>NW_026020415.1:259803-750115 GCF_900185275.1 Solanum verrucosum
ATTAAATGACTAATTATTTTGAAAATTGCAGAACTTTTCATCTACTTCATAATTAATAGGGGTAAATTAATAAACTCACTATGTCATTAATTGATTTCTTAATAAATGTGTAAATTTAAAAGTGGACAAGTAATTAAGGACAGAGGGAGTATTACAGTCTTATTTGACATTATGAGATATTTCTTAGACATTTAAGGAGAATGGTAGACCGAAATATATATTATATATTAAAGGATGAACTTCATGCAATGGAAGAATTTGTTATTAGCAAATATATTTTAACTTATTTGATAAAAAATATATTCTTTCTCATTTAATAGATGTAAAATTTGTGAAACTTTATTTTTTTTCACAATCTTCATATTATTAAGACAAATAATAATATTACGATTAAACAACAAAGTAAATACAAAATTAATCAAAAATATTTAATTTAAATGATCGCGCGAAGTGCGGCCAAGTCCTCTAATTTAAAACAAAAAAGTAAAATTTAAATGGGTCTACTATAGAATTCCTAAAAATCCAACTTGAAAAATTATGTTAAAAATGGAAAATAAAAAGTGAAATAAATTTAATTGATAGTTATCCTTCGTCTGTCCCATTTTATGTGAGACTTTTTATTTTTCGAGAATCAAATAGTTTAAGTTTAACCATAAATTTGCGTATGATATCTTAATTTTTTTTTTTTAAAATTTGGAGAAATTAGATAAATAGTAATCTTAGCTTCTAAGAAATGTGACATCATCATTTACATATCCAACTTTTATATATATAAAAGAGTTAAAAAAGAAAAAATAAGTGATTTAAGAAAATTATATAAATAACATTAATGATGAGATGAAGATTAAGAAAAAACGCCAAATAAATTAGTAGTATTGATGATGATAAAAGTTAAATAAATCATTTTTTCTATTACTTAAATTTTTAACATAAAATTTCCAATGTTTTAAAATTAAAAAAAAATGTTAAAAATTAAAAAAAAAATGGAGGCAATAATTATTTTATTAAAGAAAAATATGTGTAGAAAAAGTAGAAGTAGATGAAGTTACTTTAGTTCATCTTTTTGGTGGGCCTCAATGTACAATTTCTATAGCTTTTAGTCCAACTCTTTAGTGCAATGTTGGTCCTCCAAACTCCCATTTTTAAATAAGAGTAAAATAAAATATAAAAGAGTTAAAAAAGAAAAAATAAGTGATTTAAGAAAATTATATAAATAACATTAATGATGAGATGAAGATTAAGAAAAAACGTCAAATAAATTAGTAGTATTGATGATGATAAAAGTTAAATAAATCCTTTTTTCTATTATTTAAATTTTTAACATAAAATTTCCAATCTTTTAAAATAAAAAATAAATGTTAAAAATAAAAATAAAAATAAAAATCAAGGCAATAATTATTTTAAAGAAAAATATAACCAAAATTGTCAGAAAATTAATTCTTCATGTGGGTTGTTGTATATGTAGAAAGGCACATGTACAATTAATGAGGCACAATTAATTTTATAGTACAATTTGAAATGCTTTGTGTACAACATGGTAGTGCCGTGTTCGTGCTTTAAAGTGTCAACTCTAATAAGGAGCCAAATGAGTAGTAATAATAATTCTAATAAGGAGTAATGGGTAATAATAATAATTGCAATGTTAGTCCTTCTAGGTAATGAGTAATAATAATAATTGCAATGTTAGTCCTTCTATGTAATGAGTAATAATAATAATTGCAATGTTAGTCCTTCTAGGTAATGAGTAATAATAATAATTGCAATGTTAGTCCTTAGTGTTAGTCCTTCTATTAATGTACAATTCTTTTTGCACGTTGTATAACTAATTAATGCAGTCAAAAGTTAATGTACAAAATTGTATGCATGTTGTACAAGAGTATTAATGCAGTGTTGGTCCTTTCCAACTCTCACTTCTAAATAAGGAGATAAAATATAGCAAGAGTAAGATATTTTTCAACCTTATCATGGTAAAAGTTGAATTTATTATCCTTTTCATTTAATTTTATATGATAGTATTTTTTCTATAAAATCATTATATATGTTTTAATAATTTAAATTTCAAAAACATTATAATTTAACTTTAAAGATTTTATTTTATCAAAATCTTCTACATTGAAACATATAGTTATGAACCCGACTTAATAAATATGTCTTTGAATTTCGTTTTACTTGGTCCATATTGACTTGACATAACTCATAAGAAATTTATTTATCATATATTAATTTTATTAATTATGCATTGAAAGTTAAATTTGACTATTAGTATTTAATATAGTTACTTAATCATAAAGTCAATATTAAGAAAAAATAAATAAATTTCTCTTAATTTGGTAAAATAAAAATAAAATTTGGTATAAGAACAAAATTAAAAATATATAATATTTATTTAATTTTAATTAATATATATTATCATTTTTGTAAATGACCTAATTATATTAAATTTAAGGAATACTAAATTTAATAGTGATAATAATCTGAGTTTTCAAATGAAAGGTATAATGATGAAATTATTTACTTTTCATGTGATATAAATGAGAAATTATATGGAAGACATTAGAACAACCATTTTCATTAGAACAAAAAAAAAAGAGTTGAGCATCTTGTACATTTGTCGAGTTAGAAAGTTCAATGATCTACAAATTTAATGCATTTCAATACTGGGTAAGGCGTAATGTATAATTTAATTGAAAAGAGTGATTAAAAAAATGTTGATACAGTCCACATGACAATATAGAAATAACAATTTTTTTCAAGCAAGCTGATATTAAAAAATATAATACCCACAATCTTTTCATTTAATGATAAAAAACTGACATGTTGAAACTATTAATTATATTGTAAAATTTTGAATTAACTATTAGTATTTCAGATAATTACTTGAAAATAATTAATTTTCTTAATTTATCACAATAACAAGTGAAATAAAAGAAAATATTTTTAATATAAGAGCTAATAACATGTATTATTTTATTTATTTATTAATTTTTACTTGTCATATTTGAATTTGGCACACCAATTTAGAAAATAATAATTGATATAACTATTTACCACACTATTTTTATTGATTGATCTTTAATAGTATTAGATCTTGAAAAATAATTTGAGAAATAATAAGTAATTAATGCTGAAAGCAAAATATGAATTAAAAAAAATCATATTTCTTAAAATGTGAAACTGAATAGATAAAAAAAAATATATTCTTAAATAACAGACAAATAAAATTAAATAAGAAGAATATTTATTTATGACAGTAAAAAAGTAATAAGTACTTAATATTCAGCGGGACCCATGTGTTATGACATTAATGAAAAAACAAAAAAGTAGAACCCATCATATTCTTTAATGGCAGGCATGGTTTGTAAATAAATAGAAAATGATGGACTTTTTAAAGAGTTTTTGCTGAGGTCCAAATAACAAAGCAAGAAGTACAAATTTTCTAAGCAAGTTTATCTTGCAATTTTGTTGTGTCCCTTCTAAATAAGCAAGGGGCAATGACCAAATTGCCCTGAAGCTTTCTAAATATGGCAAAAAACAGTCATGTTGAAAGTGTCTCAAACTCTCTCTTCTAATATATATATAAATATAAATTTCTTTCTAAGCACTCTTCCTCATTTTTTTTGTCTTCTTATTCCTCAAAATTGTGATGTTGAGTAAATATGAAGTAAGGTGGAAACTTTCGTTTGGACATTTTCAATTCTAGTATTAAATTTATATTGTTGAATTTTTACTTTTTGTATATATATGCATAGAAGCTGTGTAGAGAAAAATTAGCAAAGTATTGAATAATACATATCTTCAAGGTCAATTTTTTTCATATTTCTTGTGTGTTTTCTCTAAATCTTTATTTAGTTTTTCTTCAATTTGTAAATAATATATCAATATGACAACATCAAATCGCAGAAAGGTATAATTAAGGTAAAATATATTAAACTTTAACCCCCATTTATCTTCTAATTTTTTGGTACTACAAACTTAAAGATATTACTTTCTTCTTAACTATTCGTTAAAATTATCCTTAAAATGATAAAAAGAATAATTATGGTGTAATGAAAAGGGAACTAAGGAGAAATTATCTACTCTTCTCGCCACACAATGTCTTTTCCTTTTGAAAATTGATTTCTCATAGAAAAGTCAAAATACTAAAAATGATAATGACGACTTAACATTATACTTGGCATGTTATGGTGAGTCCAAGTCTCGAAAATATTACAGTGCTAACTTAGTCATATGCACTTCAACAAGTTTCAATGACTATCAACGGTGTTTGAATTAACTAGGGAAGATGAATCTTTCTTTAAAAAAATAAGAATTCAATTTGCAATGCCATGTGGTGATATAAAGAACATAACATGTGCAAAAATATGTTGTTTTTTTTTTATTGAAATGATTTAGTGGATAATAAAACCCCGCAACATCTCATCTTTGTCACATGGTCATCTATATGAATTTTGTGCATACAATAATTGAACGTTAGGTATGTTGTTCTAAAGTTTTAAAAGTACATCTCTATTTTTTTTTATCCCTTCTTAGAAACAACGCATTAAAATTAAAGACGAAGGATACTTAAGGACCATTTGGTAACTGATTTGAAGGTGAGTTTTTTTGGTATTAAATCTCGCATAAGTAATACTCTATTTGGTAGTTGGTTAAGAAGTAAGTTGTTTGTGTATACAATTAATAGGGTGTTTGATTTGCAATTTTAAAATCCGCATAACTAATACTTGGATAATGATATACGTTACGAGAGAATCTATATATTATTTTATGCAGGATAAAAAGTAGAATAAGTAATGCATATATAACTAGAAATGGTATAGACTAATACATTAATTCTTATGTAACCAATTCTTGCATAACTCTAATCAATTACTAATTAGTACTATTATCCTAGCAATCCCTCTTGTTTCGATCACATGGTGTGATTACTTTTTAAATATCGTGCCAAACTGATTATATCTTAAACAATGGTTTTAAAAGTGTATACGGCTGCAAAATGATATTTTATGGCCCGAGTGGCCATTTATATGAACTTGAACCGATTCAAGCCCCAATTTTCCTCAACAAATCAATTCAAAATCCCCAACTGATATCCCTCCCTGCACATGTTTCATTCCAGAAAAATATTTTCAAATCTCTATTTATGCTAGCTATCCTTCCGGCGAACGCACTATTCCATCCGTATTTCTGTCCGGCCCGGCGGAATTCCAACACGGCGGCGGAGGACGGTGAAGTTTCGGTTTTTACTCCGGTTTATTCAAAACCCTAAGTATAAGTAAACCCTAGCTACACATTGTTTTTGTCAAGAGACCTTAACATGGCTGGGCCGATTCGGGAGCAAGCTCTACCGCTACTCGCGTCCGCTAACAACCACGGTGATTTGGCAGTAAAACTATCTTCGTTGAAGCAACTGAAAGATGTATTGTTATCGGCAGAGCCATCACAAGTTGCCGAGCTTCTCTCTTATTTAATTGACCTTCAGTCTTCGCCTGAAAGTCTCTTACGCAAATGCCTCATTGAGTAAGTTCAATTGAACTTTTTTATCGAAATATTAGTATCACATTTTCAGCTAAGGAAATCAAGTGTTGGACTTTGTTTGTAATTGAATTGGTTATTTATATCTGCATTAGAATAGAGTTAGAAGCTTATTTAGGACTTAATATGTGTTTGGAAGGTGTTGCATTTTGTGATAGACAAGGATTGAAAATTACAGCTTGACACCTTCTTTTCCATATATAAATGGTAAGTCCTGCTATAATTTGATTACTCCCTTGACATGAGAGGGTTGATCTACTGTTTGAGCCATCTACTTCTAACCAAGAGTTTGGGAGTTCGGTATACCAAAGTAAAATAAAAAAAAGGATTACCTGCTGTTGCAATCAATAGTTAATAAGTTGGAACCAGCTGATGCCAGAAGATGGTTGTAAAAGGACGTGCTTGTGTGCTTTTGGTATTCTGAATTTACATGTAATTGTTTCTTTTCCATGTTGTGTTCATCATTCTAACTTTATTCTGTACGTATGTCAGGGTAATTGAGGCGGTTGGGATGAAAGCAAAGGAACATTTGTTGGTATTAATGCCCGTATTATTTGCATGCTTAAAAGATATGAATTCTATGGTGGCAAAGCAATCAATTATATCTGGCATGAAAATCTTTTGTGGCGTATTGGAGGAATTATCATCTCAGGTTACACGCTTGTTCATGATTTGTTCTTTCTGTAGCTCGTTGACTGAGCCCGTGTCCAACATAGGCTTGTTCATTATAATCATGGTTGTGATTCTTTTGAGGGGATCTCTGGTCACTTTCAGCTCGTATCCCAAAAAAAGTTCGGTCTCTTCGGTGCGAGGCTTGCGCACTAGGTCACTTCATTTTTTTATGATGTTATGTTTACAGTTCTAGACTTCTTAGTAATTTGAGGCCATAGTTGCATAATTGATTTTCTATAGAAGTTCAACTTTTCAGTCTCCAATGAACTTGAGTTTGTACAGTTATGTGGAAAAAAGTTCTGTGAACTCAATTGTGTTATCTCTCATTTTGGATGTTTCTACCGGGTTATTATTTCAATAACCTTGTATGACAAGTTCCATCAAATCTTATTGTAGACAGGGCCGTCTTAACCACTAGGCCACTAAAGCCATCGCTTGGTGGGGTCCCCCAATTTAAAAAAAAATACTTATACATATTACTTAAAATTATATGTATTTTCAAATTAACAAAAAACATGTAAGAAGTATAAAAAAAAAAAAAACCCATTAGTTTTCCCCACTTTTCGAAGGGAATGAAACATCTTTTGAAAATAATTTTCTTAAGTGGAAAATTGTGTTTCCTTATTTATCTCCTAAAAGTTTGACCTTATATTATTATTTACCTTATACTCATCTTTTTTATTCTCTATTTTATTATTTTTATTCTCAATATTGAACTCTCTCCTAAAAAATGATTTACTGTTGCTTAAAAGTTATAAAAGAACAAAATTTGCTTTTGAGTGTCTTCTTCAAAATTTTAAGAAGTGCAACAAACAATCATTATATTGAAAGAACACAACATTATTTCAATATTGTTATATCAACTTATCAAATTCGTGAGCCAGGTTTTATTATTCTAACTTTATTTTATAATTTTTCTTGAAATTTTGTTATTGTTGATATTCTTAGTTAGTTAGTATATATATTCTCGTTTTAGTTATTATTAAGAGAAATAATATAAGTAGAAGATAATGATTTAATGGAAATACTCAATCAAATAAAAAGACTTATTTCTTTTCCTAATGCATATATTGCTTATAGAATAATGTTTACAATTCCTGTAACTATTGCCTCGGCCGAAAGAAGTTTTTCGAAACTAAAATTGATAAAATCTTATCTAAGATCAACAATGTGAGATTGAATGCATTAGCTATGTTATCAATTGAAAAGGAATTACTAAAACAAATCGATTAGAAAACAATAATTAATGACTTCACAGCTAAAAAGGCTAGAAAAATATATTTTAAATAAATATATACATGATTATTATTCAAGCCCCACACCATGCAAAGCGAAGCTTGGTATTTAAGTGGAGAAGGGTAGAGGGGCGGGCCCATTATCCACCGAGTTTAGAAGGCTGTGATTGGTCCAAAGGGCGGGTCACAGACGGATTTCTCGGTTATCAAAAAAAATAAATATATGATTATTATTTTTTTGAAAAAAAAAGAATTAAAAAAAATATTAGGGCCCTTCTTTAAGGTTTGGCAGTGGGCCCCCAATCTTGTTGAGTCAGCCCTGATTGTAGAGCAAGGTTCTGTTTGTTGGTACTTCAAAAAATTTCTTTCATAGCACCTCTGTCATTGTTGGATTTGGCTGTCTTTGAACTATATTTTTTTACTATCCACAATGTAGTTAGATGATTGAGACTGTTTTTCTGGTGCTGATTTTCTATAGAAGTCGAAATTTTCAGTCTCCAATGAACTTGAGTTTGTACAGTTATGTGGTTCAGTGAACTTAATGGCTTTGGCTTTGCTGGAGCCCCAATTGATTTAGAGCAAGGTTTCGTATTTGATACTTTAAATTTTCTATCGCATCTCTGTCATTATTGGTATTAAGCTATGTGTTCGAACTATATTTGTACTATTACCTATTCTGAATAGAAGGCTAAGATAGAAATATTTTGGATGTTTATGGGGGGGTTACCAGCTGTATTTTGTGTAATGTCACTCTAAGACAGCGAAGATACCCATCGGATGAGATGACTGTTTCTCTGCTGTCATTTCTTTGTTGGAGGAGTTCCAAGGGACAAATGAGTGGTCTGATTTCTGACGTTCATGTGGGCTACTTGTGGTTGTTAGAGGAGAATACAGACATGTTCACTTTGAGTAGTTCAGATTTTTTTTTCTTGGATCAGGATGAGTAGTTCAGAACTTGGAATTAATATCCCAAAGAAGTTCAAAATAATACTTGCGAGCATAATGTGGTAGCAATAGCATAGGGTTGTGCCTGACAGGGACTGCATAAACCCATTGGAGCGCTATGCAGAGGTCTTGGCAAGATGGGTGTTGGTGGTTAACATATACTATACATATTGTATGGTGTGGATGACTGACCAGTGATTTTTCTTATACTGATACAAAAGCTGGAAATTTGGCATGAGAAGTTTAATCTGAGTAAACCCTTCTCTTAATTGTTCAGTATGTGTCAAGATGCATTGAATCACTAGTGTTGATTCGTTAAGTTTTATCCTCCGTGTCCCTGGGAACTTTCTGACATACCATCTATAACATGTTTAATTTATCCTTCTTTCACAACAATTATCTTCTTCCCTAATACGTTCGAAGATCTAAGTGCTTTTTTTTATAAATTATAGTTTCAGCGGCACGGTATAGTTGAAAGGTGGCTTGAAGAGCTCTGGACATGGATGGTCAAATTCAAGGATGCTGTCTTTGGCGTTATTTTTGAGGTATCTTGTTCTGCTCGTGTAGTGGGTACTTGTTGGCTAGTGAACTTAACTATGGTAATCAATTCGGCTATCACCCATTTTTTTGAACCCATCTTCACAGCAACGTGGAATTTGTTTTGCTGAAACTTGCCCTTTTCTTCTCCTTTGGTAAACTATTTTCAGTTTTTACTTGTTAGTGGTTCCACTAAACTTCATATTGGACATAAATAGATCATAATATTTTGTACTCTATAAAAGAGGATCATGATATATTGTGAACATACAAAAAGTAAAAATAATATTTTGTGAATGTTATTCAACATTATGCAAGAATTTCTGGCCATCGGATATGTCTATTCTGGTGAGAGGGTAATTCCCTTTTTAGATGCTTTGATCTCCATCTATTTATTTATGTTGGTTTGGGGTGGTGCGGTAGATACAATCTTTTTTACCGTATGTAACTACTTACTAGGCTACTACAGGAGGAGTCGTCTCTTTAAAGAAGGAAGAGTAAGCAAGATAATGTCCTGTTACTTGCTTAGCTCAACTCTCTGGTTTGTTTCATCTTTATGAAGCTTGGGCACAAAACAGTGACTTGTTAATATATATGAAATGACTAGTCACACACGTGTAACACTCTCCCTCTCTTTAAGGACAGAGAATATTTTAAATCTTATTTAGTAGCCAGTTTTGGAAGTACCTACATTTTGGTAATAATGAGATGTCTTTGTGAAATATATATCCAAATGCTTTCCTAATCCAGACTTCTATTTCTTGTCTTCCACCCTGTCAATATCTGGGCGCAGGAGGGTATAGCAAAGGAAATAGAAGAATAAATAAATTCATTTTCAGGACTTGCTGATATGTTTTAGGGATGTCTCTCTGCTAATTGTTTGGCATATGCAAATGACATGCTTTTCTTGGATATTCTTTTACAGGCAGTCCCTATTGGTACAAAATTGCTGGTGTTGAAGTTCCTTGAAACATATATTCTACTTTTCACATCAAGTGATTCAGAAAAATCTGGAGCACAAGGTAATTATTTACAGGACTTCAACGCTGGAAGATTCTGAGTACAGGAGATCTTTTACGATTAACTAGTATATATAGTAACTTATCAGAAAAGTTTCACTATGAGATTTTTATATTCATCAATTTGCCTTCCATTTTTTCTGTTTGCTGAGTGGTTTTGTGTGTGCTTTGGATTTATCTTTTCTTTATATCTGCAGCTAAACATGGATGGACTTTTAATATTTCATGGGTAGTTGGTCATCACCCTGTTCTTGATCCAGCTTCACTTGCATCGGATGCAAAAAATAATGTTGGCACTCTATTGGATTTATTGCACTCAGCTAGTTCTCTCCCTGGTTTACTAACCATATCCATCATTAATAGGTGAGCTTTTATCTGTTTTGCACAAAAATCTGTATTATTCATATGGATAAGTGCTATGTTTGATCTCCAGGATGATTCTAAATTCATCTAGGCTTTAGCTAGTTGAAAGCTTTTTTGCGCATGATTTGTCCTTTTCTGTAGGAGAGGAGTCTTTCTTGCGAATGAATATAGAGATTGAGAAAATAGACTTGACAAAACTAGTCTCGGTACAAGTTAGGTAATTGCATGAGTCACATTGTCAGATTGGGGGCTTTCTATGGAAAGATTGACTGATAAGTTTCTAGTTAGGGTGGGGTTGGTGCCTATTATTTGTGATTATGCTGATAACCTTGGAAACATGTAATTCCTTTACATCATACATATGCCATGCAAGTTTTTTGTAGAATTATAGGGGATCATATTTGAATAAGATCTGCTTTGTGAGTGCAGTTCTCATGTTTGAAGTTATCTATATGGAGGTTTTCGAGTCTCTATGTAGATTTTCTGCTATAATGTCCCCAAGGTGTTTGGGGCACGGACTAATATTAATTGTTAAAGATCTGTTCCTGTATATTTTTTTTTGGTTCGACATTTGTTGAGTAGATAGATTTTGACACCAAGTTGGTGTGACATCAAAAATGATATTTGATTTATGATTTATCATGAAGAAATGCTTTGAAAGATCGACTCCTTAAGAACAAGGCATGTCTAACGAAGATAATTGAATTATTATCTTTCTTCCTAGGGAAAGGTTTATCTTTTATATTGTTTATTAGCATCATTATTAGTAAATAATCATCCTTCCTCAGCTTCTCTCTCCTCCCTATTTTGGGTGTCGAAATGTGTGAATTATGTTGTACTTCAGGGTGATAGGCAAAAGTCATGTTTTGATCTCGGAGCAAACTTGTCTGTGTTTCATCTGTGATTGTGTAACTATATTCTAAATTTCTTGTATTCCTCTTTATCATTCAAACTTAAAAAGTTGTTACGGTAATGGAAGCAACTCAAAAGAGAACAAAAACTTTTATGGAAGCAACTGCTTATATTATTAGACAGGGCAGATTCTAAATTTATGCCAGATCATTAATCTTAACTCACATCTGTAAATCCAGTGCTGTTGTATTGTGAAAGAAGTGAGCTGAGGGAGGGAATAAGGTCACTAAGAAAATAAGAATGCATACCAGTATATCCAACAGTGTGAACAGTAGGCCCCTGTTTAATGTTTTAGGACCTTCGCGAAAAACATTAGAAGAAATTTAAATGGGTGTTAAAGCATGTAGCCAAGTTGAAACTACAGTGCAGGGTCGATCTTTTAGTAATTTCCTAGAATGGTATACTGCATGTTTATGCTTTACCAGTTGAGCAGGTCCATTGTTCATACTGGTATTATCACCTTGTTTGTGTAGAGTTTTCTACTAAGAATTGCATACACATGGGCTGTTATTTTTCCTTACGAAAATTTTTGATCTTAAAGGTGGGTGTGTCGTCAATATCATTGTGATCTTGTTATAAAAATGTTTTCTTTTGGTTTCTGATAAGATGGTAATACACTCGAAAGCTTTCTTTTTGTTAACTTTTTATATTATGTATGTTAAGTTGGAGTATCTTTTCAAGTCAAATACATTTGACACCAGAACTTGTGTATGTAATTTGGCTAGATGGACTTACTCTGGTTCCTGTATTTTTATCTGTCTTTCTTTGATTTTTTTCTGGACAAGAATTGTCATTGTTGTTGTTATTATTATTATTGTTGTTGTTATTGCTATCATTATTATTATTATTATTACTATTATTATTATTAATATTATTATTATTAACTTATTTTTATGATGATGCTAATTTCATTTTAATATAAAAACACTTTTCAAGTCAAGAAAAATGGATACATTACAGATCTAAAATACATTAGTGGAAATAAAGCAAGAACATGTTTATTATTTTGATTTCATGATACTTGAAGTGTATATTTTTTGATAGCAGTGGTGTCTCTATCAGCTTGCGCACCTTCACTACTCTTAGCTCCCACCAGTATAGGTACCGGGTAACTGTATCAACAAAACCTTAGACAAATAAGAAGAAAATCACCTACTTTTGCATCTTTTGGATGCCTATTAATGGAACACCTTACTGTTTAGCTGTTACTTAGGCATTTCCTTGATGCCTTTCTAATGCATTTTAATAACTTCACCCAAAAAAAATAATGGAACGACTCACTTCATCCAAAAAAAGAAGAATAAATCACCTGCTTAAGATGTACATTAAAATACCATGTTACTCCCTTATCTCAAAGAAATCATACGACTTCCCTTTTGTCCGTCTTAAAATTGTCAACTTTCTAGGGATCTTATTCAGTTATGTACTTTATATGCGTGCTACTTTATTATCTATCACTATTAAGTGTCACATGTCATCTCTAAATAATCTCAACAACCTTTGGGAGGCTAACTTTTAACTCTATTTTATGGTAAGTTTTTTCTTATCCTATTATTTAATTTTAACTCTACTATTATTATTCGTGTAATGTCAAAATAAGAGTATAAATATGATTAAGCGAGATCATGTTGTAGGGTTCTAGTCATTGTTTATGTTAGACTAACAACTACATGAGTAATTGGTGTGTTGATATTTTCCTACTATAGTTGTTTGAGAGGTGTTACTGGTTGCTTTCATCAACAAGACATACAAACTTATTTCTTAAGTGACTGTTATGTGAAAATTAGATAATTTGTCTATTTGGGATTATTACGGTAGCTGATGAAGTTTTGTTATTATTTTATGACAGTAACTGGCAACTATGGCAGTGATCTCTGCCAAAAGTTTTCGTTAAGTTTGCCAGAAATTTTTTGTTAAGTTTGCCAGAAAAATTTACTCTGATGATCCTTTGTCATAATCTCTCAGTAAATCCCATATTGCCCCAGCCAAATAAGACTTCTGACTCCAAAATTTTGGCAGTGACTGCTGTTTGATTTATTACTTTGAATTTATGGAGAGTTGACAGATGCTTGGTAATAGCTGTAGTTCAAGTTCAACTGCTTATTTTTGCTGTTATTGCAGCATGAGCCCAGCTTTTTAACGTGGAGTTAAAATGGCATTTTGCTTGGAATGCTGAACTGATGGTTCAGATAACAGATGTAAAAGTTAGCTGATTTCCACAAGATTGACAGATCGTAGGCAGATTAAGCGGTGGATAAATTTGTCACGCCATTTGGGATAAGAACTGTTTGGACAAGTTATTAACCAAGCATTGTACATTTCGAAGACAACATTAAAGTTTAGCAAATTTTTGATCTCTTAAATTGTACATACGACATCATTACCTTGTAGTGTCTGACACTTCAAGTATTGTTTGATAATGTATTGCTATTTTCTGTAACATTGACACACTTCTTATTACCCAGATAATCTAATTTTCAACAGGGTTTTCCCCCTGGATAAACCTTCTGTTCTTACTTCTGTTTTCTTTTTGCTGCTGTTACATTGTCAAGTTTACTGGATGACATGCTGTGTTTCACATTGATTTTGAACTTAGAAATTGGTGATACTGTTTCTGTGGTATGATCACTTTTTCTTCATCTTGTCAAATAATTAAATTCCTCCCAAGCATGGATTGTGTATTACCAAGTGATATGTATATACTGGAGCTGCTGTAGCATGAGCATATCCAGCAAATATGTTGTCTCTTTGCATTGTTTCAAACAAAACTACATGATTATCAATGATAAATAAGCAAAGTGTTCATTAAAACTTTTCTACTCAATGGATTTTGAAATCAGAAACAGATGAAAAGCTAACTGGTTTTTGAATGAGAAATCCAATACTCTGGGGAAGGCTGCATGTAGATTGTTATGTTCTGTTGGAATTCCCTGCTTTTATGAGCACGTCGTTATATTGCTTCAGTGTCTTGGTTGCTATTAATTGTGAAGGAATGGTTGCCAAGTTTAGCAGGGCAACTCTTTTCTTCAGGATGAGCACATTCATCAACATTGGGACATTCTGTTCTGGTCTCCTTTTTCTTTGGAATGACAAATTCTGACATATTGTGATGTTGTACTTGTTTAAACTTTAAAGCCCTTTCTCTTACCATTAGAAATGTTTTATCTAGCTGCTTTCAAAGATGAAACACCGTACTTCCATTTAGTTGGATAGTAGGGTAGCACAGTATTGTCTTAACATCTCCTTGACATCATGCATGTAACAAGTATAAATTGAGGATGATTAACTGAAGCTTATTGCGCTTATTTGATAAGGCAACAACTACCAATTCTAAGAAGTTGTCCCCATTATAGTTTCAGATGAAAAAAGATGCTCAAATTCATGTTTTAAATGTATTGAAGTTTGAGCTGGTTGATTGAGCATTTGAAACTTGATGTATGAAATATGGAACAAGATCTTGTTAAGTTGTGCTAGGACAATGTTCCAGATAATTGTCATCCAGACGCTTAGCATTACGCAGAAGACATTTGAAAAAAATGTTGCATGTTTGTACATAGATTATTCTGTGCTTCTCATCTTTCGTTCTGGTTTTGCTGGCAACTTGCCATTTGTAAGTGTCGGGTATTCTAAAGGTTGCATAAACATATCGTTTTAACACTTGACCACTGTGTTTACTTGAATGCATCTTTTCTTAATTATGATGGTTGTGCCCAGAAAAACACGAGCCTAGTTGTCGTAATCAATATAGGATAAGCTATGGTCAGTTGAATCCGAATCTAGTGGGGTTGAAATAGATCCTCCGAGCTATTTGCTACAGCTCACAAGTCTAGTAGCTAGGTAATCCGGTCCACCTAGATTGAAGGTGATGGGCTTACACTGAGTATTGTAGTTGGATTAGGATCCTCTGATCTCTGTTTCTTACTCCTATGCCGCAAATCACCCAGCTGTCCCTTTGTTGACCTTTTGTGATTGTTTTTGTGGCTTATCTTCTCCTAGGTAACATAGCTGATATGGTGTACTCTTTGATGCACATTTGTATTTATTTTGGGTGATTGGTCTGATCAAATTATTAATGGTGTGGCTCACAGTCAGGATATTTCTAAAATCAAGTTCATAGCAAGCTTTAGAATTCATGCTTGCTTTGTTTTAAAGGATGACATGAGTTCAGGGGATGAAGAAAATGGCTTTTGTGGGTGGTAGTTGGTTGACATAGCCAATTGACTACATAGTATGGTTTTAGAGTGCCCTGGTTTTGATATTCTTGTAGATTTAGGATTTCTGCTGATAATCTTCTTTTGCTTAGGACGTTTTATTTCCATGGAGACGTAATAACTGATTAACTCTCTGTGTGTGTATATATATAGACACACACACACATACCCTGAAAGTGTTTGTACACACACAGAGAGAGACACACTGCACCTCCAGTTTCCTGTTTTACCTTATTTGCTAATATACAATGAAATTAATGTTTGAAGAAAATTTAATGAACTATCATTGTCAAGTATCAACCTAGTATTTTGACATCTTTCACTTCATGGACTGCTTTCTCTCTTGCAGCAGATTGTCTTTGGTAGGGATTTACGTTTGCTAATTGCATGCTCAGAATTTGTTCAAGAGAGTGCGATTAGTGCTGATCTTGTGAAAATATCTTGCATCAAGAAACAATGCGTGTATACTCAAAAGCAAAAACATGTGAAATTTCTTCGAGCTAAAGTTTGATGTACATTCTCTAGTACGAAGTGCTTCAGCGAGTAAAATGTTGATCATGCCATTTAGTTTTCTTTCCTATTTTTTAACAGAAGAGTTAGCTGAAATCCTTATAGAGTTGAGCTTCATCTTTCTCCATATCTCAGATATTTGTTTGATACTACACAATATCTGTTGCAATAATAAAGCTGTTTGGTTTCCTTACATCTGATTCTAGTGGATGGATCTTTTGACCAATGCAATAACTGAATGATCCCCACCTGCAAATAGGGTAGCGAAAATGGTGACATGATTTAGTCTATATGCCAACACTGGTCAGTGTATATTGTGATTTCGTTTGCAGTAGCGAGCCAAAGTTTGGTTCTGGTATGCCTGGTTTGAAGTTAAACTTCAATTGGGATTGTTCGTGGTCACTGGATGTTACTTGACCATTGTTGTAACAGATCTAGTTTTTCCGGTGAACCTCTCAACTCTAATATTCTAATAGAGGGACCATCTTGCTGTATAATATCTGAAGATATGGAATTACTTATGGGTTTGTGTTTGACGTCTCCTGCTGCTTTATAGTAATATGTCATAAATAGATGTTGTACTTGTAAAAGAATAGACAAATATAGTGGTTGTGATTGAGTATGGATCTGTTGAAAACACGAAGGGGTTTATATTTCTACTTCTTAGTGAATAATGTAACCTTAGAGGTATGCATATTAAGGTTCCTTAATGTGTAGTGGTATAATTAGCATGCAATGTGTCCAAGACGTGATTTTGTAATAGAGTATGATGGACACATTTTTATCTCGTATGATGTGTGTAGTATTTGTATGTTTTTTTCCGTCACTTTCTTTGATATGCGATACTTGAACCGAGAGTCTTTCGGAAACAACTCTTCTACCTCCATGAGGTAGGGGTAAGGTCTGCGTACACTCTACCTCCATGAGGTAGGGTTAAGATCTGTGTACACTCTACCTCCCCGGACCCCACCTATGGGATTTCACTGGGTGTTTTTTGTTGTTTATGTGCGCAATATAACAATCCTATTCCCTTCTTTAACATCTTCTCTCCCAACTCAACATCTTACTGCGTGGTTCTTTCCCAAGGCATTTAGGGTATAAGGAATAGCAAAACTGTGTTGTGGTTAGCCTTTCAAATTGGTCAGATAGCAGTAATTCGTACTTGATCTTGTGTAAAAACGTCTCTTTGATGGAGTGTTACTTATCTCAAGAAGATATGGACATGGATATTGCTCAGGTAGTTTTTGCTTGAGAAAAATGTGTGCTAGTAGAAGGATAAAAAATAATAGAGTACAGCTTACAAGTGCATCCCAAGCTAAAAGTTAACTTTTCCTATTCAAATTATCCGTTTAACTGAACTTCCAGTATGTCTCAATTTCTCTTTTGCCTATACCTCCATCTTCCCATACTGCCTTTAACAATTTCAAGGATTTCCTTGACTAGAGTTATTAGTGATATCTTCTGATTGGATTTTTTTGCAATTTCTTTTGATTTGTGATCTTCTGCAATTTTTCTCTATCCAAATACTGCAACAGCTGGCATCGAGTAGACTAGTAGAGAAGCCAACTGTTTTCTCTACGATCAAACATTATCAAACGTAAAATTGATGATGGTAAAGAGTTAAATAATGAACTTGTATGCTGGTCTGAGGATACTTTATCCTAAGAAAATGCTACTTTGGTGCCACTAGACTAGTAGGTCTTATCTGTGCTTATTTCTGGGTTGGGATAACACGTAAAAATATCTTTTGGGCTGGGTATCATGGTAAATTTTGTTTTGTAACTTATAGGTTACTTTGCCTGCTGCCTGCTGCCTGCTGCCTGCTTATGATAAACCACAGTGGTGCATTTGTTAGTTTTGTTATTAAAAGTGGACAACTAAAATAAATTGGTAGTTCTCTATGTTTGAAAAGTAGTTCATCTGTGGTAGATTATTGAGGTGAAATTGTAACCTTGTTTCATAATGTCAGTTTGTTTTCTTTTCTATTTGCTCCCCCCTTGAATATGTGTTCATAATTAATCATTTCATCTTTGACTTGTATTATTTATTTGTCTTGCTTTATACTTGATCTGATAACTCTTACTATTGTTTTCAGTTTGGCAGTTATAGCAAGGAGGCGACCTATCCATTATAACCGCATTTTATCAGCATTGCTTGATTTTGATCCAAACTTTGAGATGACAAAGGGTGGACATGCTGCCAGCATTCAGTATTCTCTGAGAACTGCCTTTCTAGGATTCCTGAGGTGTACACATCCTTCCATTTTGGAGGTATACTTGACATGTCATATTAGAGCTTCATAGTTCTTTGTCTATGGATTTCTCCGTCTTCCAATTTCTGTCTCTTTTCAGGGTGTCCACTGCTGCAACTTCCTTTCTAACTATTTTTTTGGTTAATCAAACAGAGATGTTTCTTGCTCATTGATTGAGAGAATGAGCTGTAGTTCTGTTATAGGGTATTGTACAATCCCCTCACATCATGAACTGGCTTTTGAGGTTTAGTAGGTTCAAGGTCCATTTTCTTATCCTGGTATTAGAGGTAGACCTATACCTATTCTTTGGTTATCCAGTGTTGGGCCCCCTTTTATGTTATCCACTCTCCAAATTGTCCAAAATTGGACACGCGGAGAGTGTGAGAATATCCCCAAATTGGTTGGGGGAATGTGTTATAGTCTTCTTATACATTCTCGCGTGATACTTACCTCGTGAGATAGGTTTTAGGGTTGAATTATGGTCAAAGTCCATTTTTGTAACAAGAATCCTTTTTGTTCTTTTAAGGGGTAAAGTCAATATATCACTGATAGGCCATCAAGAGGATGCAGAGAGTACAAAAAGGAAATTTGCTCTCTTATAAAATTCAAGGAATGGACAATTTTTTTTTCTTCATAAATATGATGTTCATGAGTTGCCTTCTCTATATGGTATGATTCTTGGTTTTGAGTATCTTACAATTTGAAACAATTTAGGAAGTTCCTCCTTTATCAACTTAAAAGCAATTTAGGACATTCCTCCACCAACAAAGTTACTATGGGTTGTGGATGTTTAGAAATAGGAAGTGGGGGAAATGGAGTGTTTTTTGTTAAGTCCTGTTATGGGAAGCTTTTGGTGAGAGAGGAGATTGTTTTCCCACATACCTCGATATGGATCCCTAGAGTACCAAGTAAGGTGTGCTTCTTCACATGGTTAGCCACGGGGGTGGGGTGATCTTGACAACGGAGAACTTGAGGAAGAGAGAGATCAATTGTGTTAGTTAGTGCTTCATGTGCAAAGGATCAGGGGAAGATGTAGATCACCTACTCTTACATTGCCGGGTAGCATCTTCGTTATGTGGGGAGCTAATGAAATGGTTTGGTTTTGAGTGGGTAATGCCGAGAACTGTGAAAGAGACAATGTTTAGCTGGGTTTGTAGAAGACGGAGGTGGAAATGAAGGGCATGGGAAGTTGCACCTTTGCACTGATGTGGACCATATGGAGAGGGAGGAATAAGAGAGCTTTTGATGTGATAGAGAGAGATTTTGTACACTGAAATAACCTCTTTCCCTAATTTCTTTTTGGTGCATCCATGAAGTTCCTTTTATAGATGATTAGGGTGGCTTTCGTAGAAAATCATGTATTTTTGTATGATTTTCCACTTTTTGCTTTTGGTATACATTTTGCATACAGGCTAGTTAATGCTCTTGTTAATAATATTCTTATTGTTAAATTAGGTCTTGAGCCTAACTCACACCCCAAAAGCTAGCTCGAAGGGAGGAGGATTGCCCAAGCCTTATAAGGAGTCCACCCATCTCATTAACCACTATTGTGGGACTTTTTGCTTTAACACCCCACCTCGCGGCCAGTGCTTAGCATCTGGTGCGTGGGCAATTTGGGCAATTTTTGACCCACCTCACGCCCAATGCTTGGCATCTGGTGTGGGCATTTTTTGATTTTTTGGACCCTGCTCTGATACCATGTTGAAGCGTATGACTATCTCATCTAAAAGCTTAAACTGTTAGAGAGTGCACACTTTTATTATTTAATTATATTCTCAACACGCCCCCTCACGTGCGGGCTTAAAAATTTCATGGGCCAAGCACGTGGAAATTCTTTTTGATTTGGGTGGCGGTGAAATTCGATCTCAGGACCTTTGCCTGCTCTGATACCATATTAAATTAGGTCTTGAGCCTAACTCACACCCCAAAAGCTAGCTCGAAGTGAGGAGGATTGCCCAAGCTTTATAAGGAGTCCACCTATCTCATTAACCACCATTGTGGGACTTTTTGCTTTAACACTTACTAAATCTAAAAAAATGTGTATATATACACACACACTCATTAATGTTGTCTTTCACTTATATTCTATTTAGTATGGTGATGATATTATATGGGCTCAAATGCACAAATGAGGATTTCCAATGGGTTTGGGAGAGTTTTAGGCTAAAAACATCCTTAAACTATGACCAAAACCTAAAGTACATCCTTCTATTATTATAGTTAACAAAAAACATCCCTTAACTAACGCAAAAGTTGCAACAATCATCCTTCCGTTTAGTTTCTGTCCAAAACTAACAGCCAAACAACTGCCCCAGCCCCGATGACCACCCACCCCAAATATTTCTATTTCTATCCTATCTTATTGTCTTTTGACCTGCAGCAGAATCTCTGTCATTCTGAAAAGCCTAGAGCTTTTGGGCAGAAAACCCATATGCTATGCTCATAATCTTTTTTCTTACCAATTCAAGACCTATAGTTTTGACACGATTTGTCTTCTACCGTATATATAGTAGTGCTTCACCAATCAAGGCAAAAGTCAAGTTCATAATCTTTCTTTATCCAATAGTTCTTTAATTGTTTAATGTAAGTGACGAGTGTGATAAATTAATTCCTACTCTTCATCTTGATCTACTTTATCTTGAAAGAGGTAAATATATTTTCTAGGGAAACTACAAATAACCATACAATAACAAAGATCTGCTAAGATAGTGTTAAAATGTCCTTATCTGTTATATAAAATGATCCAAAAAGATTGAAAGTATTGGTACTGCACAAAATAATATAAAATTCACTAATTGTTTCCATTATAAATCATCACCACTTGTTTTGATTAAAATCTCTGGTAGCTTTTAATGAAAAATGGAAAAGAAAGAATAAGCTTTGTGTAATATTTATTTTTTGAGCAGGAAACTGAAGAAATAGGTCTACACAATTGTGCATAACTAAGTATTTATCTATTAATTTCCTTCCGTTGTTGAAAAAAGAGAATATGAATGCTCTTACATGTAACTGAAGAAGGTGTAAGATGATTGCGCGGGAGGGAGACAAATAGAGAAATTAAAGGAGAAAAGAGATGCGGTTTTTGGGTATATCGTTAGTTTTTGACAGAAACTAAATGGAAGGATGATTGTTGCAACTTTTGAGGTAGTTAAGGGATGTTTTTTGTTAACTATAATAATAGAAGGATGTACTTTAGGTTTTGGTCATAGTTCAAGGATGTTTTTAGCCTAAAACTCGTGTTTGGGACTGAGGCGTGTTGTCATTGTTGTTGATGACTACTCTTGCATATGCTAATTCTTATTTCTTGTAATAGATGACTTAAAACCAAAAGGTATTTTGTTTTCCTTAAACTTCAGCTGGTGGTGGTTATCTCACTTTCTTATACTCGGAAAGAGCCATATTTAGTTGAAGCTCAAAGAAGCAATATGAGGACTACTTTAAAACATGGTCTGAGTTTCTGTTAAGTGTAATGCAAGTTCAAGTTGTATAGATTCAAAAGATTTCTGTGTTCTATACCGTATGAGAAGTGCAATCAATATCTTTCAACTCAACGACTCTAGAGATTTGCTTATGATTATCTTTATTATAAATTGAATAACTAGTTAAGTGTGTTTATTTTTGATTCAGTCAAGAGAAAGATTGATGAAATCGTTGCGAGCAATGAATGCTGGTGATGCTGCTGATCAAGTTCTTCGGCAACTCGATAAAATGATCAGAAACAATGAGCGAGCTTCACGTGATTCTAAATTGAATAAAGTAATTCTCTCAGTAATAGAGTTTCTTTTATTTGTTATTGAAGACTAAAGTGTCAGGACTTCAAGCTGTGAAATAAATAGTTTCAGAAGCGTTCTCAGAACTTTCTACTTTCTTTTTCAGGATGAGCAGTTACCAAATCACTTGCCCATTTCAGGTGATCCAACCAAGAAGAGGTCGACTCCGTTAGATAATGAAGATCCATCTAATAACTATGATCTAACTACAA
The DNA here is from genome assembly GCF_900185275.1 of Solanum verrucosum. Lineage (NCBI taxonomy): Eukaryota > Viridiplantae > Streptophyta > Magnoliopsida > Solanales > Solanaceae > Solanum > Solanum verrucosum. The sequence continues at coordinate 281,973 of NW_026020415.1, forward strand.
AAAGGGTTCATTATGGCCCAAATAATCACAATCACACTTCTCCAGTTGAGAGAAATGATTCTGGGAAAGAATATGTCAACGGGGTGGACCCAACGGTTGCACAAATAATTAACATGATTGGTGCTCTTCTAGCAGAAGGAGAAAGGGGTGCCAAGTCTCTTGATATCCTAATATCTGAGCTTCCTCCTGATGTATTGGCTGATATAGTCATAACTAATATGAAGCACTTGCCTAAAAACAATCCCCCTCCTTTTGCACCGGTTGGAACCTTTTCATTAGCTCGGGCAAGTGATTCTACTAATCTATCCCAAATTATGGCACCAATTGATTCCTCATTAGGCCAACAGTCTTGGGTTCCTGGATCCCAGACACCCATCTCTTTATCAACTGCCACAAGCAGTTCATTTCCAGAAATGCCTACTTCTGCAAGTCTCCCTTTAGATTCAAAACGTGATCCCAGAAGGGTGAGCAAAACTAAATTATTTTAAGTTTATTCTCTTCTGTTTGTACTTTATGTTTCTCTCACTAGTGACAGTCCAATGATAAACTGTTTACTACATCATGATGCTTCACAGGATCCACGGCGCCTTGACCCAAGGCGTACAGCTGTGGCTGTTGAAGTATCACCACCGTTTGTTGCAGAATATAATACAAGTGCTATGCAATCTGCAATTCTGCTATCTAACATAAATCCTTCCAGTTCATCTAATATTGATATTGCAGTACCCTTGATGTCAAGTTCTGAATGTATGCCAATGGCTTATCTGAAGATGGAAACTAACTCTATCACTGGTGAAAGTTCACCAGGACGAGTAGTCAGTCTGTCAGCTCCCAAAGAGGAAGATCATGAGGAAGACCTGAATGAAGCTATTCCTGATCGCAAGTCGGATCCCACAACACATGTTCCACTATTATCTCCTGGCAAAGTGGAACCGGAATCGGTGCCAGAAATTCCATCTGAAGTTGGAGTAACTAATGAAATTTACTCTCTTTTGTTAGAAACAGATCAACTTTCTCCCCCTATTTCAACTCCTGCAACTCCTGAAGATGCATGTGAGGACTTGCCTGCACTTCCACCATTCATTGAGCTGACTTATGAGCAGCAAAGAAATATGGGAGCACTGGCTGTTGAACAGATAATTGACTCATACAAAAAATTAAAAGAGACAGACAGTAAGCATACAGGAATGGCATTACTTTCTCGGTTGGTTGCGCAGGTGGGTCAAACTTGTTGATTTTTAACTACTAATTTTTGGTTTTATCATGGGGCTACTTTGTTATCTTAAGTTACCAGATGTTGGTTCATGAACAATTTAGAACTAAGAGATAATCTACCCGTTCTGTCTCAATTGGTGTAAATAATATTCTTCTTTGAGGGGCAGCAAACTATGCTTGAATAAAGTGGTTCGCCACTTCATTGCCCTTGTAGACTTCCTCTCTGAGACTCTCATTTGTGTCATACCTCTGTTGGTATACCACTTCATCATTCTAGCTCTCTCTCCTTGAAACATTACTTGTTTCTTCCAGTATGATATAATAATCATGCTTTGGAAGACATTTGAGTTGTTTCTAAGAAATCTTTATAACTTGGGTAGGTTGGTCCTTCCCTTTCTAGTTTGGTGTTGAAAGTCACTTTTGAAGGAGACCTACTTGTGGTCCAATTCATCTTTCAGATATTTCTAGAGTTTCAGCAACTCTTAGTGACTTTTCTCGCACGCCAAGTCAGAGATGACAAACAAATTATGCTAATTCTAGTGTTGTCCTTGTAGAATTATGATTATATATTGATATAGATAACAGACACACAGTCGGACTTATCCCACCAAAAAAAAAGATCTGTCATTGTGAAAAGTAATTTAGGTAGAGATGCGACTTAGATCATCTATTTATGAAGTCAAAGTTAATACAAATTTTTGGTTCAGTGTAGGAATTAAGCTGATGCATGGTTTGAGTAGTGTTGGGATATTAACTTGACCAATGCAGAAATTTGAGAAATACTTCCTTTGCCTCTTGACGGAACAAGTCTCTTATGTAATTCTCTGGATGACCTTCCTAAAGTCAAGTTTGAATTGACCATGACTGCCTGAGTTGCTTCATGTATCTGCTAATAAGTTCTGCAGTCATGCCAAATTTCCTTCTGGGATGATCTGCAATGATTGAGTTTTTGGAGTAACATCTTGACAGCAATGGATGCAGATTAGTCCAAAAGAGAAAGATATTATTCTCTTTGGGATATAGTAGGTGAAGTGAGGAATCCCAGCAAAGGATGTTAAGACATAATTTATGATGAAAAGGAGGGATGCTGATGGAAGTACTAATGAAATAATGAGCTTCCCTAGGACATAATCCAGAAAGATATTAGGTGAACTCATCATGTTGATCAAGCAATCTGGTATTGCTAACCATATTTGTATAACTAGAAGTGTGAATACTGATGTCTCCTTTGTTGATCTTATGTGCTTAATTCTGTTTATAAGCTGATATATAATGAATAGGTCAAATTATTTAAGTACCTTTGCAAGTTTTGTTTACTTTACTCGATCTCATAGTTTGGCTATCTAATTCTTCAATTTTATTACTACTGTTGTTTCTTTTACTTTGGCCATCTTTACCCCACGACCTTACCCCCACCCTCCCTAGACCCCACTTGTGGGATCATATGGGGTATTTTGTTCTCATATTTTGGCAAAACTAGTCCGAGCATGTGAATGGGATAGTTCAGTATTTATTTACCTATGGCTTTGTTTGACCCTGCAGATTGGTGCTGATGCTGATGCTCATGTAGTTCTGATGATCCAAAAGCATATTTTCTCAGGCAACCAACATGAGAAGGTATCTACTTTCTCTCTTACACTCAGAGTATCTTATGCTAGTATCATTGTTCAAGTTGTGTAGTCAATCAACTATGATTACTTTCTCCTTTTGTGTTGGTAAGCTTGTTTTTATTAGGTGAAGTGTTTTAGAATCATTATTTCAGTTAAGTGAAGTGTATATTCTGCCAGTTTATATGGCTTAAATGCTGCCATCCAAAATCTTCTTGGAGTGAGTCTCTCCAAATCGTCATGTAGTTGCTGCATATAGAATTAAGACAAAGATAAAGAGCTCACCAATTTTTCATCTTTCGAATGAAAGTCAGTTCATTGTAACATCTGTGGTTGCTCAAACCTTTGATCGCTCAATTACTTGTTACAACCACACTATTTGCAGTATTTATACACTGCAACAAATCACAAAAGCAGACCCAGCTTTGATCTTCCCCTGCTTCTTGTTGTCTTGATCCCCCTTTATTGTTCTGTTTCTTAGTTTGGGTAATCTTCTAAATGTTTTGTACTTGGACATCCAAAGGGGTGTAATCTGATACAGTTTATTAACCACAAAACCCTTTTTATGGCTTTTGTTCTGCTGTATATCTTCTGCAAATGAACTTTTAGTGGAAATTGTGGTTGCACGCTAACAATGTTGATTTGACCCTCAGGTACATGAGCTTGCAATGCATGTGCTTTATCATTTGCATTATCTCATGCTATCGGGTTCGGCTGAAAACATTTCATCTGCTGCTGCTCTATATGAGAAATTCCTCCTCAGTGCGGTAAATAGAGTCATTTATTATCCTTATCTACATCATTCCCAAAGTTTCTTTAGTAAGTTCTTTGCTTGTAGGCAAAATCATTGCTGGATTCTCTACCAGCAAACGACAAGTCATTTAGTAGGCTCCTTGGTGAAGTTCCATATCTGCCTGAATCTGTGATGAGACTGCTAGTTGATTTATGCTCTGACAATTATCTTGGGAACGATGGTCGTGATGGTGACCGTGTTACTCAGGGCCTTGGTGCAGTTTGGAGTTTAATTTTGGGGCGCCCCCCTAATCGTCAAGCATGCATGGATATAGCTTTGAAGGTAAATGACCATCAAATATTCGGTGATGATGTTTTGCATTCACTTTACGTAATTGCAGTTATTAATTGCCTAAGGAGTGCTAAAGCAACACTTTTAGGAGTTGATAGAGTTTTGGAAGAAAGAGTTAATAAGCAGACAGTTTAATTGAAGCAAAAGAACTACTTCAAAGTTACTTAGTTTTACATGTTTGTGACCTTGAGTAAACTCTTGTAACTGGAGAAGTTCTGGATCCAGTATAAGTATTGGATTCTCTTTGTATTTGAAGGATTCAAACAAAATTTTCATTTCCGTGTGTAACCAGTTGTCAAACTTACCAACGCAAGTCAATAGATTTCTTTTAATCAGTGGGGTCTCTGTAATATTTTTTTTTGGACACCAAGGTGTGTTTGATCATGATGGTGGAGCAGCACAAAAATAAGTAATCACTAGCTAAAGAGAGATTATAATGATATCAAGGGTTCGACTCCTAAATGTGTTTCAAGGAGATGATTGGGGCACAAATGTAGGTGGAGATAGGGTGGCTTTGCTACCACAGCTAGCCTGTAGGTTGGGTTGCCAATGGAGGATTATTAGTGTCATGAGATGGCTGCAATTTTCATTTTGTTATAATGTTGTGCCGTATATAGTATTTGGTTTAATTAATATTAATGTCTGTGTGTCTTGTAAAATGTGACTTTGTTTATATTTTGGAAGGTTATTTGTCAAACTTTTCCTTGCATTGAGTTTTTTGGTGGTGTGTCTACTTTTAATGTAAATGGAATGATCTTCTTCAGGATTAATAATAAACCCTGTAGTATTGATTGGGCTTTTAGTATCTATTCTTGTAATTTTTTTTATTTTTTTGTGTGTGGTGGTGGTGAGGCCTGTGTATGGAGAGAATTAGGAGGATGAAGAGCTAAGGCCGTCATGAGATTTGACTTGCAGGGTGGAGTTGCAACTTTAATCTTGGGTTTTAGTATCTATTTTGATGTTTATTTCTTTAGTGATTGAGTGACATCTTATTGTAATTGTTCTTTTTGTTTTTTCTGGAAAGCATTTTCTTATACTCAATTTTGTACTGGACAAGAAAAGGATCCCTGTGGCAGACACGTGTTCAAAATTGTTTATCTGTTGAGTTCCATTATACCAAATATACACAACTCTTGGTCTGTCCTACAATTCTGCAAAGCAAAAAACAAAAGTAATGCTTGCCTTTGGCAGAATGAAATTATAGTTCACTCATTAAAGTTCATGCTTTCACGCAGTGTGCTATTCACCCTCAGGACGAGGTCCGAGCAAAAGCTATTCGCCTGGTATGCAACTTGTGACTGTTTTGTGTTGCCGGCTGTGGGTTTTCACCTGCTGGTGACCATTCTTTACGATTCTTATCTACGGATTATTGTATCTGAATCGCTAAAATGTTGTAACTCTTGATAGGTGTCAAACAAACTTTACGTGGTTGGTGACATTTCAGATAATATCGAGCAGTATGCTAAGAATATGTTCTTGTCAGCTGTAGACCAGCATGTCACAGATGCAGAATATTCCCAGTCTGGAACTTTGGTTCAGAGAACAGGAGAGGTATGTTCTTATTTTTGTGTTTGCCAATAAATTCTCTCTGATTTTGGCTTTGTCGGATGTCTGTGTGAGTATATTTATAACAAAATAGGGTTTATGATCTTGGTTCCTCTTTTCTTTTTGTTCTGTCTGCATTTGTTCCTTTAGTATTTGGTCTTGAAGTTGTTGTTTGAGGACTGATTGATTTTAGAGGGTTCTGGTGGTTCCTCTATGGAAATTGTTTGTGGGTGGAGCCTCGTGTTCATGTTTGAGTCTCTTCTTTGGTTATTTCATGTCAGCTTGACCAGGTTTCAGTGACTTGGAACTTTTTTTTTAATAAATAATATTTAAATATGAGTTGGGATGTGATTCACGTAAATGAATTTGATAATTAAATAGATGTACTATAGAAGATGAGAATTTTTGCATTGTAGGAATATGTAAAGCTTGTCTGCTAGCTTGTGGTCAAAAAATGAAGTTTCACTAGCGAAATATGAAATAAGACGTGCAATTTTGAAAAAGTGAATATTATTTTTCATGTTTCACCTTTATCCTTGCACAACTAAGATATTTTCTTTTATAGGTAAAATACAAATCATGTAGTTTAACTGAGAATCACTGGCTTTTGAGACAACTTAAGCGTGTTTGGCCAAATCAAAAGTACTTCATGTGAGAATTTTCAAAGGAAGATCAAACTCCATTCAAAAGATCAAAGGGAAATGCATTTCTACTTTATGCTTTTGGTGTAAAGAGCAATGTATAGTAAATGAAATACAGATAGTGGATTTCTTAGGCTTATTGTAATTAGCTATCTATGTAAGCACACTTTTGGAGGTGGCTAGCGTACCCTTAATACTGAAGAATACATGTTACCAATTTTTATTTTTATTTTAAAAAACTTCATGTGAGAAGAAATTTGTGTTTGGCCAAAAAATTTTAAAAGCACTTTTGAACTGCTATTAGTGTTTGGCCAAGCATTTTCAAAGTGCTTATTAGTGTATTTTTCTCAAAAGTGCTTTTGGAGAAAAGCTACCTAAATAGCTTCTAAAAAACAGTTTCAGCTATTCCCTAGAGCACTTATTTTCTCCCAAAAACTTGGCCAAACACCTTACTTTTTAAAAATAAGCACTTTTGGCCTCCCAAAAGCTTGGCAAAACAGGCTATTAGTTTGCAAGTCTACTAAATTCTGTGATTCTATTTCAAAGAATTATATTCAAAGTATTTAGGCTAGTTATTTTACCTGGAAGTAGCAGTGGTTGCTAAGGACTTAAAATCATTAGAACTTCTCGTTTTCACTATGAGGAGGAATGTATATTCTAAATTTTTTTCTGTTTAAATGCATGTTGTTCAATAGTTAATTCTTTTTCAGTACAAGGAAAAGGTTTTCTTGAAAAATTAGTGGTTTTCTTACTTATTTTCTTGTGTTTGGTACGTAAGCAAAAAATATTACTTTTAAAGCATTTGTATATAATCTAGGCAAATATTGTGGGTGTGGGTGTGGGGGTGGGAGTGAAGATGAGGTGTGTTGGAGGGTGGAGGACTCTATCAATATGGAAATCCACTTGTGGAACTTGTTTTCCTTACTTCCATTAGGGAAGTCATTTACCTCATTGTTAAGGAACTCGTTTACCTAGAGAATATGCTTTCTAAATTTTTTGACCAACCGAACATTAGAAAACATTTCCTCCATACCGAATACACCATAACAATTGCTCAAAATGGTGTTGGGAAAGCAATCTTGTTATTCTTGTTTGATTCAAGAACCCCAAAATATATCCATCTGAGCTAATATTTTTATTCATTGATGGGACAAAAATTACGACCTGCTTAAAGGCTTTGTTGTTGAGAATTACTTCTATAGTGGAACTTGTTATACATGAATCTGTCCAGAGTCAGTTTTCAAATCTTGGATGTTTTAGATGTGTATCAAATTCCTGAAATGATAAATTAGCTTTTATGTTGCTGCATGACTTTGTAACTAGGTCAGTGAAGTCCAATATATGGATTGAAGAAAGAGAATTTTCTATTTCTGGACTCCAATAAGTTGAGGAGCTCTTGCCTTCTGAAATTGTTTGCTTAAACTATCCTTGCTGTACCGTTTCTCCTTCTATGTTTGATAAATTCCTCTTAACCTAAAAAATTATAATTTTCCTTGAATTTGATTATTATCCTAAGAAAAGAATATGATTATCAGACAGGAAATCAGGAAGCCTCAGTTAGTGGTTCTCAGATTTCAGGGCCAGGATTCTTTGAAAATGATTTTGTTAAGACTGCAGCATCTGATTCTCAAAGTGATTCAGAGTTGTCTTTAGCTCAAGCTCAGCGGCTTATCTCATTATTTTTTGCTCTATGCACTAAGGTTTGGACAAGTTTATAAGTGCAAGGATATATGTTGAATGTGCACTTACGATGATGCTGACTGGGTAGCTTTTCCTGCAGAAATTCAGTCTTCTCCACCTTGTATTTGATACCTATGCACGTGCTCCTAAGGCAGTTAAGCAGGTCTGGTTTTTTATTGTGCTCCTCTCTTACAATCCTAATAGCCGACTTAATAATGGTTTGTTTGAGATGAATTAATCATTCACCCCGATAGAACCATGAATAGGCCAGCAATAATTTGACTGTCATTTTATCAAAATAATCTGGATTAGTTAGGCCTCAGAAACCCAAAAAAAGAAGTAAAACTAGCATTTTGATGATCTACTCCCATTTTAATTTTTCCAAGATGAGCTTTAATGAGGATCTACATTGGTCTTCTGGAGCACTATTAACAATCTCTATTAACTTGTACTGAACTTCTTGTATTGCTCTTGTTGTTGTACTCATTTCAGTTGGTTGACATTCCTTCTATTAACTTTTGATCTGGTACAGGCTGTTCACCGTCATATGCCTGTTCTTATTAGGGCTATAGGCTCTTCATGTTCTGAACTGCTTCATATAATATCTGATCCACCTCAAGGCTGTGAAAATCTTTTGACACAGGTAGATTACTACACCTCACATTTTAATTATTGCTTTTCATCTTGAACTCTCTTCCTAATCATGATGCCATTGTTTTGTTCACTGCAAGGTGCTTCATATTCTCTCTGAAGGGACAACTCCTCCGCCTGACTTAGTTGCAGTTGTCAAGCGGTTATATGAAACTAAACTGAAGGTTTAGCATCTTTCTTTTTGTTTTCTTGATAGCTCTCTCAATCAGAAACTTCGCAGTTCCACCAGTGATACCCTAAATTGTTTTGTAGGATGCAACTATTCTTATTCCAGTGCTCTCTTCATATTCTAAGAGTGAGGTATTCTTCAGATTATTGTGCATTTTTATTCTACACGCATTTTCAGTTTTCTTTTCTGTGACTAAATAATGATATGTGATATCTCCCTCACTAACCGTGAATGACATATCTGTTCCTTTTGTTCTCTGTTTGTTATCCTTTTAACTTAACTATAATATATCACACTATGTCCATTTTAATTTGCTGGCTCAAAGGGAGTTCCTGTTATGTCCAGGGTTTTCCTGATAAAGATTGTGTCTGGTTAACTTGGCACACTTTTGGGATTTTGTTCAGGTCTTGGTTATGAATTATCCTTTCTTAAATAAATATTCGTAGTTTTGTGAGAAAATCTATATTTTTTCTTAAAAAAATATCTTCAATTTAACTATATAAAACGTACTAGTCCGTTTCAATTTGTTTGTCTTACTTTACTTTTCAGTCTGTTTTAAAGAGAATGCCTCCGTCCTTTCTTGACACTCTTGAATTCAACTTTCTTGAGAATATCTTTAGTTTAAGCTCACAAGATTCAGAAGTTCTCTTACTTAAACTCCTTGCCAAGTCCAAACCAGACAAACAAATTGAAACGGAGGGAGTAGTTAGCAGAGGTCTGTGGTATTTCCTTGCGTTAAAGGATTACTTTTGCATTAGCTCTCTCTCGTTGGGTAATTACTAAGGTGAAAGCCGCTCTCTCGGAAGTCAGTTCCCTCGCCATATAGTGGGGCTGGTCCAAAAAACTCGCCTGAACTGCCAAGACTTGTTTTTTTTTGGTGGGAAGGCCCTTCTAGAATTACGTTTAACGTCCCTTTATGACTTCCCTGATTTGTGGCTCAGGTTGATTCCAAACTGCACTCAAAGGTAGGACATTTCCCCCAGGGACAATCACATCTCCAATTATATAGAATTTCACTTCTTTATTCCATATTTCTTTTCTTACTGATTGAATTCAGTTAGATAGAGGAATATTCGATCAAATCCTTAGTCTGATAGGTGGATAGTATACATTCAATACGGACAATACATTGAGATGAAAGACGGTAGAATTGAAATCTTATGTCAAAAAACTATGTGCAGATGGTACGAACTTGCCTAAACCTTGAACAACACAAATCATCTTTTTCTTTATTGAATGATTGGCTCAATAGCTTTCCTCCTTGGTTTCCTCCTGATGTGATAGTGAAATACTTGATATCTTTTCCTTTCAACTACTGCACTTTATTCGGAAAGACTAACTTTTTATGAGTCTTTTTGTTTTTGTATTAGGTTCTACCTATTTTCCCAAGTCTTGTTGCTCTCCCACTGGATAAGTTTCAGCTTGCCCTGGCTCGGATATTACAGGTTTGATTGGATTTTACATTCAATAGATGTTTTACCTCTCCGTAATTTTAGGTACCTTCTGATTTCTGTGATAATGACTGTTATGTTCATTCCATTTAACCATGTTAGTCTTCTCATCTTCATTGCCGTGTTCAACTCTTTCTTCTGAATATCATGCTCATTCAAATTATATTATGTTTTGAGTTTTTCTTTATTTTTCTTAGGTCAGTGATTTTGTGGTTCTTTAATCAAAGTCCACTCCTAACTTTATTGTTTAATAATCAGTTGACAAAAATTCATCACCTGATGCCCCACTGCTAGTAAAGAATTCCATATTACTTGTTGTAATCTGATAAGCATTGTACATTTGTTTTGGAGATAGACAAAAGATAAAAGGTCCTTTACTTGATTCATGGCAGGGTTCTGCCCATACTGGTCCAGCACTGACCCCAGCAGAAGTGCTGGTCGCAATACATGATATAAATCCTGACAGGGATGGCCTTCCGCTAAAAAAGGTATGCGATCTTCCACTTCCACTTCCACTAGTCTTTGGCTTGATGGTTGTTGCATGTGAACTTATTGCAGCATGTAGAAATTCATTGTTATCTTGCCCTCAGGTTCTTTGCCATGTATTTCCTCATTGCATGATTCCCTTGTTTCCTGTTGAATTCTGTTTCTTCTCCCTGTTCCTTACTACAGATTCAGGACATAGTGAAAATGCCTTGGCAGAATTACATACCGATTTGGTGACACTTTAATGCTATTATCTTTCAGATAACAGATGCTTGCTCAGCTTGTTTCGAGCAGCGGACTGTTTTCACGCAACAGGTCCTGGCGAAAGCGTTGAGACAAATGGTATGGAACAAATGCATATTACGATAGAGATGGTATGGATAATTTTCTGATCTCTGCAATACTCATTTAATCAGGTTGATCAGACTCCTCTCCCGCTGCTCTTCATGAGGACAGTGATTCAGGCCATTGACGCTTTCCCTACTCTGGTAAATCACTGCTCCTGTTATATTGTATATTAATCAGTTGGGTGCACGTAACTATGTTCCAGCCTTTTTACACTGTTGAGAATACAATTAACTAATAAAAGTGTGCTCTCTCTATCAGTTGGGTGCATGTAACTAATAAAAGTGTGCTCTCTCTAACAACTTAAGCTATTAGATTAGATGGTCACACACTTCAACATGGTATCAGAACAAGTAGAGGTCCTGGGATCAAATCTCAGAGCCACCCATATCAAAAAGAACTTCCACGTGCTTGGCCCATAAAAAAATCAGGCCCGCATGTGATGGGCGTGTTGAGAATAGTGGCGGATCCAGGATTTTCATTCAGGGGATTCGAAAAATAATAATAATAAACATGTGAATAAGCCAACAAAATACAATTCCAAGGAAGTACTAGTATATAGTTTATAAGTACATAAAGTTAGTTCCATTAGCTTAGACCTTTTAGCACGTTTGGATTTTTTTTACACTGTTGAGAATACAATTAACTAATAAAAGTGTGCTCTCTCTATCAGTTGGGTGCACGTAACTAATAAAAGTGTGCTCTTTCTAACAACTTAAGCTTTTAGATTAGATGGTCACACACTTCAACATGGTATCGGAACAAGTAGAGGTCCTGGGATCAAATCTCAGAGCCACCTATATCAAAAAGAACTTCCATGTGCTTGGCCCATAAAAAAATAAGGCCCGCATGTGAGGGGGCGTGTTGAGAATAGTGGCGGATCTAGGATTTTCATTCAGGGGATTCGAAAAATAATAATAATAAACGTGTGAATAAGCCAACAAAATACAATTCCAAGGAAGTACTATTATATAGTTTATAAGTACATAAAGTTAGTTCCATTAGCTTAGACCTTTTAGCACGTTTGGATTTTTTTGGGTTTAAATCTACTCTTTTAAAAAAAGAAAAACAAAAAACATGAAAGATTGGTTCTGAAACTAAATGAAAAGAAGGTTAAAAAATAAAATGACCACAATGGGATTCGAACCTTGGACGTGAGGGCCAATCTAAAAGGAAATCTACCTCGATGAATGCATAGATCCATTAATATCAGTGGAAGCTCTTGATACCACCCGCTGGTTTTTAAAAGACGATGCAACCAAAAGGGCTGAAGTATTGATTAGAAGTCTCTCAGCAATTTTATTAAGCATAAGAGGTCTTTAAATAGTCAGCTTAAAACAAAAAACTTGCATACTTTGAAATTCAAAAAAACTAAAATACCTCAACAAATTAATCAAAACCTGATAGAAATTTAAAGTTCAAATTATTCTAAAACTACCAATTTATTATGCTAAAAATTATTGTAGCAACTAAACAAATTTCAACAATTAGAATATGTGAGTTTATGGGTGTGACTTAACGTCTCAGGCTTCATCTTTTTTATGTTTGTTCAATGTGGGACAACAACATGGACAACACTGTACTAGCTATCTAACACCCACCCCTCAAGCATATACATCGGATGTGTCAAGCATGGTACATATGCAGGTAGTTGAGGACTTGTGATAAATTTGGTTAATAGGTATACAAGTTGACCATTGGACTTTACAGATCATGTTACAATATTTTCGGAGAATATTTTCTCTGACAAAGTGATCGTGAATCTCTGTGTTCAGTCTTCTCCTGGAACACTGGAATTGAAGCAATATGCCGCGTAGTTTGATTATTACAAACAAGTTCCATCAGAGTGATTCTTCAAATTTCATTTCTTTCCAGTCGTTTGATCCAGATGAGTTCACATGTAGCAACTACCATGATTCGATATTCAGCTTCTACATAGGTCTTGCACCACAATTGGTTCGTACTCATTCAGGAGATCAAATTGCCTCCAATGTAAGGATGGCAAAAGGGTAGGGGCAGTGCAGTTGCAGGGAAAACCCGCATAAACCCGTGAACACTACAACCCTCCTCTCCCTGCCCTGCCCCTCCCCACACGGCAAAATATATAATTTTTAACCCACCCCGCATAATTATTTTTTATCATCACGATGTAGTATTACATTGCGATTTTTTTCTCTTTTTTATTTAGTCATTTATCTTTCGTTTTTGCTTGTCAAATTCTCTGATCAGTTTACTGCTTTAACATATATCATAAGTATATTTATATGACTTGTATAAGTCAAAGGGTACTTATGTTATGAACCTAGAAAAACATTCATTCCTCTTCTCTGTAACAGCTTAACAGGAAGAAACAAGGAACTAAAAAATATCAAGTATCTTGAATTTTTCTTGTTTTTTTTTATAAAGAATAACAATTGGGAAGAGAGGAAAAATTGTTTTTTGATTTCTACTAATATTAGTATCATTTTAACCTTGTGAGTTACATAAATACTGAATGAAAAGAAAATTTGATTTCAAGTTAATGAACAAAATTTATTAAGTTGCAAAACTGTGAAGATCATTGATCCGTAAAACTGTTCAGGTAAAAATTATGTAACTGTTTTGTTCCAAAATGTGGAGGGAGGGAACCTGCAACCAACCCCCCCGCCCTGCCCCACTCCACCCCGTATAATGCAAAACCCGCCACACCCCATTGCCATCCCTACACCAATGAGAACACAATGTCCAGAGATAGAGTGTCTATCAGGAGATTACCATGCTAAATTAGCATCTGAATACCTGACAATCATGTCCTTGATACTCATACAATAACCCTTTACTTAGTGAATCTTATATACTGAAAGATACATGCTATTGCATCCCAATGAGCTTCACATGGAGAGTCTAGAAACTGAGTGACAAAACTCATTGAAAAGGTGAAATCAGGTTAGCTACAGTGAGATAATATAGCTTGCCTACTAATCTCCTGTATCTCCCAGGGTCACTGAGCAGCTCCTTTGAATCAGGTAGAAGTTTGAGACTTGTTTTTATAGGGGTAGCAATGGATCTACAATTTGTCATCATCATGTCAAGTATTTTGCATGCCTTGAACTACTTTAATACCTTGGAAATATAGTGATTTGCCTTGAATCCTTAGTATGAAATGCTGAAAGAGATCATTTCAAGCTATCAATGCCCTCTTGGTTAGTGCCGACAATAACTAAAATCAATGTATACTACCAACTAAATACAAAGATATAAAGCTGAGTATTGATGTGCAGAGGGATCAGCTTCGCTAATGAATGATCCCCGTTTATTCTATTTCTGCACTTTTTCTAAACCATACTCAAGGAGAATGTTTTAAATCATTTAGAGCTGTGCAACTGTAATAAAGTTTACGAGATTCCCCGAGCAACAAAACCCGACAATTTCTCTAACTCTTCCTCAAGATCAACATGAAGAAAAACATTCTTGGGAAATTCTCATGTCCATTTCTTGATGGGTGTAGATATTATCTATTAGATTAAATTCTCCGGCTTATACCCTACGGACAGGAGAAGCCACTAATCATGAGAATGCTTCCTAGTAGGAGAACAGTAAAGGCAGAAAGGGTGAGAGGAGCTTCTCATCTGGCAGCAGAAATATCAACATTTATGGCACTCGATCTGCTTTTTGTTTAGTGACGAAGATTATGTTGCCACCTTAAAAGAAATTGAATAATATGCGTAAATTCTCTCTTGTGTGCCTTATATTCCTTTTTGCTTTCTTCACAAGTGCATGTTCAAATTGGCTACTTCTCTTCTCTATTTTCTCCTGTTCAATATACATATAAACACATATACACATAAGTTGACACATCTTAGCATCTTGATTTATTTTTGGATAAAGTTATTCTTCCATGTCACTTAGTTTGCATTCCTTTGGCCTACCATATTAAGCACAAAGGGGCAATGTTGAAGACACAAGCGAATAAAAACTGCTTCTTGAATAACTCAAGCTCTTAGATGAGATGGTCACACAGTTAAACACCGAATATTGGTCTTGGATTTTGAAAACTATATAATCCAAGATAATCCGTCTTGACTCTTTCCTTCTTTCCATTTGATTGTTGGAGGATTGGATTCCTGGATGTTTATGAACTAGCTCTGATACAGTACTGCTGGAGCATTTCATCTACATGTTGTGCAGCTGGGCAGAACTAGAATTTTAAAGTCAACAACAGTATGAGTATTGTGCTCATCTATTAGCATGGACATTGCTTGGACAGCGCTTCTTACTGAGCATATATTTGTTTGATGCGGAAGGAATGTAGTCAATGTGTGTGACACTATCTTTTTTTTTTTTTTATGTTTAGGTTGATTTTGTGATGGAGATACTCTCCAAACTTGTGGTTAGACAGGTATTTAAGCTTAGATTTCCCCCTAATCACGGAATATCATTATTGCTCTATAAATGAATTGTCATCCTATCGCATATTGGATGCAGGTATGGAGGATGCCAAAATTGTGGGTGGGATTCCTAAAATGTGTCTCACAAACGCAACCACATTCCTTTCCTGTACTACTACAGGTATTGTTTGGTAATTTATAATTTTTACTATATATTGTGCATGGAGGCAACTTTATCTGTATTTTGTCTTAAAATGTGTTTGATCTTGTTTGCAGTTGCCACCACCGCAGCTTGAGAGTGCTCTAAACAAATATGTTAATCTCCGAAGTCCATTGGTTACCTTTGCTAATCAGCCAAATATTAAAACTTCACTCCCTAGGTATATTTTGTATCTGATCAACCGTTTAGTAATGTCCCATCTTTTTCTGCATTATGTCAACTGGATTTATCTCAAGTTCTTCATGGCACATGCTGCATCTATTTTTTGAGACATATTATTCTATGTTTTATGTTAAATATACCAAAGTAGAAAATCAGATTGTGTCTTTATGTGAACCTAAAATAAGAGCTAATTGCATAAGTTGTCACCGATCTGTCACACCCACGGTCCATTATGCTCAAAAAGTTTCTTCATGATTTACTTATCCAAAAAAAAAAAAAAGACCTTCCTCATGCTTATTACAAATTAACTAGTCTTTGTGGTCACTGGAGTTGTTTGGCATTGATGCAGATCAACCTTGGTACAACTTGGTCTTTTTAATGAACCGAGTTTGCAGCAATCACATCTCTCATCTACTGTGCATGCCTCAGAGACTGGTGCTTCTGTTCATGGAACAACTCTAACATGATAGTGCACTTTCTTAAAGGAATGAAGCAGTGTAGTAATACACAGTGTAGGCACCAGGGCTACTGCAGCTCCTTATTGCAACAACGTGCTATGATTCTCCAGAGTCTGTAAATTGTGGCTAGTATCTGCGCCCCTTAGAAGTTGGGCTCAACCTGCTGGTAACAAGATGGCTCATGGGATGGCAGTGCCCAAAAGTTTTGAGGAGAAATCTCCCTTTGGAGAATGTATCATAAGACGTCAATTTCCCTTGCGGTTGCTCACCAGCTATATGTTTGTCATTCATTATATTTGTTTAATTTGTCTGCCTACAGGCATCCGTTGAGGTGTCTAGGCAACCAATTGGTGCTGTGGGGAGTAGCATAGCTGGTAGGTCAGGTTATTTAAAACCTTTTGTATGAGAGGGAGGCGAGCTGGAAGTGTGTAATTGTACTATAGTTTTATAGCCCCACCCCACTTCCCCCTACCCCTCCCACCACTTACTTCACTTGTGGTCAGAGTAAATGGGTTCAATTAGGGATTACAGAGTAAAGGAAAAAAAAAGGAATTGCACTTTCTAGTTTCTTCCAAGAAGCTCTCAGAAGAAAACTTATTAAAAAGAAAAAGAGAGTTTATTTGTGAATGGATGGTAGATTTGGAGCCTTAATTAATGGTAAATTGGCCAATGGTCTAGTGATTTGGACTGTACACTTTATTCCATGGGTGGTTATACTAGTGTCTGAAATGTTATTGAAAAGTAGCAAGTTTTTACTCTTTAGTCGCTGAGACCTTTTTGCCCTTATTTGCATCATCTTCAATGCTTTTCTCGAGTTGGCCACTATTTTAGAGTTTTACTTGTAGGAATTGAAACTCTAGGCAAGTTCTTGGAGTTCAATTACTGCTACATGGTGTCTTGGGTAGTAGCGACTTTTAGTTGATTAAGTTTCTCAATTTGATTATCTTAGTGGATTTTCAAAGACCAATGACATGAAACATGAGACATCAATTTAAGTGCAATGGTCCAGCTCTCCATTCCCTTCTTTATTTGTTACGAAGCTCTCCCTAAATCAGTACTGCATATTTAACTAAAATGTCACATACGCTATCTCGTAAGTTTGTTAAAAGGAAACATGGTGGCTAAAGTTCACGACAATTGAGGTGTTATAGGCAAAAGAAGGGCAAATTTAAGTCAATATTTTTCTACCCTTTTTTGTAAATATACATAACAATACTAAATAGGAAAGGATAATAATATATTGTCCTAACTAGAACATAGAACATATTTTTTGTGGTTACTAAATTGCCCGTAATACTTGCAAGTATATTGTTTCTACTGTGGTGACTAGGTGGTTGCTATAACTTATTATAAATACTTTCAGTGAGCTATTGAGTTGTCATTAATAATTAACACATGCTTTAAAAAATAAAAACACACACAAAAGCTATAAGTGGCATGCGTCGTTGCTAATACAAGTTGCATAAACTTTCAATGGCAACTTAGTCATCGCTATACTTAATACAAGTACTTTAACTGGCGGCCTTTTATGGTTAACATAGTCGTCGCTAATACATGATATGTGTGTTTTCAGTTGCGATCCTTTTGTGACATCATTATCGTCGCTAATACTTAGTACAAAAGTTTCACTGGCGGCATAGTCGTGGCTAATACATGGTACGTAATTCAGTGGCAGCTTAGTCGTCACTAAAACACACATAATACTTGGTACAAATACTTTCAGTGGCGACTTTGTCCTCGCTAATAATCACATAAATACTTTCAGTGGAGACTTTGTCGTCGCTACTAATCACATAAATACTTTCAGTGGCGACTTTGTCGTCACTAATAATCGCATAAATACTTTCAGCCCTAATAATTGCATAAATGCTTTCAGTGGTGATATTGTCGTCGCTAATAATCACATAAATACTTTCAGTGGTGAGATATTGTCGTCGCTAATACTTTCAGTGGCGACTTTGTTGTCACTAATAATCGCATTAATATTTTCAGTGGTCGCTAATAATCACATAAATACTTTCAGTGGCGACTTTGTCGTCCCTATATAATCGCATAAATACTTTCAGTGGTGGTCCTTTTGTGGCAACTTAGCCGTCGCTAATACCTAACACAAACTGTGCTTTTTGTGGCTTAGTCGTCACTTATTCTTAACACAAATACTTTCTGTTTCGTCCTTTTTGTGGCATCGAAGTCATTGCTGATACTTAACCCAAATGCTTTCAATAGCAACCCTTTTGTAGAATACTGTATTGGACGAAGTGACTAATCATGATTTTTTGGGCAATATTTAATCATCATATGGTGTTAGCGATGAGACGTGATCTTTTCCGAAGATATCTTGGCAAGCGAATTCGTCAAATTTAGGATGAGCAACAGCAGATTAGGTACTACTGGAGATCTCAAACCATTAGGTATTGGCCAGGTCTCTCCTATTATAGTACTCAAAGAAATGTATATTGTAACACTCTTTAACTCCAAAGAAAAAAATGAAGTTGGTAAAACTGAATTCGACGTAGAAAGTAAAAAATCTGCACAAGAAAAATTCAAAACAGCTTAATTTAATTTGCAAAACCTCTGCGACAACCACCTTTGCACATCAAGAAGGTAAAAAAAATTGCAAATTTTGTATGATAACTATTCCATCAGTAACACTATAGTAAAAGACTACAACTTGAACTAAGCATCACTTGCTTCCTGCTTCTGAGGATGATAATTACAACCATCCCATTCTACAGCATGCACACATTCCGCCTTCTGTGATGGCAGTAGCAATCAATTTTGCAATGGAAACTGAAGAAACCACATCCCTCTCCTTGGGAAAAGCAGCAAAACTCCACAACAAAACGAGTTCTCATGCTGTCAAAGAATAATTTCGAGAAAGTCAAAAATAAAATGAACCACTCCTTTCTTTATAGCTAGCTTGTCATTGAAGGCATGCTTGCTGCTTCAACTTTGGCAATCTAGTAATTCCCTGATCAGCTTGAAAATGATAGCTTCCTACTGGGATTAGCAGTGGCCTGTCAAAAAGAATTGCAGCTGAGTGCTTTCCTTTTTCTTTGCTCAGTCAAACTAAATATGAACACGGTCGCAGAAACAACAATAATGCCAAACAGGTCTTTGGATATTAGCAACAAAAGGGAGAGCGGGGGGAGAATGAATCTCTATCCTGGGAATAAAATTTGATGATGTTAATTAAGAGAAGCTATTCCTCATCCCACCAACCCCTAGTTCACTTATTTCACGTTTGACCTTTCCCTTTTCAAGACAAGGGAAGTTGTGGGTTTAGTGATGATAAGGAGCACTGACCTCCTTCATGGACACCATTTAGAGTTCCTGCACATTGCTTGTGTTTCTCATGTGGTAGAGATAACGGCATCAAGGTTCTTTTGAAGCAGCCAGCCTCCTGGATAGACAACTCCACGAGCCTCCAGATGAAGGTGCCAATTCAATACCCTTGAGCAACCAGGAGGGACAGCCTCCATTTGGCTTTCGTCTTCAACAATTTGTTCTATGAAAGTGGTCTCCTGCAAGTAATCATTGTGAGCAAATTTCCAACTTCAACCTGTTCACGCAGGCTTCTATCCCCAAAGTAAAGAAATCAAGTACTTAAAAGGAGGAGGAATATGAAGCATACTTGGAAACCCTCCTTCACATTGTCCAACTGTCGTATGGGATCTGAAGTTGGTCGATGCCATTTCTTTGGATCCCATAATATAGTGCTATTGAAGGCAAAGCCAGACATATCGACATGAAATCTTCTAAGTTGCTTACTCTTCTCGTTGGTGTGCCACCCAATAACTTGACTTCCATTGCACACAGGGCCCTCTAGTATTGCTTTGCTTTTGCTTTGTGCTAGCATAGCAACAGGCCAAGTGCCAAAACGACTATAAAGTGGAGACCACAAGAAAATATAAGCAGATGAGAAAAATAAAGACGAAAGGAGAATATTCCAACAATGACGTCAAATCTGCAAAAACAATGTGCTCTCCTTCAACTTATAGAATCTAAAAACAGTCATATTCACAAGAAACAACATACATATTACCTCTCATACCAACAATAATATAAATAGTTACTTATGTCCTAGCTCAACCATTTTACTTTACCATACTTCCTAGATAGGAGCGAATTTCACCAGAAGTGTGTCCCAGAAGTGGATATAAATTTGTTTTATTGGATAGTTGTGCTTACTTTAGTATTAAAAAGAAGAAGAAGAAGAAGAGCTGTGACATCTTTCCACAACAAATTTCAATAGCATGGAAGAGCCTACTTTCTTTAAGGGAAGTAGCTGGGATCTGGGAACAAACAAATAGATCAGTTACTTCAACACTCAGGCAGAATCTCAAGTCAGGTAACATATTACTGAATTCATGCAGAACTCTAAGCATGGTAATCTGTCATTGCGAAAGCTCAAACGTTGCAGCAAGCCTGTTAGATGATTCTATTCAAGTAAATGCTAAAACTAAAGTTAGCAAGTTCAAGAAAAAAAATGTTAAAACTGTAGAGCAAAATACAACAAAGATATCTTACATGCATTGGCTCTTATTATACCTTGTGAGCAGCACTCGCTGGTCCTCACAAAGAAGGAATCAAATGAATATGACTAAAGCATGGACAAGAATGTCCATTGCTGAGGAAATTCCCCAAGGTCTTTTTTTTTTTTTTTGAAATTGGTAACATGTATTCTTCAGCATTAAGGGTATGCTGGCCACCTCCAAAAGTGTGCTTACATAGATAGCTAATTACAATAAGCCTAGGAATTTCACTATCTGTATTTCGTTTACTCTACATTGCTCTTTACACCAAAAACATAAAGTAGAAATGCATTTCCCTTTGATCTTCCTTGGAAAATTCTCTCATTCCTTTCCTTCCATATGGTCCACCATATGCAAAAATTCCCCAAGGTTTATCGAACAGCAAAAGTAATGAAAGAACAGGGGCAAAAGTATTACTGTTCAATCTCTCACTGCTCATAATACAGTATATCAATTTTTTTTAATTATTTCCTTTAATTTATAAGCTGTTATGAACTCCTATCATAAGCAAAGATCATGGATTGCAGCCAGAGCAAGCAGAAAGCTTAATTTTTCTTCGGACAAAATGCTCAAGTTAGAAGAAGCCAAGGATTAGAGGAGGAATTTCTGGGGGAAACACAGTAATGATCATTAACTTCGCATCCTATGGAAGAGGAATCCACAATTTTTTTTTGAAACTGGTAAGATTGAATCCACAAATATTCAAACGCCTAAGAAGATTAATTGAATTGTCTTCAAACAAGGATTTGAGGAAGCAATAAAAATTGGAAACCACAATTTGCTACCCGTTACACTTGTCAATTGTGGCAAAAAAACCAACCCTTGTATCCTCTGAAAATTATGTCGTTGGGAGAATTTCATGAGCATTTCGGCATGAATTACAGCCATCTGTGAGATTCTTTTTGAACACCTGTGAGATATATTCAATATGGTATATGTTACCATTTAAGAGTCATATTATGACCTTAGTCTCGACCATTTAAGAGTCATTGCCTCATTGGATTACTTTGTGGGAAAAGTTGGGAATTAAACTGATCTATTTCTAACACAGTTCCTATAGCCAAAAGGGAGGTGTTGCTTGAAAGTATTTGTAACCTATTTTATTACATGGTAGGTGATCACACAAAGAATGTAGTTCAATTTTTTCTCAAGGCTGAAATTGCGTAAATTAATAAGTACGGCAAATGTCAAGCTAAGACCGGAATGAAGTTCACTTCAAAAATCCAAAATGAAGTATGTGTAGCAAAATAGGCAAGCAATAAGAAAACGAGGATGCAGCAGAGTGATAATGTTGCTCAAAGTAAATTGCTGTTGCAAACCAAGTTTTCAACTAATAGAAGGTAAGATTTCCTAAGGGATCTTATCATAACTTTTAGGTGGAAGAAAATTGGTCCATGTTAAAGAATTAAAGAAGATCATATCAAATGCTAATGCCCTGGAATTTGCCTAAAGGTCTGCGAAATAGTCTAATCTTTAAATTACCAATTGAATGAATTTAATCCAATGATATCTGAGAACAGCTGCAAGATCAGCATGGGATGAGCAGTAACCTAGACCCTTAGAAATAAGGCTCGAGAGTACCAGATTTGAAAGAATTTCATTCTTGAGGCAGCAATTTATATCATCTTTTCCTCATTATGCAAAGCAATTGATCTCAGAGGTAGAACTCTAGAAATTGGATCCGAACATGTATGAAGAGTTCAAATAATTACTATCATGAGATCCAAGAATTTCCATGGAGGAGCTGATGCAGGAAGAACAGAAAAGAAGAATCGGAATACTGCAACACTAAATAGATTCTATATTGAATAGATAGTGGACAAAGATATGCAGCTTCTATTTTTCGGGTCACAAGGTCACCTACTGAGCTTTTCTTCACAAATCAAGTAACATTCCAAGAAAATGCATTGCCTCTTTCAGTGAAGAAGACAACAGTCTAGCATAGACATTTCTGACCCATGTTCGACATGAATATACTATTTCCCAGGAGCATTGTAAAGTGACCTCACAAATTTGAGTCCTATTCCTTAGTCTCTCCCAAAGCAAGTGGATAATGCTGGAGCACACAACAGATCTTCTCAGTTGCTGGATCAGGAGAGGAGGCAGAAAGAGTCACAAGAAATGGTTGAGAATCATCCCATCTTGTATATGGTGGACAACATGGAAAGAAAGAAACAATAGATGTTCTGAAGGTAGTCTTAGTCCCCCTCATAAGATCAAATGGAATTGTATTATAACCTTTTATGTTTGGGGTAAAGAAGAAAGAGTAGAGGAAACTGAACAATTAATAGATCTGTTAGGACTTAGGATCATTGTAATTGATTAGTCTTTGTTGACTAATCCACAACTTTTTGGAGGTCTCCAGCATATCATTGATTCTGAGGAATACATTACCATTATCAAGAAAAGAACAAAATATTTCTCAGGAGCATCACAAGTAGTTACTGACTTGTCTAGTGTGTTTTTTAATCAATACTAACTTGTTGAGTCTATGTTGTTATTTGAGCTCAAATTGTATTCTGGATTTAATTCCCATGGTTGGTTCAGGAGTCATTTCTTTTGCATTAACTACTTGGAATATTACTAGTTTTCTAGGATATGGGTCGGGTTTCGAGTAACTATGTATAGATAGTCTTACATTGTAGAAACCATATCTTTTGAATACTATTCATTCAGTTGCAGCAGGGAAGCTCTTCTGTCTGACATATTATTTGCACCTCTATTGGTTGAGATTTAGCTTCCAGTAAAAGCAGTCCATTGAGGCTTGTTTTGTTGCATAAAAAAGTCGCAACACTTCTCTCTGCAGGCAAATTCGGAGCTCACTGCTTCTAATCCTCAGTGAGACTTATTTTCCACATATTAAACAATAAGAAACTTACGAAGGAATATTATAGACTAAATTCCTTGGTGACTAGTGTCAAGACATCTTGACCAAGTTAAAAGTTTTGTAGTGGCAGTTTTTTTAAGCTTACTTGTCTGAGGTAGACATCAAGGAAGATGAGTAGCTGCTACTCTTCACGGAGCAACCCATAGGACACTCAAATTCACTATTGCAAGGGTCACTCTACCAATTTATGGAGATGCAAAACGATACCAGTAAAGTCATTTTTATGTAAAAGTTTCCTACATCAGACAGCTTTGACTAAGCAGAGACATGAATAAGTTCTATTTGTTAGAAGTCGAAGAGACAAATAAGTTAATTTCACCTATGGCTACAAAAGAGGACTCTAATTGTTATAAATACAGTACAATTTAATAAGGGTTCTAATTGTTGACTATGATAGAAAGCATGCCATAATAATTATGGTAATAAAACGTAGTTTAATATTTACATTTCCAAATAACAAGAAAAAAGTGGAAAATTATTAGTAATGAATGTAGTCCTGACTCTCATAATAAAGATGGGAAGACTAGATGTTTCTTTAAGACCCCTTGAAAAGAAGATAAAGTGGATGAAGGCATCATAAGGATTTTCTATGAAGAAGGTGAATAACAAAAAGAAGTGATAGAGGCATCATAAAGAATTCTACGAAGAAAGAAGATGACAAGTGAAATCAATGTATCAATGTTAGGGATCGAGCAAGCAATCGTAAGTGTTAGAAGGGTTTTCTCTCAAAGGTAAATCAGTGCTCTTAGCATCTACGAAAGAACAGGTGTAACAAGTCTATGGCTAGTTCTTACTAATACTTCTATATCTAACTTCCATGTTGAGTGGTTTCTCTGTTCTCTTATTTGGATTGAAAGAAGTCAAGAACTCTACTGAAAAGATTGAAGCACATCTGTCCAACCAAGTGGTTGAAGTACATCTCTGTCAAGCCAAGCTTTTTCTTTGACATCAATTAAGAATGAAGAAACACATGATCGCACTAATGATGAAGATGCTACATCTGGTGGGCATGTCAAAGTTATAGCCCTTTCAATAAAAGTCGATCATCCAAAGCACGTAACTCTTTTTGTCCACTAATCAAATTCACACAATTTATATTTTACCAGAAGAAGGAAATTCCATTATACACTAACAAGGTGGTCATTCCTCAGCTTCTAATCTAAGGACTGCTATTTTGAGGAAGAATTGAGATAATAATTAAGTCCAAAATCACACAACCAGTGGTCGAATCTACAACTGTTATTCTTATAACTATGAAGAGTGATGAACCGAGGACACCAGGAAAAGAATTTGTTAGTGAAGTTGTAATGTATCGGAAATAGCTCTAGACTATTCACCCATTATCAACTTGAACATCTACATAAAGCACATAACATCATCCTGAACATGCTCACAGCAGGACAAAACAAAGACAAGTCATGTAAACAAGACTGATGAATCTCAACTTACTTGATCGATCTAATGCTCTCAAACAACTCAAGTGAGTAGATATTATCATCATCTGCAAAGTAAACAATTCCATTGAGCCTATGATGTTCAATATGCTCCAATGCAACATTTCTCTGGTGCACCCCGCGGTCTTTTATATCTGTCATGTTCTTGGAGCACACCAGATGCCGATACATAACTCCTGTCTTCCTCAAAATGTCTGCAGTTTCTGCAGACGCCGCATTCATCTCAACCACAACCCACAACAGAGGTGATTTCACAAGCTTCAACACCTCGCTTAATCTATGAAGATAGTAAGCTTGAAGTGCCCTATTATAAGTCGGAGTTACCACAATCAACAGTTTCCTGGATGCATAATCAAACTTCCCCTGCACTTCCTCCCCCGAACCTGGTAATTTGACTGAGTTTACCACAACATTGTCAGGTCTGGGAATTACCACATCTTTCATCTCCTCCTTAACATTCACCACCGGTGGTTTGATCTCAAACGAAAAATCACTGCTCCTCGCATCATCAAAACCACCAAATGGTGCCATACCTAATACAAACCCTAGCACGAAAAATACCAAACACCTATAGAACAACTTCTTCCTGGATATGTAATTTTTTCGAGAATACAGTAGCGAGGAGCTTTTGCCATTGAGAACGAGCTTATGAGATGGCGATTGAACTGAATATTGGTTTCCATTCTGATAATGCCGTTCGTTACTCGGTGATAAAGTTCTCCGGATCGACGCCATCGATTAAGCAAACTGCCCAATTACATCAACTGATACGCAATTTCCACGCTTTACACACAATGAATCAACAAACGGCGCGAAATGCACGGCAAATCAACTAGAGTCTATAGTAGAGCAAACAGTGCAGAAGATCATACCAGCTCAAACGATTCAGTTTAAAGCGAAACTTCGCCGAATCACAACTGATTACACTGAAACCCTAGATATACAAACAGAACCTAATTCTCCGAATCAAATCTGCCTGATTTGGTATTAAAATAGAATGAAATCTCTTCTGAAACACTGCACAATTTCAGCAAAAACTTCAGCAGCTCCACATATCAGAATTCAAGAAAATTCAATGAAACTATTCAGAATTCCGGTGATGTGGAGGCTAAATTTTCCGGTAGAATTTGAGATTTTAGAGTGTCGGCTGTAAATGGAAGTCTAAAATGAGTCGTCAGTGGCGGCCGTAGAGGCGCAAAGGGGGCGTTGTGCGCATCAAGTGGGATGCGCGCCAGATAATCAGAGCTGGGCGTTGGTTACGACTAACGCGCGCCAGGTTGGTGGGCCCGTATAGGAAACTGACGCGTGGCTTGTTGTTTCGTGGGGAGGCAGCTTGGTTATTATGTCGGAGAGAAATTTAATTCATTAGGACTTTTAACACATTGTTTTGGACCGTTTGGTAAAGCTAATCATAGTTTAAATATTTATAATGTGATACATAGGTACGTGAAACTGGGAAGATTTTAGAGAATTCTTATATTACGTGATACATATGTACATGAATGGTCAGTTGTTGCTATTAGAAACTAGTAAGAAATTTGAATTCACAAGCACAAAAATCAGAACATAAGAAACTACATTGACCTCTTTCTCACTGTGAAAATCACAAAGGGCAAATTATATAATTTGCTCGATAAGTAAAAAAATAATAATATATATTCGCTAGCTAAATATATACACTATTTTATATCAAATATATAAGTATATTTTACATTAATAAACATTATATATATTTTTAGAATTATTATTTTGATGAACCATTATTTATGTCAATTTTTCATCAGTGAATCAATTAAAATATCTTTAATAGAATGTGACGTTTGCTTGGGACAAAGAATAGTCGCAATAATATAAACAATCCTAACATCATTAAATACGTATTAATTGAATTGGATAGAATGACATAATAATCTTATAAAATCTTTGACCTATAAAATCACGACTGTTTTAGGCATATTGTGTAGCATTATTGGTTTATGATTGATCAATTTGATTTTCCTCCTAAAATTATTTTTTAAAAGTTTTGTGTACTATAGTCTTTATGATTATTTCATTATACAATATAAGTGCAAGTCTTACATTAAATTAATTATAAAAAGTATTACTCCCTAGTTCCTCAATCTAAAAATGCTAGTTATGTTTTTCAATTTACATACCCCTTAACACATATTGCTATTGATTAGATTTCATTATTTTACTTTTATTTGTGTCTTAATTTATCTACTTCATAATTAATAGAGTTAAAATGACAAATTTACTATGTCAATCATTATTTTCTTAATATAGGTGTGTTAATTCAAAAATGAACAAGAAATTTTTAGGGACATGGGGAGTATTTTACCGGGGAATTGAGAACTTATACAAGCATTGAAATACTATAAAATATCCTTTATTTTATTAAGTTCTTGAGAAATTTTATTAAATGTTATTGCACGTATATCTATATTAATAATATGACATTATAAAATTACTCATGAATAGCCAAGTGAAACGTTGATATATACTACCTTTATTTTCCTTAAACATATAAATTCGTTATTTGGTGACATTATTGACTTATTGTACAAAACTGAAAACTCAAAGTTTTTGATGGAATATTAACGGTCGCCTTGGAAATAATTAAATATTTATTGTGGTGTATATATCAAGTTAATTTTATATTTTCAAGAGTTAACTTCTTCAGATTCTCATACGTGTATTACACGTTTCCAAACTAATTTTCAAGTTTCTATGTTTCGTCTTCTCGTTTTTGTTATTTATGCAACTTTAACTTTACAAATTCCTAATTAATGAATTCTAATACACTTTTTTATCTTGCAACTACAAAATTATTCTAAAGGAAAAATCCTTTTGACCAGAATACTCGTATTCGTATATCATAGTTATGAGTTATGACATTAACGCTGCTATTTCACACAATTTTTTCATGCTTCAAGCAGTAGACACTCTAGAGATCACAATTTATGGGAACTAAAGAAGTTTTGCTCTCGTCTTATATAAGTATTAAGAAATTCATTAAACATTTATAAATATTTAATTATGAATTCAATTATGATTACATTAAGAACACATTAACTATAAATTAAAATCTGTCTCATGCTTCAAGTACACAAACAAATCATGACATTGTGAGCATAATAAAATGGGGAATTTTCACATAATATAACCACTAAAAATAGCTTAATTATGCTCCATAGCTATACGTTGTTAATTATAATTTGTAGCTACATGTTATAGGGAGGAGAGTGGCAAGCAAGACTGGGAGAGGGAGGAGAGATGTGAGCAAGAGAGGGCAGAGAGCGGAGAGAGGCGAATTATATATGTATATCTGTCAAAATAATTGTATAAATGCAACTGGTATACATATGTATTTGTATATCTGGCAAGCGAGATTGGGAGAGGGAGGAGAGAGGCGAGTGAGATTGGGAGAGAGAGGAGAGAGGCGAGTGAGAGAGGGCAGAGAGGCGAGGCGAACTGTATATGTATATATCGGTTAGATAATTGTATATATGTAACTACTATGTATATGTATCAATTATTGTATTTGTATATGTGCATACAATTTGAATTCGTATACAATTCAATCGAGTTAAAATATTTGTATTTATATATTCAATCTCTCTCTCGTTTTATACAAACACAAATTATACAAATACTTTGTATAATTTAGCAGTCGTTTCCAGCTGTTGTGACCAGACCAGGCCATGAGAATAAGAGGGTCCTTTCGAACAAAATCAAGACAAAGAAAAGAGGTCTTCTTTATTTTTCTTGAGATTCTTGGCTCTTCTGAGCCCTTCCTTTACTTTAGATAAAGAGATAAAAGATAAAGAGATAAAGGAAATTGATGATAAAAGTTGTACATATCTATATAATATAGAAAGAAGAAAAGAGAGAAAGAAAGATTCTTTCCTTTATCTTAATGTGCTATCTCATGTGTTAATTATCTTTTTCAATTGGGAGAGATGGCTGAGTGGACTAAAGCGGCGGATTGCTAATCCGTTGTACGATTTAATCGTATCGAGGGTTCGAATCCCTCTCTTCATTATTTAATTTGGAAAAATCTTTTTAGCCAAAAAATTTGAATTCGTATACAATTCAATCGAGTTAAAATATTTGTATTTATATATTCAATCTCTCTCTCGTTTTATACAAACACAAATTATACAAATACTTTGTATAATTTGTGTTTGTATAAAGCGAGAGAGAGAGAGAAAGGCAAACGATAACTGGGTAGAAAAAAAATTGTATTTGTATAATTATAAGTGTATAGGGTGGAGAGATATGTATTTGTATTTGTGTTTGTATAAAGTAAGAGATAAATTGGCAGAAGAGAAGTGAGAGAGAGATTTGGTAGGGAGATGAGAGAGGCGAGGGAGAAAAAATGGAGAGTGACGAGCAAGATTCCAGAGAGAGGCGAGAGAGAGGAAGAGAGAAGAGAATGTAATTATAGCTAGATGTAAGTTCCAAATTGTAATTAATGCAAACTATAGTTATCTTAGTTAATTAACTAGTACATGTTTGCATAATCACATAATTTTTCCTAATAAAAATAGTACAAGTTGCAGTAGTTTGATAGATAATTGGCATTGCTCCGTCAGGCTTTCGCCCATTGTGGAAAATTCCCCACTGCTGCCTCCCGTAGGAGTCTGGGCCGTGTCTCAGTCCCAATGTGGCTGATCATCCTCTCGGACCAGCTACTGATCATCGCCTTGGTAAGCTATTGCCTCACCAACTAGCTAATCAGACGCGAGCCCCTCCTCGGGCAGATTCCTCCTTTTGCTCCTCAGCCTACGGGGTATTAGCAGTCGTTTCCAGCTGTTGTGACCAGACCAGGCCATGAGAATAAGAGGGTCCTTTCGAACAAAATCAAGACAAAGAAAAAAGGTCTTCTTTATTTTTCTTGAGATTCTTGGCTCTTCTGAGCCCTTCCTTTACTTTAGATAAAGAGATAAAAGATAAAGAGATAAAGGAAATTGATGATAAAAGTTGTACATATCTATATAATATAGAAAGAAGAAAAGAGAGAAAGAAAGATTCTTTCCTTTATCTTAATGTGCTATCTCATGTATTAATTATCTTTTTCAATTGGGAGAGATGGCTGAGGGGACTAAAGCGGCGGATTGCTAATCCGTTGTACGAGTTAATCGTATCGAGGGTTCGAATCCCTCTCTTCATTATTTAATTTGGAAAAATCTTTTTAGCCAAAAAATTTGGCCAGAATGATATTTTTTCTATGTTATTTTATATTTTAAAACATTTTCACCCTTTTAAGTTTAATACATTTTAACTAAAAAATGGAAAAAAGATCAATTTGTTTTAATATAAAAAAATATTATAGTTTTTTTAATTTTCTGGACATTTAGCACTGTCCATTTAATTTTACTTTTTATATGCATGGGATAATAGTCAAAGGATAAAATATTAATATTACTCCTATTATTTATTGTTTCTTAAAGAACGTGTCAAGTCAATATAGTATTGGACATAAATCATATATGAATTCAATAAATATGATAAATAAATTAGTACGTAATACAATAATTTTAATGTACCTTAATTGAAGGTACATTAAAGGTCATGCATTTTAAACGTCCAAAAAAACAACAGTAAATAAAAGCAGAGAATCCAAATTCCAAAGCGTACTGATCATACATACGTACTCCCTATAAATTCCAACAACTCTCACGAGAGAAATTCATATCTTTACCTTAGAAAACAAAAAAGAAGAAGAAAAAAAAAAGATGTATTCCTTCAATAATCCTAATGGTATAACTTACAACCCAAATACCTCCAAATACTCAGTCACCTTCGCCGGAAAAACAATTGAAACTACCGTCACCGACAAAGGCGCCGTCGCAGATGAATGGGTACGTAACATTCTTTCCATACATGGAAACACTCCCATGGTTGTTGTTGGCCTAGACATTGAATGGAGACCCCATGAAATAAGTTGGATGAGCAACAAATCCGCAACGTTACAATTATGCATCGATGAAAAATGTCTTATTCTTCAACTTTTCTACGTTGATGAAATTCCTGAATCTCTCAAGGATTTTCTCAATGGTACAAATTTTACATTTGTGGGAATTGAAGTTGGTGATGATGTAAAAAAGCTGAAGAATGAGTATGGATTGAATTGTTGTAAGATCGCTGATATTTGCGCGATAGCGAAGCAGCGTTGGCCTGGGAGGTTTCGTCGACCAGGGCTGAAAGATTTAGCTTTGGAAATTGCTGGTTTGAATATGAAGAAGCCTAAGCATGTGTGTAGGAGTAATTGGGAGGCAAGGGAGTTGAGTAGTGACCAGGTTGAGTATGCGTGCCTTGATGCTTATGCTTCTTATAAGATTGGCAACAAGCTTTTGCTTGAGTGAAGGTCTTTTTGGCAATCATGGAATTGGAATGCATAATATTATAGTATTAGCTACTACTTATTTTGGCAGTTACCATTTGGTTATTTTGCAGTAATTATTAATGTCTTTTGTTGTACCTAGTGCTGGAGATCGATAGATCTTAATTTTGTTGTGATGTTTTGAATTATCTATAATATATAAGTAGTACTCTTTTTGGATTTATAATATATTAGGGCTTGAACACACAATCCTAAGGAACTTTTGCAACAACTTAACCACGAAACTAAACATTTCACTTGTGTCAAGATGTATCAATACTTATATATATAGTTTTTAAACAAAAAATTGACCTGTAATTTTCCGGCGAAGGAGTGTCGCTTTACACGCCTCGGCAAGGGTGGGTCTGCCTCTGTCATGAACCTAAATGTTTCCAGTATTAATTGTAAGAACTAATTTGATTTAGGTTACATGTAGTGATTGAATGTTGTGCATCATTAATTTTCGAGAATCTCATTGGATTTAAAGTCATTGGTGATTGTGTGTGTTTCCTGTGGAGCTCAGATAATGAAGCAACAAAATGTCACTAAACTGAACAAGAAGTCTGCAATTGTAGATCACTACATTTCTACAAACACTTTACTTGTAGTCATTTGAATTTTGATCTCCATAGCGGTTGCCCGTGATGCGTGCACGAGCCCAAATATATTATTTATCCAAACGCTATGTTTATCAAATCAATATAGTGCGATGTAAAATATCATGAAATGATACATGTGACAACCATTTAACATTTAGTTCATCTTTAAAGAGTTATTATGTTATTATTTTCGAAAAGAGATCGTCTCAAATGACTAATTTGTTCAATATAAGAAAGTTTGGATCCTATATATGCTACTTTTGCAAGTTGTCCAAAAAGTTTGGATCCTAAGTTATTCGATATTTTGGTATATTTTATTTTTTATAGTTCAAAAATCTTTTGTGCCAAGTTGAAATAAGACTTAACATATTGAAATGATGAAATAGGATGAAAAATCTTATTAATGTAGTTTAGTTGGTTCTTGTCCTTTTTTTCATTTTTGTCTTTTTGTTTTAAAAGGATGGAGTAATTATTTAGAGGTTACTTTTATTTAAATTTATAAATCTTAGTAAAATTAATAATACTCTATTTTTTGTTAATTATATTTTTGATAAACTAAGGCCCCGTTTGGCCATGCAATATGGTATCATGATATGGAATCATGAGATGAAATTGAAGGTTTGTTTGGACATGCGATATGTAATTTTTGTGTTGTATATTTTCTCATAAACATAAAAATCTCATAAGTTGTAAAACTATTAAAATAGCCCCAATTGTTTATTCAATCTTATCAAATAAACAAAAAATTATAAAATCGCATAATAAATTATTACAAAGTTATTTGTTCTCCACTTAAGTAATTGTTTCATCTAACTTTAATTTAATAAAAAAAATTGAACATTAATTGTAGTGTACTAGTCTTTAATATAATCCTCCCACATAGTACGGACAATTTCCTCACGTTGAACTTGCATTTCTCGATCATGTGACCGAGAAGATGAACCAACATTGTTACTTTGAGCCATTTGTTGGTCAATATCCTCCGCAACTATATCTTCATGTTCATAGACCATAAATATTTCATTACTACTTTGGTATTCTCGCAAATAATTATGTAACACTGCACAAGCTATGTCAATTTTCACTTGTGTATCAATATCATAATGGTTCATGCCTTGTTTCAGTATTCTAAATCTATTTTTCCAAGCTCCAAAAGTCTGTTCAATCACATTGCGCAGAGATGAATGCCTATAATTAAATAGTTCTTTGGCATTTTGAGGCTCTCTTTCACTTCCTCGTTAATCTTGAAAATGATAGCATAGTCCTTTGTATGGAGCTAAAAATTCTTTTGTGTTTCAGAAATCAGCATCAACAACATAATATTTATCTACCAAAAACATTTTATAAAGAATTACTAAAAACATATGTGACGTAAATGAAACAACTTTGTGTAAATAAATAATATTTATTCTAAGGATGTAATTTAAAGTTACCATGTGGCGGGAATGGAAATTGTGACGTTGGTTCAACAAGTGCATTCTCAAGTACTTTACTATCATGTGCAGTACCTTCCCAAACAACAACAACAAAGGTAAATCGCATATCAAAATCACAAGAACATAAGACATTTTATGATGTTCTTCCTTTGCGATTACGATAAGCTTGTTGCACCGCTTTAGGAACCTCCCCTTCTATATATGTTCCATCAATCGCACCAACATAATCCTACCAAATAAAAAATACATCAATATTAGTTTAGTGAACATAAAATAAATTGGAAGCATTATAGAATGCACTTCATAAAAATAATGTTTGTAAGAGTAATAAAAATAGTGCTTCCAAGACAATGCAAAGTCATAAAATAAATATTATCTCTTTAAACAAAGTTGATAGGAAATATGTAACTAAATACTAATAACTTACACATAAAATATAAATGTTCACTTATTAAGGCCATAAAATAAATTTATTAATGTGATTGAAATTTTACCTTAAACCAAGGCCAAAATCGAGTATTATGTCAAATTTTGGAATGTACACCAGTCATAATTTTTGGTTGTATAAATGTTGGTGCCATCTTGCTAATTGCCTCGACAACTATTTTAACATGCTGGTTAATTGTTTCAAGTGAATGTTGAAAAGTTTCACAATCGTGAGGTGTGAGTTAAAGTGACTATATGTTGGTGAGAATAATCAATTTTATGTCGGTGAGAATAATAAATTTTAAAAAGTAATGATGTGATTATAAATTTTATTTACATATGAAACAAATGGTTAGTAGATATAAATGTGGGGTTGTTTTAACAAAATATAAACTCATAAATTAATTATTGTATTAAAATATCTCAAATCATGATATGGAATCACCATATAATTCCATATAATGGTTTTTGGAGAATATGGTATCACCTCTCATGATATGGAATCATGAGATGGAATCAGCGTAAAATTACATGTCCAAACATTGATTCTATCTCACGATACCATATCGTGATATGGTATCGCATGGCCAAACGCCTACTAAATATCCTATTCCCACATGAATGATGTGATAAATCTCAGGTCTAGACGTGCCCGCCGTCTGCTGCCGGGCCACTCGTCGACGACTCCATGCCGTCGCGCACCGCAAAATATCCTGCTCGGTGACAAAGCGAAACTACTAGCAGAAGTGAGAATTCGACTAGCGCCGTCGTAAAGAGCAATTTTTCTCTCATCACAATTCTCTCTGTGCAATTCATCTGAATTTATATGTAAATTTATTGTTTTTCCATAATGGCCTTTACTTTTTCTTTTCTCTAGTATGGAGGATTCGACTGCGTCTTACAATTTTCCATTTGATTCTCCCTAATTGATATTTCTCAATGAGTTTACTTGGAAATTTGTGATTTGTATCATTTTGATCATATATACTGCTCAGTTATAATCATACTCAATTATTAATTTGGCTTTGAAGGTTTAGCAATTATAATCTTTTTAGTATTCCTGGTACCATCAGTAAGACTGCCTACAATACTGGGAGTTTAGTGCACTGCACTATGCTTTGGTCTTATCAGTAACTACAATTATGCATATAATCATCTTATTCTCTGTTGGATTGATATCAGTTGAGCCGTTTTATTTGTGTAAGCAGGTTGTTATGAATGAGAATGATCTGAATAGGTTCAAATGTGTCACCTCATACGGGAGCATGAACTCTTCATGGAAGTATTACTCAGGAGAAGAAGTTGCAGCTGCCAGCCTTTCCAACTTTATTCATTGGAGGAAACCATGATGCATCCAATTACATTGGGGAGCTGTGAGTGGATTTTTATATATTATATATGTTCTCAATGTTGCATAGATATCTAACTTTGATTGATTTTACATTCTATTTCTCTATCACTATCAGTATGTTGATCTAGATGTTACTAAATGTTTGTTGTTGGTGGACCTCAACTTCTAATTTTCTTTGGCTGGTCAGTTTTGACTTGTTAAAAAAATCTGCCGCACTTGAACTTGTTTAAGTTATCAATTAGTCCGATCTCTATATTTAGCAGTTAACTAATTCCAGAGTTGTTTTGTTTGATATTTTTTTGACTGTTTGTTGAGTGATGAGTGTTGCAACGGTATCAAAGATGAAGATGTGGAAAAAACACGTTGCAATGATCATGGATGAGTTGATTGGTCCTTTTGTAGAGGTGCTGGTGTATTTGTTGTGCATTATTGTTTGCGAATGAATTCATGTAGCTTTTTTTTCTTTACTCTCTGAATTGCTTCAAATGTTAACATATGGCAATATAAAGGACTATTTTTTTTACTAATCTATGATGGAATGCTATCTTTTTAAAAAATAAGTCATTTTTGAATTAGGACATTTTGTCAATCACTTGGTCAACTATTCCTCACTCCTAAATTGTTGAGTTCAGTATTTAAATTTCTTGTTTTCATGATCCATTCATGTCCATTTTATTGTTACACGTAATATTTTGTCTTTAAGAAAGATGATGGTTTCTCTACAATTGGATGTTCTCTAAATCGTACTCTTACTCCTGCACGTAGACTACATCACTACAAGCCTTTAACTAGAATAAAATAGTATGAAATATTGGATTTATTGTAAATGTGAAAAGCAACAACTAAGCCTTAATTCAACTAGTCGGTGTAGCATATATGCGTAGCATATATGTGTACTTTGCTTCTATTATGCTCTTTCTTAGTTAAGTAGGTATTGATTTTGAAAGATATAGGTCCTTTTGAGGTAACTTCTTTTATATGATTTTGGGTCTAACTTTTCCATTTTTATCACCTTCAATCATATAAAATGACTATATCATCTCATATGAGCATATTAAAATTCTGCGTGGACATGACCATACCATCTCATATGTAAACTCTGCATACTGTCGCACCTTTATGGGATGTGATAATTTACAATCTTGGGATATGAATTGATAAAGATTAATGTTCCTAGATGTTTTGATGATCTCCTCACAAGTGCAGGGACCTGGTCCTCTGCAGAGTATGAATACTCATCCAGTGTCAAAGTGCTGAACAACTGTAAAGCTGTCCGCGTCAGAAAGTTCGTGAAACTGCAGAGTACTTCACCAATCAGAAGCGACGAGGTTGTTTGTACGTTGGATAATGATTCCTCATGGTATATATCAAACAACAAACAACATTATTCATCATTCATTCAAAGAGAGATACTTTCAAGCTTCAAAACATCAAGGGACCTGATAGAAGTGCTTCTATTTGCTTTCAGTACCAGCTGCATTTGTCTGCTTATAATAGTGCTTATATTGTAAGATTCGTTTCAAACTTGTGTGATCATTGTAAGAACTAGGTTAAGGGTAACTTAGTTTCTTACTCGAAAGTCTATACTAATCGGTTAGAATTAGTATAGTGGGCAGTGTTGTATCTGCCCTGGCTCAGCTAAGTAATATGAGGCATTGCTTAGAGTTGGGATTAATAGGCTAATTGTAAACTGGCTTTTACTTTTGCTTGAGAAGATTAGTGAAAGCAGTTTGAAAAGTCCTGGCAGGCCAGGTCATGGTTTTACTCCCTTGAGCAAGGAGGTTTCCACGTAAAGTTGACTGTCATTCTTTACTTCCAGCATTTGTTGTTTACTGTTTATTTTGATTGTGTTGAGGACCTGGTCCAATTTACATAAGTGGACGCATACATTCCAACAAGTGGTATCAGAGCTTGACTTTTCTGATTGGTTAACACCAAGAAAAGAAAAGATCCTGAAGAAATGACTGCTCCACCCAATATGGAGGAAGGACAATCTTCTACCAGGCCACCTCGTTTCAATGGCCAATACTATGGATGGTGGAAGAATCGAATGCATGATTACATTAACGTTGAGGACTCTGAGTTGTGGGATATTATTCTTGACGGACCATATATTCCTACAAAGGAGGTGAATGATAGAGAGCTTACCACCACTGTTGTCAAAACCAGAAAAGACTACAATGAGACAGACAAAAAAAAGATTGAAAAGAACTATAAGGCAAAGAAGATTCTGGTATGTGGAATTGGAGCAGATGAATACAACAAAATATTCGTCTGTGAGACTGCAAAAGAAATTTGGGACTGTCTTCAAACAGCCCATTAAGGAATCCAACGAGTGAAAGAGTCCAAGGTTGATATGCTCACCACTCAGTATGAAAATTTCAGCATGAAGAAAGGAGAAACCATCTTTGAAATGAACTCAAGATTCACCTCTATCACCAACGAGATGAGAGGCCTGGGTGAGCCTATTCCTGTAAGAAAGCAAATTCACAAGATCCTTAAAGTGCTTTCTAAATCTTGGGAAAGCAAAGTGGATGCCATAACAAAAGCCAAAGATCTAACGACTCTTTCTATGGATGAACTAATTGGGAATCTTCAGACCTACGAGATGAACAAGGAGCAGGGGATGACTTTAAAGAAAGGAAAGAATGAGAAGTCCATTGCTTTGAAAACATCTCAAAGTGAGGTGACTAATGAGGAGGATGAGATGGCGTATGTCACTAGAAGATTTCAAAAGATCATAAAGAAGCATGAGGGTTTCAAAGAAAGCCTCTACCAGTAGAACTGCTACTGCAAATGATATGTGCTATAAATATGGGAAGCCTGGTCACTTTATGAGGGACTGCCCCAGTCAAAGGCAGAAAACTCATGACTTCAAACCTCGCAAGAGGGACCTGGTCCCAGACAATGTTCGAAGGAAGGCTCATACTGATCAGTTGGTGAGAAAATTCTTTGTTGTATGGGGAGATAATTCAAGTGAATCAGAAAAAGATGTAGAAAGCCATGGAGATGTATCAATGATGGCCATTGAAGATGATGAAAATATTTTCAACTTCATTTTCTCCTTGATAGCTAAGTCAGATGACGAGGAAGATCCAGATGAGGTAACCCTCTTTGATCTTAAGAATGATTTAGAAAATTTTCCTGTTGAAAAATTGAGGAAACTTGCTGCCCTTCTTATTGATTATGTTGATGAACGAACCACTGAAAACTTAATGTTAAATGAAAAATTGAGTTTGTGTGAGGATGAGAATTCAGCTATCATGTCTTAAGTTTCTGAAATGAGCTTAAGGATAGGTACTTTAGAAACTAGCAATATAGCTTCTAAGAGGGATCCTGGTACTTCAGAGAGTGGAAAGAGAAAGCTTAACATCTTTGAGGAAGAATTGGAAGAAAAACTTAAAATTTTAGAATCTAAGCTAGTTGTTTTTCTTGAAACTAATTCCCAACTGAGAAAGGATCTGAGTAGGATCAAGGAGGAGCTAAGCCACTCTCTAAAGTGGACTGATTCATCTAAGATACTCTCTAACCTGTCTAATCAGAGTTTCAATGGAAAGAAAGGGCTGGGATGCAGACAAATAGAACCTCCTTATAATCCTCATAGTAAATATGTGTCTGTATCTGACAATCTGTTGTGTACTTATTGTGGGTGTAATGGTCATCTAAAAGAAAAGTGTGAAAGTCTAAGAAGAGCAAAAGAAAAGCATGAGAAATTTGTTAGATCTGAAAACAATGATAAAAGGCAACACAAGGGATCTGGTCCCCGTTATCGTTTCAATAAGAACAGTTTGCCCTCCTGGACATGAAGGTTTCTTATTAAGCCTTTTGATAGTTATTGGGACCTCCGTTTGAAGTGGGTTCCTAAATCTAACAAGTGATTCTTATGCAGAAGAGAGAAATGAATCAGTGTTGGTACATGGACGGTGGATGCTCAAGGCACATGACTGGAGACACTTCAAACTTTTTCTCTTTGAAAGCACACCAAGGTGGTGGTGTGTCGTTTGGTGGTGGAAAGAAGGGCTCTATCCTTGGTATTGGCAGGATAGGGAGATCTGTTGATAATTCAATAAACAATGTACACTATGTGGATGGTCTAAAATACAATCTTCTGAGTATTTCACAAATCTGTGATAAAGGAAATAAAGTCAAGTTCTTGGCTGATAAATGTTTGATTACAAGTCGCATTACCAAAAAGGTTGTCATATCTGCTACTATAGTTAAAAATATGTATGTTGCAGATCTGGATTCCATTGTGGGAGATGATCTTTCTTGTTTAAGTTCTCAAACTGATGATGCA
The DNA here is from genome assembly GCF_900185275.1 of Solanum verrucosum. Lineage (NCBI taxonomy): Eukaryota > Viridiplantae > Streptophyta > Magnoliopsida > Solanales > Solanaceae > Solanum > Solanum verrucosum. The sequence continues at coordinate 321,427 of NW_026020415.1, forward strand.
GATCTGTGGCATCGGCGACTGGGTCATGTGAGCACTTCATTACTGAACAAACTTGTTATAGGGGATCTGGTTTGCGGATTGCCAACACTAAAGTTTTCAAATGTCAAAATCTGTGAGGCCTGTGCTAAAGGGAAACAGACTAAGTCATCATTCAAGGCCAAGAAGAGAGTCAGTACAATGAGACCTCTAGAGCTGCTCCATATGGACTTATGTGGACCTATCAGAATCCAAAGCAGAGGAGGTAAGAAATATATTTCTGTCATTGTTGATTATTTTTCCAGGTTCACTTGGAACATGTTTCTGCGAATGAAAGATGAGACAACTGGACAACTGATCACATTTGCCATAGCCATCCAATTGAAGCTCAATGGCAAGATAACCAGTATCAAATCTGATAATGGAACGGAGTTTAAAAACTATCTATTTGAAGGGTTCTGCGCTAAAAATGGAATCAATCACAACTTCTCAGCACTAAGAACTTCTCAACAAAATGGAATGGTTAAAAGAAAGAATAAAACTCTGGTAGAGATTGCTAGAACTATGTTGATCGATTCAGGACTTGCAATGAATTTTTAGGTTGAAGTAGTTAATACAGCCTGCTATGTGACAAACATGTGTCTTATCAGATCTATCATCAAGAAAACACCTTATAAGCTATTAAATAACAAAAAATCGTTCAATTGCTCATCTTAGACCATTTAGGTGCAAATGCTTTGTGTTGAATAACATAAAAGATGATCTAGGAAAGTTCGAAGCCAGAAGTGATGAAAGTGTATTTGTTGGGTATTCATCTACAAGCAAGGCATATAGGGTGTTTAACAAGTGAACTCTTTGTGTTGAATAAAGCATGGACGTCAAGTTTGATTAATTGGGTACAAGAAATGAGAACAATGAAGACTATGAGGTTGAGGAACTGATGAACAAGCAACAAGATGATCAGGGTACAAAAGAGAAGGATGCAGAACACTTAGAAAGACCTGGTCCCTCAGGTTCATCACATGAAACAATGTCTCAAAATCTTGAAGAAGGTGAAGGTGATTCTGATGCTGACAAAGAAGAAGAGATTAACAGAAAGTCCGGATGGAAGTATCAATCTTCACATCCACTTATCTCTCCACTTGACTCTGGAATTCAAACTAGATCTAAATCAAGAAATCTAGTTGCTCACTCAGCATTCATATCATCTATTGAACCAAAGAACATCAAAGAAGCATTGCAAGAGGAACTTCATCAATTTGAAATAAGAAAAGTGTGGCACCTGGTCCCCAGACCAATTGATAAAACTATCATTAGGACTAGATGGGTCTTCAGAAAAAACCTTGATGAGCATGACATCATTACTAGAAATAAATCAAGGCTTGTGGTACAAGGTTACAACCAAGATTATGATGAGACCTTTGCCCTTGTAGCTAGAATGGAAGCCATCAGAATCTTAATAGCATTTGCAACTCACATGGAGTTCAAGTTGTTTCAAATGGATGTCAAGAGAGCTTTCTTGAATGGGAATCTGAAGGAGGAAGTACATGTCAAACAACCCCCAGGCTTTGAAGATGCAGACCTGCCCAATCATGTGTTGAAACTGGACAAAGCTTTGTATGGGTTAAAGCAAGCTCCCAAAGCTTGGTATGAACACCTATCAAAATTGATAACACCTTGTTCTTGAAATCTAGAGGTAAGGAATTGCTGATTGTGCAGTTGTATGTTGATGATATCATATTTGGAGCTACTTCAGACCCACTCTGCAAAAAGTTTGTTGTTTTGATGAGTAGTGAGTTCGAAATGAGCATGATGGGTGAGCTCACTTTCTTCCTAGGCTTGCAGATTAAACAAACCTCTCAAGGGATTTCAATATGCCAGGAGAAGTATATCAAAGAGTTGCTCAAGAAATTTAACCTTCTTGAGGCAAAGGTGTTGGACACTCCTATGAGCACAAGTGTGAAGCTTGATAGAGATGAAAATGGCGTGGAGGTCAATTAGACCATGTATAGGGGAATTATTGGGTCACTCATGTACCTCACTGCAAGTAGGCAAGACATAATGTTCAATGTAGGGATGTGTGCAAGATTTCAAGCAGCACCAAATGAGTCTCACCTGAAGGCAGCCAAATGCATCCTGAGATACCTGAAGGGAACTCAGGACCTGGTCCTCTTCTATCCTACTGGTGACTCTTTTGATCTTATAGGTTATGCTGATACTAATTATACATGTTTTCTAGTTGATCGAAAAAACACATCAGACATGACACACTTCTTGGGATCAACCTTGATTTCATGGGGAACAAAGAAGCAGAATTCTGTGGCATTGTCTACTGTAGAGGTAGAGTATGTGGTTGTTGCATCATGTTGTGCACAACTATTATGGATCAAGAAGCAGTTGAAAGACTTTGGTGTACTCACAAACACTATTCATCTCATTTGTGATAACACAAGTGCCATAAACATAGCTAAAAATCCTATCTAACACAAGAGGACAAAGCACATAGATATAAGACATCACTTTCTAAGAGACAATATTGAAAAGCAACATGTGGTGATGAAATTCTGCAAGACTGAAAATCAATTGGCTGACATCTTTACCAATCCTTTGAGTAAAGAATGTTTCATCAAAAATAAGATGAGGCTGGGGATGTACAAGATCATCTAATTCCTTGACAAATTTGCACAAAAATCCTCCATGTTGATTATGTTAAGGAGGGCACGTATCTATACTTGTTTTAATATGTGTCATAAAAGAATTCATTTATAGTACCTTAATGCAAGTATACACTCATGGTATGTCTAGCTGAAGGGAAGTTTAAATCACACAGGCAGAGTAGCAAAATGAAAGAAGGACTTGGTCCTCATGAGGTTAGTATCATTTATACTACACTGTCTAAACGTCAACATTACTACCACGTGTCACTCTCCCATTCATCACGTCAGTTTCAAATGTCCCGTCGCTTTAAAACTAAAGGTCGCCACTTTTGGGACCCAATCCCTTCCAATTTTAAATACTAATTCTCTCCAAATTTCTCTCAACATTCAAAATCAAGGTTCTCAATTGTAAACCTTCTTCTAAAATTTCAAACTTTCTCTCCATATTCTGCCTTTCTCTTCTCTTCAAAATGCCTAACTCTGAGTCATCTTAAAAGACTCCACTCTCCCAAGAAGTTGAAAATCCTAGTTCATTTGACTTCTCCATTCCTATTCCTGGGGATTCTCTCTCTACCCCAGTCTGTGGGGCTGGTGAAATGAATGAGTCTTTCTCTCCTCAAACTGAAATCACAGCCTCCCATGTTCCTTCGTCTGACGAAGTCTTGGTCTGTTGTTGTCTGGTGACAAATCTCAGAAAGGCTGTGTCGTCTACCATATCGAAAAGGCTGTTTGAAGGAGATCTGCCAGAGGGAAAGGGTCCGGATTCTTATATACTAACAGCAGGGGCAGAACTAGTGGTTGTTCAAAGTTTAGCCTCACTAAGAGGAGATAATCAACCCATATTGTTGGACCAAGAACTGAGGTTACCAGATCAGGTCCCTCACAGAAATGAACCTATCTTCGACTAAACACCAAAATCCTTCGATTAAAATGGAACTCAAGGGGAATGCGAGGAGGAAACAGATCTCAAGAATATGTCCCTGAGTTGGAAACAATTAAAGATACCCATATTATTGGCATTGTTGATGAATCTGCTAAACAAGAATGGAGCGACAGAGAAAAGGGAAGGGAAAGTTGGTATTGACTCATCCTAAAGGAGACAAAAGAAAGTATGTTACAAGAAGTGAAACACAAAAGGTTATGGGGAGTGCGATTATTGCAAGCAAAGCCCAAACTGAGAGAAATTGAAAGAGGAGGAGAGAGGGGGCTGAACCTGAATAACCTGCCTTTTCTCCCCTGTCCATTGAGAATAGTGAAACTGAATCTGAGGATGCTGCCAAGTACGTGGCAAAAAGGAGAAGAGAAGCTGAGGAAGAAAGGGTTAAATCCAAGGGAAATCAAAAAGGGGGAAAGAAATCACCTGTAAAGAGGGTGAATGTTACAAAGTAGACACCACTTGTAAAAGGAAAAAGGCAGTTGAACCCGTAAAGGGACCTGGTCCCAGGGTTAAAGATCAAATCAAAGAAAAGGAATTGATTAGAGAAGAGCGGATAGAGAAAATAAAGCAACAAAAAATATTGAATGGTATAGTCTTTGATCCTGACATTCTAACAAAATTTGGGATGGCCAATCTGGTTGACGCTGTCATCAGGATGGAATCATCTTTTAGAATCACCAGTTCCATACTTGCACGAACCTGAAGTGCGTGAATTCTTCTACAAAATGGAACTACTGGAAGGGGGTGGAATTAAAACCATTGTCAAAGAATGTGGAGATTCATCTTGATGAAGAGACTCTAGGAATCATTCTTGGAGTGCCTGTGGTAGGAATTCGAACTATTGAGGACTGTAAACCAACTGGTGATTTCTCAAAACTTGCTACCAAACGAGGAAATGTCAAGCGTGCAGGGCTCCCTAAGAAGTTTCTTAAAGGGGAGTCTCAGTTGATGTTCGAGTTTATTAACAAAGTAATGGTGCCCCGGACTGAAAAAAGAGAACAGTGGCTTCTGCTGCCGATCTTTTCCTCATGGAAAAACTTGATGAGCTTGAGGAAATCAACATCCCTGCTATTATGTTGGAACATATGCATAGAGTAATAACATGGAAGAATGCCAAGCACGACATTCCCTATGGGTATTTGCTAAACTTTGTCTTTAACCATTTTGAAGTTCCAGTGGGAAAATGGGTACCTGGTACCACCAAGCAGACGTTCACTATGTCTACTCTACTAGAATGTGAGTGCATTGAGGGACAGGCTAAGGGCAGATCTTAAGTGGCGGATGTACTGGAGCAGCAAGCTACTCTTAAGAGAAGGTGACTAATCTCACCACGATTCTGAGCGACAAGGAAGTTGGAATCAGTAGGTTCAAGTCTGAATTGCAGAAAGTTGTTTCCAGGGGACCTGGTACCAATGAGGGTCATGAGCAGGTGCTCAAAGAGTTGAGGGATGAAAACACAGTGCTGCTGGAGACAAATGCCTCTCTCAATGAGGAAATTAAGTCCCTAAACAGGCAACTGATACAGGCCCATGAAAGTGCAAACGAGCGCATGATGATATTGATGCGCACTTTTAATTCCTCCTATCCTCCGTCCTAAATGTGTCATGTCTCTCTAGTTGTTGTTTCTTTGTTCCACCTTATTATCCTAAACTCTTGTTGCTTTGTGTTGTTTAGACTGACTACAATGGTCAGTATTTATGATATAATGCTACTTATGTTTCTGCCTTGTTTATGTATGGTTTAATTATCTCTTTATGCTGTCATACGCATGTTCTGTGTGGCCCATGGCCCTGAATTCTTGCATGCCTCGCATTTTAACTTGAATACGTTTACTGCTCCACCTTTTCAATGATGTCAAAATGGGGAAACTTTTGTTTGCATCTTGTTAGGGGGAACTGATTAAAGGGGGAATGGATTAAGGGGGAACACCAGTGACCGAAATTGAATGAATGTTTATTCACTCACTAGGAGTTAATGAAGATTGTTTGTCATTATTAAAAATGGGGGAATTGATAAAGACTAATGTTCCTAGATGTTTTGATGATATCCTCACAAGTGCAGGGACTTGGTCCTCTGCAGAGTATGAATACTCGTCCAGTGTCAAAGTGCTGAATAGCTGTAAAACTGTCCGCGTCAGAAAGTTGTTGAAGCTGCAGAGTACTTCACCAATCAGAAGCGACGAGGTTGTTTGTACGTTGGATAATGATTCCTCATGGTATATATCAAACAACAAACAACATTATTCAATATTCATTCAAAGAGAGATACTTTCAAGCTTCAAAACATCAAGGGACCTGATAGAAGTGCTTTTATTTGCTTTCAGTACCAGCTGCATTTGTCTGCTTGTAATAGTGCTTATATTGTAAGATTTGTTTCACTTGTGAAAGAAATGTTTCAAACTTGTGTGAATCATTGTAAGAACTAGGTTAAGGGTAACTTAGTTTCTTACTCTAAAGTCTATACTAATCGGTTAGAATTAGAATAGTGGGCAGTGTTGTATCTGCTCTGGCTCAGCTAAGTAATATGAGGTATTGCTTAGAGTTGCTCTGGCTCAGCTAAGTAATCTGAGGTATTGCTTAGAGTTGGGATTAGTAGGCTAATCTCAGTATGTAAACTGACTTTTACTTTTGCTTGAGAAGATTAGTGAAAGCAGTTTGAAAAGTCCTGGTAGGCCAGATCGTGGTTTTACTCCCTTGAGCAAGGAGGTTTCTACGTAAAGTTGATTGTTATTCTTACTTCCAGCATTTGTTGTTTACTATTTATTTTGATTGTGTTGAGGACCTGGTCCCATTTACATAGGTGGACGCATACATTCCAACATGAATACATATCCATTTTATTCGCATTCATATGAGTCTTGAGTCTTGACAATGTGGATATGTTATTTTTGGAGACCCAACATCCGTTCCCATATAATGCTGTTGTTCTTACAACCATTTTACAGGACCTAACTATAGCTCTAACTCCAAACACACTACATTTTTTTCCCTAGTAAGTGCAAAATTCCTAATACTTATCCATCATATCAAGAGTATTACTATAACATTGATATATTTGTTTTTGACTCTATGTATCTGCAGTCTCTTCCACTCAAAACATGCTTAGTTCTCTTTCAACCATATTGTCCTCAGTATGTAATTTGGAATAATCTTACATATCTACTTCAAGCCCCCTAGCTTTTAACTTTTTAAACTGCCAAACTTCCGAAGGGTTGTTGATCTTCTGTGGTAATACCAAATATATGCCCATGATGCTAAAGAAAAGTTCCCAGCATTGTCTTGAGAAGCTGCTATGTAAGAATACCTGATCAACTGTTTCCTACTCAGAATTACATAAATAACATCTGCTGCACGGTGAATAACCTCTCGTTTGCAAGTTGTTCTTTGGTCATTCTAGGAAGGAGGTCTTATTCTTGGGAAGGACTGAAATAGAAAGCAAAGCAAAGTAAATAGTCTACAAGCAAAACAAAAAACTAGAAGGTATTCTTTAAAAAATTACTATTTAGCACCACAAAACAAAAGGCAGAAAGTTAGAAACAGTGTCACGTTGTGAAGTGAAAAATATTAAGGTATCTAGGTCAGTTGTTAGACACGTTTGCTAGTGTCGTAGTTGGACTCATATACAAGTCACACTTGCAACCTAACTAAATGTGGCATTTGTATTTCTACATAACACATAAAAAACAATCACAGTTTTTATTTTTGAATGGGCAAGAAGAAGTACATAATTCACTTGGAAGAACGTATTTGAGAGAGAGAAAGAAAGAGAAAAAGAGAGAGAGAATTCTTACCACCAAAAGACCCACCAAAGAATGATTCAAATATGTCAAAGTGATTGTGTGAACTGCCACTTAGGAAAAAAATAAGAACGTCTCAATGGAGGCACATATTGACTCCAATAAGTAAACTAACGTCTTGCATATTGGTTTGATGTGTCTAGAAACACTTGTCCATTCTACTCTAGAGCACAGTGATGATGCATACTTTACATTTCCTGTCTCCTTCAACATGAAAGAACACATTGTGTATATGAAGCAGAGGCCTCATCTCAAGACATTCTAGGAGAGAGTTGCAGATATGTTTGAAATCGTGATTTTTACTGCCAGTCAAAGCATTTACGTGAGTCTATTGTTGGATATACTGGATCCAGATGGAAAGCTAGTTTCAAAGTGCACTTATCGTGAATTATGTGTAGTCTCAAGTGGAAGCTACACTAAAGCTTTGACAGTATTAGGTGCTGATCTTTTAGGCACATCTTAATGATTTTAATAATCCTTGTAGAAGCATCCTTTTGTTTTAGGATTTCCTTGTTTTCTTGAATGTTGGACTGGGGGATTGGGAGATTAAGTACATGACTCATCTGATCATGTGATTTCGGGGGTGGGGGGTGAGGGGGAACGGAAATAGAGATTCTATGTGGTATCTTACAGTGTCATGCAACTTCTTCGTATGTTGACAAGCATATTCACATTATTTGTTAAAATAATAACATTTCAGAAGGATGTTGGTTTTTCTTGAACCAGAAATGTGGGAACACACAGTCTTCTTAGTTAATCATAAAATGTGCCTAGAGAAGTATCTAATTTTCATTGAAATCCAGGCATTTTGTTTTTGCACCTGAAAACATATTTCTTTCTTGATTTCAGGTTTTCAGATTGCAAGTGAATAATGGAATTACTATGATCAAGAATTGGTTTGATGACCCCCATCAGACTCTGCACTAATGTTAGCACCCTTTTAGTCTACCAATAGTTTTATGCATGGAAAGTTTAATCAGAAAGTTGATTAAATCAACAACTATTATTTATGTTTTTTAGTTTTTTCTGTAGGTCTTCTGTAAAAGGTGTTTTCCCTGTAGCAGTTGTTTTTCTCTGTAGTAGTTATTAGCAATAATGAGGTTATTCCTCCACTTTCTCATTTCAGTTGTAGTAGGAAGTTATTTCCTTGTTATTAGGTGGGTGGTTAATCCACCAATGTTATATTTAAATTATTTTAATTCAATGGAAACGGGAAGCAGAAAATTAGTCAAGTTTTTGAGTACTTCAAACTCAAGAGATCGCAGGTTCTCTCTTAACAAACCAGCACCATAGATAAAAAAAAAACTTCAAATTTTATCTTGCAACGTCCCATAACTAGATCCATAACCGGGGACCATAATAACTAACTTCCATTCCTAGAGACGCTGGCTGATGCTGATGATGTCTGTCCTATCATTGCTAAGAAATTCAGTAACAAGGACCATGAGTCCCTTGTCTCTTCCTAGTAGTTCCTCATATGTCTCTCATTTCTTACCTCATGTTAGACAATTTATCCTTCATTAGTTGCTCATTGTTATCCCTCATTGAGCCTTATATAATTGTATATGCAGTAAGAGTTGGGTCCCGAGGTCGATTTCCAATTGAGTCAGCTTTTGCTGCTCATTTTCTTCTCTTTACCCTTTTGACAACCTTCTTCAATCTACTCATCTAATTTGTCCCTGCAGATAGTTGCAAAAGGTTCTCAATGCACATAATATATCTACTTGAGCATAGTTTATCGAGTACTATCAATTCGTGCAGTAGCATAAGCTTTCAACTATATGTAAAATTGGCACCATAGAAGATATTATATAAATTAGTATATTACTGAATCTAATGAGCTACACTTGGCACGATAGAAGATATCGTATGAATTAATATATTACTGACACTTAAACTAAAGTAAATGAGAAGTCTTATAATTTTATAAAAGAGCTTCCAAAAACATCTCTTGCGCAGATTGAAACAAATGTAGAAACTATTTTTGGGTTATATATTAAGATAAAGGTTCATTGAAATTGAAGATGAAATAGCATGCAAAGGACTGCATTAGTACTTGTTAATTTCTCCTAAAACAGTATGTATCAGTATTAGTTGGTATATATAATTTCATTGAGAAAAACTGCTAAAACTTATCACAAAGCATACATAAGACTACTGCCCGTATCGTCTGTTGGTCAAGGATTCTACTAGTGCTAGATTAAACACCTTCTTTTGCCAGGAAAGAGAACTTTTGTCTCGAGTTATTCATTAAAGAAAGAAGGTGATTAGTTTATGTTAGAAGCTGTTATGGTAATGAGGTTAACATTATAACACAAGGAGAGTAAGTTGAAAATAAGAAATAATATTTTCATGGCTGATTATCAGCTATAGCCTTGATCATGAGCCAATTGTTCAATTATTTACCATGTTAAGTGCAATTAAAACTTAATTTCTAGAGTTCTTCAATAATGGCTTAGATTTCCCTTTCGTGGTCCAAGGAACATGCTGAAAACCTTCAACATGAAAATACCACTTAAACTACAATGGTCACAATTTGTTCTAATCATTTAATTCTCCTTTGATGCCTATTCTTGTATTTTGGCTAAATTATAGTTCAGTTTCTTACATTGTTGATCTTTACCGAGCTGATGCATTTGTAGGCTCTTAATTGTGGTGGCGATATTCCCATAGACAGTGCAGATGATATTGAGGAACTGAAAGAGGTTGATCTGCAGAAACTTAGAATGAGTTAATGTAAATCTCATCTTTTGGTAATGGTTTGTGCTATATCTATTTTTAATTAACATTCATGATTAGTTCCAATGTACCAAATTAAGAAATTGCTGCATCCCATCATTTGTCACTGAAAACGATTATAGTAAATTAGTCAGCAAATGCAAAGACTGAAACACAGGGATCGTGTTTCTTTACTCTCAAGCTCAACAGTTGGGAAAAAATTAAACAAACATGCAAGTTTGGAGAGGAATCTCTAGGTAAAAGAATAGGTAGTTGATTAATTTATCATGGCAAGTTGCCTTGTCCAATTCAATGCATTTATAGTTCGATTGAAACTGCATTGGGCTTCTCATACTTGATTGGATCTTTTACTTGCATTTGGGCTGTGGACAGTCCAATACCAAAGATATCTATCTAATGTTCAGAATATCAGGTGAAAGGAAGCAAAAGTTATATGGGAAGTTACTTAATTTCTGATTCCGCCATTAAAAAAAGTAGAAAGTTGCTTCATTCAATTTCTTTTTCTGTCAAAAGTATAAAGATTGACTCCTTGCATTTAATACCCTTTTATATCAGAAGGAAAGGAAGTAAATCTTGCAAAGTAGGAAATGTAATCCAAGGCTTCATTAACTTACGTGCTCTTTGTTTGATCTCAGCTCCCTCACCTTAAATCTAGAGTAAATAGTGAACAAATGTTGTTAGAATCTGCAGTTATTTAATTTTAGCGACGTTTTCGCTGAATTAGTAAAACCTCACTAGTACTTTTAACCCTTTAATTTAAAACACAACGTTATCAATTGTTTATAGTAGCTATTGTATTTACATACTTTTCATGGGATGCAGCAATTTCTCTCGAAAGTCATTAATTGTTGTACTGCATTTTTTTCCTGTTATAGTTTGCCTAGGTTGTGCTCCTGTATTTCAAAGTGGCCTGACATGATATACTGTTTGTCTTCAAGAGTAGTGGAATCAGCTATCCATTAACATTGAGTGGTCTTTTTTGGGGGTAGATAAGGTCGCCAATAATTCATTTAGGTGAAGAAAAGTTGATTTTTTTTGTACATTTCCCCTGACAATTTTCATGACTAGTTTGTTTTATGGACAAACATAAAGGTTCTATCCCAATTTATTTGCTGAGGAAATAACACATGTCAAAGAAATCAACCACCATTTTTGTTGCAGGGGACTTATATGGATTGATTATTCTGCCACTGCTGGCTTATCCAATGGATTCCAGAGTAGCATAATATCATTTCCAGTAAGCATGATCATTATGGAATTTTTTAATTCTACATTTATTTGTCTGTATACCTATCCTGCTGAAATATGTGTAGCCTCATTTGTGGAAAAATTATAGCTAGGCATGTGGAAGGTGATAAGTCTTGGATTGAGGACACAAGTCTTTTACTTTAGTTGATCAAGTAAGTCGAGACAAAAGTCTTTTCAATACTGAAGTGACCCGATGCTTTGGCACATCTATAGTTGTATATTTAGCTCCAATAATTTATTCAACTTCCTCTCTAAAGTTTTTACCGTGTCAAATCCTCCATAATTGCAAGATGTGCCCGACCCCTACCAGCTAAAATTTACTGCTTAGTAATTTTAAGGATGATGATTGATCTCATAGTCAACAACTCTCCAACTTAGTTGCACGTCGTTAAGCAGAAACATTTTTATCCTAAGCTGTCTAGCCAATTATGCTGCGTGTTTTGAACAAAGACAGAGATATCTTAAATGGTAAGACTTGACTATTATGCTTAGTGCTTAGATACATCAATGTGAACTTTTCAGATGTAGTAATATATCTCATGAGAACAACTACTAACAAGTATTTTGACTTATGAATTCATCATCATTTTTTCCAGTCCAATTTGCAAAGATGTTGCCCTCTAGAAAACCCACTAAATTAATAAAGACAATTAATGTGGTTTTAGTATATATCTTTTTCTCTTTTTACCTGGTACTCATGTCTTGTTGGACTCCTTTTTTGCCCCTTTCTGCTTTGTCTTTCTCCACCTCTAATTTGTTAACTTTCTAATTTAATACTATAAGGCGTTATCATTAAAGCCCCAACTGAAAACCGACCAATCCTTTTTAGTCAAAACTAAAGAGGAAAAATGAGTCAAAAATACTTAGCTTTCAATAACATATATAGAAATGTCAAACGCACTAAGCTTAACAATTGCTGCTTTTTCTTTTTCAAGCAAAGCTACGTGCAATTAAAGTACTTGTGAGATTAACAAACATCTTCTTAAGCTTAATCCTACACGTGTTTGCAATTAGATAAGTATTTTAGTATTGTTATCTCATCTAATCTCTCATCTTCTTCTTTTCCCAATAAACTAATCTTTTGTTCCTTTCTTTCTCAGTTTGTAATGACCAAAAAGGTATTGGTTCATCTTTAATAGTCTTTGTTAAGTTTATCATTGATTTGGAATGAAGCCACAATGAAACATACATGTTTGGGTGAGTGAGAAAACACAATGTGGGACCAATACTAAAGAGATATGTTTATGATATTATTATTATTATTTGTCTTTTCTTTTTTCTTATCTTGTGATTTAATAATTTAGAGGTTCCCAATTGAAGGTAGACTCTTTGATAAAGAATGTGAGTTTTCTAAAGGAGACAAGTTTTACCCTAAGTTTTGTCAAACTATTATTGCTAGAGCTCTAAAAGCAACAATTGTTGTGTCATACAAATAACAACAAATACTCCCTTCTTTAGTGGTGCCCCAAAAGTCCACACTAGGTGACACTTATATAAAAAAAAATAAGTGAGAGACGGTATCGTGGTTGTCGTCGTCGTCTGCATGTGCTAGTTTAGAATGGTCCACTACCCACAATTGCACCACATGATGATTTTTTTTTTATAATAGAAAGAAGAGTTTGATTTCTCATTTTCTATACAACATGGTAAAAATTTTGAAAAAATCTTTGTTCCATAGCCTTGGGACTATTCATAACGAGTCAATTAAGAAGTCTTAGGTATATTAGCATTTCTCCTGAGATGTCATAATTGTCGCAAGCAAAGATACTAATGACAAGAAAAGCTTACTTATTATGCTTTTAATACTTGTTTTGTTATTCTGCCCAAACCTAGTTGAGGAGGAGTTACAAGCGCAAAACAACTACCAAATCAATCAGATAAAGATCGATAATAAGTGGAAGATAACTACAATGGAGTTAAAAGGGTGTTTGGATTGAGTTAAAAGTTGATCAAATCTACTTTTAAGTCTGTTTTTGACTTCTGAAAGTGTTTGACAAATATAAAAAATAACTTAAAATAAGTCAAAAATAACTTAAAATAAGTTACGAAGTGTTTGACAAGGTAAAAAAATGACTTAAAATAAGTCAGAAATCAAAAGTAGGTCTCCCCTTGCTTTTTATTTTTTGACTTACAAATTATTTCAGTTTGACTTTTTATTTTTGACTTAAAAACTACCTTTTTTAAGTCAATCCAAACAGGCTCTTAGTAATTTGGAAGACAAAACAAGTCACATGCAATAATAGATTAAAATATAATCAGATCTCTCTATAATAATGTTGTTTATCTGAATCTCTTTTTATTGTTATAGCAAGATGTTATTATAAAAAAACATATTTATACAACATTACATAAAAATCGGTTATAAGTCGTCATAGTGAAATGTTGTTACATGCAGTGGCGGAGCCACCCTATTATGAAGGGGTTGAACCCCATTCGGCCGAAAATTATATGATTTATACATGGTTAAAATAATTTTTTAGGTATATATAGTAGATGTCGAACCCCTTTCGGCTACTTCATGTGTCTATTTTTTTAGATTTTGAACCCCTTTATTGAAAATTCTGATTCCGCTACTGATTACATGAATGACTATTATAGAAAGGTTTGATCGTAGAAATAATTTTTGAAACATTTTATCGTTGGAAAGCTATACGGCACTAGTGCAGTCGTCCTTTGGTACACACAAAAGAAAAAGCTGAATGCCACACGATTGGCATCTTTGAATGGCCCAACAACAACTGATCCAAATTTGAATATGAGAATCCTACTTGCTTCTTTCTCTGTCAATTTGTCATAGCCATTTTTTACACTCTATTTGGTCAGCACGCATGTTTTTTTTTCCCCTTAACTCTTATTTTCGTGGTATGGTAAAAGCCGTATCTCTTGTTACTATTATCTTTATATTATCCTCAAAAATAGTAGCGTGACATGACCAACTCTCATTTTCTGCCGTCCGTTCATCATCCCATGGACCGTAACAGATTCAGGATTTTCACTAAGAGTTCAGTCAAAGTCGACTACTATATAATATGAAAAATAATTTTAGTCGTGTATAAACAATGTGATTTTTCGTCAAAGGAGGTTTGGATGCTGGCTCCGCTCCTTGGTACACTCTGTCAAAGAACAAGAAAACATATTTTATATTATTTTGGGTTTGAAAAGTCGATTGTAATATGGAAAGTTACTTTGTCAATTATGCAACTTTTGATGTTTGTCTAAAAGTCTATAGTATAACAATAAGATTCATGAACCTCCATAATTTAAAAAAACATATCAGCAAACTCTGGAGGTGTATACGGCAAAAGTATTTAAGCCGTGCAATGCAATAGGAATAGTACTTTTAGACCAATAATTCTTTCTCTTCGAACATTATAGACTATTGGTCATGTAGGGGGTAGGTGTTCTTCGAATTTGCCACATGCTAGCCTAGTATATATATCAATGTGGGTCAAATTATACTTCTTTTTCGTCAACGGAAACAAAAAACACTAGGTCTTTTCTTCATACAATTATACAATACATGTGCTAATGTGAAACCGCACATATGATAATTGGTGAATAAAACTATACAATACATGTGCTAGTGTGAAATCACACATGTGAGATGTGCATAAGCTGATCTGAATACTATGGTTAAAGAAAACATATTTCGTTTTGAAATAATTAAATAAACTAAAACAAACATTACTTTTTATGGGGTTTTTATAGGCTTTAGTGTGAATGAGAGGATGCCTTTCGGCAATGGTGGAATCAAACAGTTTGTAGACAAGTTTTCTTTTTTTGTGTAAATTTTAACACTTGTTAAAAGAGTCGTAGTAAATCATTTACAATCATAATGCTACTACTATTTAATCACACTTGGAAAATATTGCTCAAAATTTTGTCCTTATCTTGTGTTTTGTTGGAGAAGGATAAAACCATTTGCTGTTTATCTCATCTAGTGGGGTTTTCATTTAAAACGGCATTCACTTAAAACCCCATTAATCAAATCAACCTATCCTTTTTACACATCCAAAAAAGGGCAGTATACAAGATTAGGTAAAACACTATCCTCTCAATTTATATGATATATTTTATTCACTCGGCAATTTTATAAACAAGATCTAAAAATGATGATAGGATATATATAATGATATTCCTATCTTTATAGGTCGAGAGGTTAATTTCGAATTGACCCTAGCTCGGCTACTCGCTTCGTTTATTTGAACTTGAGACCGATAACATGAGTGAGTTTACATAGGTGGAGTTATTTGCACTATATTAAAAATAACTTTTACTTGTTAACTTTAACATATCAAGAGAACATAAGTTTTTTTCTCCTTGATATTTATTACTATATCTCTTCGTTATTTCACCTTTTTTTTAAAAAAAAGCTATTATAATTAATGCATTTCATTTACTATTATTTTATAGGAAGCGCAAAGTATGTTATTAATAAAAGTGAATGAAGGGGGTACTTTTTTTATTTGTTCAATCAAATATTTCATATTTAAAATTAAGTTAACTTATTTCTAATGAGCGAATTATAACCACATAATGGTTTAAGGCTTGTTTTAGATTACAATTTTCTAAAAATAATTTCTTTTTTATTCGTACACACCTAAATTGAAAGGAGGAAGTGGTAATTAAATACATCAAACTTTAAACCTTTAGAGCTAAAAAATTGTGACAATAATAATGTTTATAAGATCTTGTAGAGGAATAAAATTAGAGATGAAAATGGTAAAAGGGATTCTCCAAAGAAGAAATTTGTTTTATTTTTAAATAAAAATTAATTTAAAGAAGGCACATAACATGGGAAATAAGCACAAATGCTGATTGCAGTTTAGGGTATGCCAATGAAGGGATCTGAAAAAATATATAATTGTATGATTGTATCCTTGTTAAAGATTCCCCAAAAATTTCCGTGTATGTTTCAACCTTTTTGCTAAGTTCCATAGCTGCATTACCCTACCACTTACTCCCAACAATTAATTAATGGGAAAATTACATGCCTTAGCTAACTTAATACTGTTTGAGAGAACTCATACAATCTATAGTTACTGTATTCATTGATACATCGAATTTGAGTGAACGCATACAACCTATCTTGATTGTATCCAACAATTCTATGCATTGATATATCAAATTTGAATGAGTGCATACAGTCTATCGTTAATGTATTCATCGAGACTACATGCTTTGATACAATAAAATTAAGCAAACGTATACAACTTATCTTGATTGTATTCAATAACTGTATGTAGGGGTGTTCATGGTTTGGATAAAAACCGATTCAAACCGAAAAATCAACCCAAACCGATTAAATGAACCGATTTAATTTGAGTTTTGGTTTGGTTTGATTTTAGATTGTTAAGAACCGATAGTATTTGGTTTGGTTATGGTTTTGTTCGAAAAAAATCGAAGAAATAACCAAACCGAACCAACAAGTTATGTACATAAATTTTATTATTATACATACATAATATATTATATTCATAACCAATTTTAAAGATTTTATATATGTTTCATCAAAATTTATTTATAATTTACTTATGATAGAAAAAATGTCCAAGGTGAGAACATTTTTCTTATTGGTTTCATGTATATGAGTGTCTATGGAAATTCTTTGTGGGTCTGAAAATGTCATTGTCTCATCCTTTTATGCCAAAATAGTGAATTTTGAAGTTTTATTCAATAAATTCAATGATCGAAAGTTCTGTAATGCCAGTCATTCTAACGATTTTTTTGTTTGAATGGATTGTTGTCACTTTTTTCACGTTTTGAATGAATTGTTTCTTTTATTTTTATGTATGGTTAATAAACGAATAATCGAACCAAACCAAACCAAAACCGAAAACAACCAAACCGATAAATGTATATTATATTTGGTTTGGTTTGGTTTTGATAATTTTAAAACCGATTAAGTTGGTTTGGTTTTGATTTTGACCAATAACGGACCCAAACCAAACCGTGAACACCCCTAACTGTATGTGTTAATACATCAAAATTTCGAATGAATGCATATAAGGAATACAAAAATAATAACTATTAATGGTAATTTTGCTTTAAACTATAGTTTCGTTTATGAAATTTCCCCTTAATTAATTGAATCTTGAATCTTAATTTTCCTTTTTTCTTTTTAATTTATGTGGCACATAGGATGCTGGCATTGGTGCCTTTACTAACTTTGAGAAAAATAAAAATATATTTAACAGATGAGGGACGCATTTCCAACAATTGTGACAAGCACTAGAGAGGAGTAAGAAGAATCGAAATTCTTGGGAATATCATATCGCACCAAATTATATTCGATATTCCATAGTTTAGAAATTAGAATGAAGTGCTAGACAATACTAACGCGTGTTGCAGTAGAATGAATAAGATTCTTTTTAATTTTTTTATTATTAATTTTGAATTTGAATCGTAAAAATAAAATTGATATAGAAAATGTTTCTCTCTTTAATTAACTTTACGTGATATGATTATATTCCATAACAAGGAGAATCTCCTTTCTGTAAGCCACATTCTTTATATGCAGCTCATGAGGGATTTGATACGCAGGAGGGAGTATAATTTTCATCGTCCCAATTTTTTTTTTGAAATAATAATAATTATAATATTCCATGTGAATTCAAATATTAATTTCCTTAACTTTTGTAGACAAATAAAATTCACATAATTCTGAATTACATTAAAATATTATAAACAAGGGAAAATGGTCCAAAATTAGCCTTAGATTGGTTTTACCTTTCTCCTTATTTTGAAGTATAACCGTTAATAGGAATGATACTTTTGAACTACTTAGCTTGTTGGAAGACATTTTTAAATTAGTTGACTAACAATGAAACATTTTTTTTTATAAAAATTGTAATGGGATAAAGTTAATCCATTTGAAATATATAGTTTAAGGACATTCTTTTACTCCTTTTGTTTATAAATAAATTACCATGACAGACTTCGTTCGATTTGATGAGAAATTGTTACGTTATATGAAAGCAACCTCCTATATCACAGTTGAAACCCTAATCTGAATATGTGATACAAAAAGAGTCATGTGACATAGCATGTTCTTTCCAATCATACATTATAGGGGTAAGTGTATAAGAGAAATTATAATAATTGTTTTTAAAAATCCCTTATGGATGAATTCTTATTTAATTCCTACAAAAGAATCATTTTAATTTATTTTGAGTAAAAAAGAATGAATAAATGCCTAACTAAACACCCAATATTGTTTCTGGAAAGAGATACACAACTAGTTAGGTAGGTCCATCAAAAGTGACCAACTTGAAGAACCCATACATACACTTGAGACAATTTACACGCTCTTTTTGAACTATGGATAATTAAAGTATTACAAAATATCTGAAATAATAATAATAAAATTTTTGTTTGATTATTCAAATAATAATAATAATGAGATATATAAAATGGGATAGAGTGATTGAGTTTTAAGAATATAATGACAAAGATGTATACATATGCAATATATATATAGGCCTACCATTTTTAATATATAAGCCATCCCTTTCTGTTACATTGACACATCCACGTAGTTCAACTTGCACTTTAATTTGTATATATAGCTAGCTATTCATTGAAGCAAAAAAGAGTTGAACTTTGACTAAAATTATAACGGCGTTTTTCTAAGTGATAACAAAATTTTGATGTGAACACTCTAATAAATAAAAATAGGGACACTTGTATTACGTTGAAGTATGTGGTATAAAAATTAAAGATTCAATTACTTATGTGTGGTTGGAATTGAATGGATAATATTGCATTGAGCTTATGTTGTCTATCTTTAATAACTTGAATTGGTTTGGTGGTAGAAAATTGAAAATATTATTATTAGGTTTTGCTGAGCTTGGAAAAAAAAAAATTTAACGAAGAGAAAATGATATTATTAATATTTGAAGGTTTGGGTTTAATCTAATTAGGGCAAAGGGTCAAATATGCCCCTAAACTATTCGAAAAGTTCTAGATATACCTTCCGTTTAAAGTTTGGCTCACTCATGCCCTCGCTGTCCAACTTTTTGTCTAAATATGCCCTTATGGACGTTAGTTGGTCTGCTGGACATATCCAGCTCATTTTCCATTTCTTTAAATGTCACACGAAATTGCCATGCCATTTTGACTTTACTACATGACATTTATATGAAAATGGAAATGGATCAATTATGCCCCTAAAAAATTTGAACTCATAAACACCTAATCCGACCCATAAATCAACCCCCCTTTTAAATAAACTATCCGACCCGTTTTCAACAATTTTGTTTAAATTTTTATTTTTTTCAGTAAATCCCGAAAATAAGTAATTGATTGATAAAAAATATGAAAAAAATATAAAATTAATGCCAAAAATTCACAAATAAATATTGTAACCTTAAATTCAACAATTTTTTTAATTTTTTTTCGCTAAATCACAAAAATGAGTAATTGATTAATAAAAAATATGAAAAAATATAAATTTAACGCCAAAAAAAAATCACAAATAAATATAGTAACCTTAAATTCAAAAATTTCAACAATTTTTTTTAATTTTTATTTTTTTTGGCAAATCCCGAAAATGAGTAATTTATTAAAAAAATTGTTGAAATTTTTGAATTTAAGGTTACTATATTTATTTGTGATTTTTTGGCGTTAATTTTATATATTTTTCATATTTTTTATTAATCAATTACTCATTTTCGGGATTTGCTGGAAAAAAAAATTAAAAAAATTGTTGAAATTTTTGAATTTAAAGTTACTATATTTATTTGTGATTTTTTGGCGTTAATTTTTTTTTCTTCATATTTTTCATATTTTTTATTAATCAATTACTCATTTTCGGGATTTACCGAAAAAAATTGTTGAAATTGATGAATTTAAGGTTACAATATTTATTTGTGAATTTTTGGCGTTAATTTTATATTTTTCCTATTTTTTATTAATCAATTACTAATCTTCGGGATTTACCGAAAAAATTAAAAATTTAAATAAAATTGTTGAAAACGGGTCGGGTAGTTTATTTAAAAGGGGGGTTGATTTATGGGTCGGATCAGGTGTTTATGAGTTCGAATTTTTTAGGGGCATACTTGATCCCTTTCCATTTTCATATAAATGTCATGTGATAAAGTCAAAATGACATGTCAATTCCATGTGACATTTAAAGAAATGGAAAATGAGCTGGATATGTCCAACAAGCCAACTAACGCCCATAAAGGCATATTTAGACGAAAAATTGGACGGCAAGGACATGAGTGAGC
Source organism: Solanum verrucosum (assembly GCF_900185275.1). Classification (NCBI taxonomy): domain Eukaryota; kingdom Viridiplantae; phylum Streptophyta; class Magnoliopsida; order Solanales; family Solanaceae; genus Solanum; species Solanum verrucosum. The sequence continues at coordinate 342,010 of NW_026020415.1, forward strand.
CAAACTTTAAACGGAAGGTATATCTAAACTTTTCGAATAATTTAGGGGCATATTTGACCCTTTACCCATCTAATTATTGAAAATTGTCGCGGTTAGTATTAGGAATTAATTTGAATATCAAATTTGAAGTCATTTGGATCAACTTTGAAGTAAAATGTATTAGTAAATCTCTACACAATATGTTATGATGATCACAAATTCTGAAGAATCGTCAGGATTTCGGTGAATTTCGACAATTTATCTGGATTTGATCATAAATCTTGACGAATTACCATAACTTATTATTGAGACAAGTCTTAATCAATATCAAATAAGAAATCAAATCCCAGCAACAACCAAATATTTGCTTAGAAATCTTGACAAATCACCATAAATCATCACGACAATCACTAAGAACATATTTTCAATTTATATTAAGGGGATCAAAATTTAAATAATGCCACTAAGGTGTGCATCGATCGGTTCGGTTTATCGGTTTTATGTGTTATTGGTTCGGTTTATCGGTTTTCGGTTTGTAAATACATCAAACCGATAACCAAACCAATAACATATTTCTTATCGGTTTTTGCTTAGTCGATTTATGGTACTTAATGGTTCAGTTTTCGGTTTAACCAATAAGAAAATACTCATATATATTGATATATACACGATAAGAAAACTTTCATATAAACCATATGATTTTTCCAGCATTTGGCATGAAAGTAATAATCATAAAAGTAACAATCATTTTTCTTGCAAGTTTAGACACTAGAGTCTAGGCAATTGGCACATTCAAGTTAGAAATGTGCTTGCAATTACAGAATGAAACAAGATAAACTGAGATTAAAGTAATAGGGTTTGTAAAATGTTATATAATTAGGGTTTACTAGTCTAGGGATAAAATAGTAAATTTAGTAGAGGCAAAGAGGTAATAGGGTTTTAAGTAATACCGAGATTAAAGTAATAGGGTTTGTAAAATGTTATATAATTAGGGTTTACTAGTCTAGGGATAAAATAGTAAATTTAGTATAGTCTAATTGGGTTAACGGTTTAACCATTAACAAAAATCATAAAATCGGAAACCGAACCGATAACCCAATAAAAAATTTTGCAAAACTGTTTAAAAACCGTTAGCCCAATAACCCAGTATCAATAAACCAATAGTGTTTTTTTCGGTTCGATTTATTAGTTAAATCGATTTTTGCACACCCCTAAATGCCACCAAAAAATCATATTAGTGCAAATCACTCCAATTTGTAAGCTCTCCTTATTTGTGTTTTTTGGCATTCTCTTATGTTTTTCTATCGATTTGTCTATCTTTCATGTACATTATTGACTTAATTGTCAAAATCAATCCTGTTATCAATATATTTATTTTACGACCAAACTAAAGATTTCGATTAATAGATTACTATTATACATCAGATAAAAATCTTGACTTGGCCACTTATTTTTATTAAAACTACTCCATTATTGTTGTTTGTTCTTACATTTGGACATTGTTGTTGGAATAGAAGAATAGGGTTATGATGATTAAAACTCAAGTTTAGGGTAGGTTTGGAGTACAAGAATGGTACAGGGCAGGGCATATAGTATATGGGAAAAGGAGGGAATTTGTCATTTAGCCAATAGAGAATAGAATAAAAATGCATATTATATGTGTTATCCAAAATGAAGATTGGAGGATCGTAAATAAGAGTAAAGTTTACTAGTACCAAAGGCCAGACGGCTGCTACATCATTTCCAATTTCAAACTCTCACTCCAATAGTTGTCACGTACGGTCTGACATTACCGTTTCTACTCTACTATATATATATCCTTTTTTTAAAAGAATTTAAAAATATTATGGAGCGCTATTTTTGAATGGGGCTCTATCCTATACGAATTGGGATTAGTTGAATCTCAATGTGAATATCAAACACTAGGTAGAAAACAAAAAAAGGGTTTTTTTCCTTCTAGCTCTAAGTGTAAAATCATCAAATTAATAAATGTAGAAAAGGATAAAAAAAGAAATGACCCTTAAATATTGAATAAATTTAAATTTGTTCTCCTTACACCTATTGGACCTTAGTTGTAGCAAGTGTAGCTTACTTAGTTGAGCGCCTTCATTATCAACAGGTAGGTTGAGAGTTTTAGCCATATTGTAAGATAAGTGAGAAAGTATTATTGATTATCTTGATATAATGAGAAATAAGACCTAAATTGCTCCTAACATTAATTTTCGAGTTTAAAATGTCCTTTTACTATTTGGACAAACACATTGCACATTAATATCTTCGCCCTACGCTCCAAACACCCCACCATAGTATCGATTAAACATAATGTTTTCTATCCATGTACTTATCAAATGCTAAGAAATAAATAAAAAATTCGCATTTTTTTTTTTGAGATTATATTTTTCCTACCAAACATACCTTAAATTAAAATCGATTTGAAAAATAATAAGAAAGAAAGAGAAGAGAAGTGTGATGCATTTTTTCGAAATAAGAGATAAGAGATGATGCAAAGAGGACAAGAATGGTACTGCGCTCGAAAATTGACCTATTTTAGGCGTGTGAGTTGTGATATATTATATGATGCAAATTAAAGTCCTTCCTCTGTACCACAAATGCCAGCAAATTTTCCCACTACATACTTTATAATTTTTTGGGACTAATAACTCTTTGATATTTTCATAATTATTTTCCACATTTATACAAAGGGGATAAGGAATAGTCCTATGATAGCTATATTCCTCCAAACACCACTATATATTATAAGCTTTATATTTCATCTTTTGCAAAAATATTGTGAATGCAAATTGTAATATGTTAAATTTGAGTAATTATATATCTAGTCTTAGGAAGTAGAAAGCAAAGCTTCAACACTCAATCACCTATTACAATAGTAAATTGGTTATAATTCACAAAACAATCATCTCTAGACATGTTAAAGGATTTGATTCTTTGTAGTTGTTTGTCGATTATAAATACTATCAATTTCTTATTCAAATTTACAAAGGACTCAATTCTTCTATAGCATCAAACAAACCATATTACTATATCTTTGATTTTTTCATATTTCTTATATTTTAGTGAAAATCGTGACTCTGTAGTCATACATCAATAATGAGTTTGGTTGGATCCACAAAACCTTGTCTAAATCATGGCATATACATGACCATGATAGGATTGTGTAAAATAAGTTATAGTAATATAATTAAGGCTCCTATAGGTAGCTAATTTCTCCTTGAAGTAAATATCCATTTTTAGTGTGGTTTGTTGGTGGAGGTAGTGGTGGTGCATCTGCAAAGAAACAAACAAATTAATGGACACTGAGATGGTGGGGGAAGAAGAGGCTGGAAACTGCTATGCAGAGGCACTGCACAAAATTTTGTCATCTCACAAGTAGACACAAGCAATAATAGCTGGGTTTTGTTTCTTCAGTTACAAACAGGGCCCCCCCTCACTCACTCACTCTACTGCCACAATATTATCACTCCTTTATGCTTAACTTGTTTGGATATAATCGAACATCGTGATATGATGGATAAGATCCTTAATCAGAAGTTTCAGATTTCCGTCTTGGTTATTTATGAAAAGAAACTTGTTAGAGAGCGTTTTTCCTTTAAATGAACCTTACATAACAAGAATACAAATTAAGTGAGCTCAATATAGCTATCGAACACCAAAAAACGAACAAACAAACAAAAATATTGTTTGGATATATACATACACGCACCACTCTCTTTCTCTCCTCATATTACTCAATTTTGTTGTGCCTCGTGTAAAAAATAATCTTTGTGACATGGGGTTTATTATTCTAATTATAACTAAGTACTAAGCTAGATGGTTAATTAATTAATTAATTAATTACTTGATCAAGATCGTTTAAAATTGTTTACTAGAAGTAGTACTCAAAATACTATTATTGTTGTATACTTTTCGAAAAAGCTTTAGAATAATCACAAAAGCTTGCAAAAGATTCGATCCATTTCAAAACGCAAGCTAGGCAGAAAAGTCAAAAAAGGATATTGAGATGGTATCAGAAAGCCAATAAAAATAATCTCATAATACCAATTTTGGAAAGTAGTACTGGTTGTGTTCTAGCTAACATTAAATCAAAAAGAAAAAAAAAAGTAGAGAATATAAATAAACATATAAGAAAGGTGACTTTTGAAGTAAGGATGTGTTGTAAAGCAATTTAATTATAAGAAAATGAAGAAACCCTCCATCCTCAAATTAATGAAAAAAATAAAATATTAGATATGTAAAGAAAAAGAAAGTGTGTAAATAATAGTATCTTGTTAGCGTTGAGTTGAAGTTTGATGTTTAAGTAATGTATTGTAGTACTAATTAATAAATATATAGTGTATGGAGATATGCTTAAAACTTTTCCATATTAGGTAGTGATGAATGTGTGGCCTTATATGGTATAAGGGAACAATTAGAAAGCTTGTTAGCTAGGTGTATTGTACATATATTTCCCTTGTTCCCACTTCTTCAAACAACCGACAACACTTTTCCCCTCTTTCAATACAAATATAATAGTGCTAGTAAGAGTAGTGGAATATTGACGGTGTAAAAAATATTTATATAATCATGTTCAGGTCGTATAAATGATATATACATGTATTCATTTTTTTAATGTGAGATTTGAAATCTTAAAAATAAGATATGTTATTTGTTATAATAGGGTAAAGATAACTCGATGACATTAACAATGTATATTATGTAAATTCATTCGTAACTCATAAGTATCATTTGATAATAGGGTAAAAAATGAAAACTAACATGTTACTATTACGGATGGTTGAGTCGGTGTAATAGGTGATATCTTATAAGAAAGGCTAGGGTTTGATTTTATCTGCCTATGATATATCAGTCGAATTCGTCACACCATACTTGCTTAGTGTGGTTTACATTTTCTATGTGGTTTATAAGGTATTGCACAAGTAGATTTATCTAGTGCAAACCCAAAGAATAGCGATCACGAATTTTCCAAAGTTTCCAAAGAGAAAAAAAAACCTTTACTAACTTAAATTCGTATAGTAATAGTTAGAGTTCTTTTCAAGGTTGAAACTAAAATATTATATGCACAAACTTTAAGGGATTCTTGAGTAGGATTAGTTTTTATGAGAATTAAAGTAGGAAGTAACAACCAATAAGAAATAAACTATAAGATCATACATCATGTTATATTCCATATTATTACTATTACATGGGGCATGATGGAAATTAAAAGAAAAAACATACAACAAAGCTAGCTAGTAGTTTTATATATATCCTCATGATCATCAAATGTTAATACATGATTAGTCTATAAAATCCCAATGAACAATTTTTCACATCAACCCATCAAAGGGTATTAGAGGGACCCAAAAAAAAATAAAAATGAAAATGAAGAGAGTTAATCCAATCAATGCACAATAATCTCTGAATTAATTAAGTAGTGGAAGGTATGAGAGGGTCTGTATCAAGTGAAGCAGCTGCTGATTTCATCAAATCATCTTCCTCTTTATTGCACAAAATCTCTTCAAGATTATTACTATTATTATTATTACTCTTTTTTTTCTTCTTTTTCTTGTCCAAATTAGGCATTGTCACTGGCAAAGAAGTAGAAGTTGATTGTGTTAACTGTTTTGACCTTTCAACTTGAACTTTCCAATCAGTTTTGCACAATACATAAAGCATTAGTATTGCACATGAGGCCTGTGCTGCAAGTAACCCAATCCATAATCCACCAAACCCCTTTTTCAATAGAAATCCAACAAGTATAGCTACTGGCATTCCAACAAAATAAAATGAGCCCAAATTAATATTTGCACCAATTGTAGGCCTTGCACTTCCTCTCAACACACCACAACCTGTTGTTTGTGGACAATTTCCCAATTCACAAAGCCCTACAATTGGCAATGCAATTGAAGTCAACTTAAGTATCTCAACATCCTTAGTAAAAAATCCACCCCATTTATGCCTCATCAAAGTTGTAAACAACATTGCCCCTAATCCCAATGCCATTGCACAAAAAAGGGAAACAATCATCGATATCCGGGCCCTACCAGGCCGGTTAGCACCAAGCTCATTCCCAACTCGAGTTGAAACACCAAGGCTTAGGGAAGATGGGAAGACGTAGACTAAAGAAGTAGTTTGGATTAATATCCCCATAGAAGCAATTGTTGCTTTAGGATTAGCCAATAGTCCACATAACAATATCATAAACTCATACCACCACCACTCTAGACAAACAGAAACACACGTTGGAATCGCCAACGCCAGCAATGAGGACCAGCCCCGAACACAATCCATGCTCGGGGCAACCCAAGAATCCTTATATACACCGGAAAAGTAAACAAAGGAGCAGAGCAAGAGAAAAAAGTTCAAATTAGTTAAGACCATAGCTAGAGCAACACCAGCGATACCCAAATCACAATATCGCACGAGGAGGAAGTTGAGTGGGACATGTAGTAGTACAGAAATAGCAGAACAATAAGTTAAAGGCAATGTAATATTTTGTGTCCTAAGATAAATCCTAAGAGGATGAAGTAAAGATAGGAAAAAAAGGTCAGGAATTGCAAAGACAATGAAAGTATGGGCCATATTTGAAATATCTTCATCTTGACCACACCATAAAAGTATTCTTTTCATGTTTAGCCACATGAAAGAGATAGGGATTGAAGTTGAAAGTAAAAGAAGTACTGTTCTTTGAAGGGTGATTCCAAGAAGTTTCATTTGTTTAGCACCATAAGCTTGTCCACAAATTGGTTCCATTCCCATTGCTAAACCAGAGATGACAGAGTAACCAGTTATATTAGCAAAACCAATAGAAAGAGACCCTCCTGCTAGCTCAAGTTCACCTAAATATCCAAGAAATAGCATGGAGATCATGGATCTTGAATAAAGTACCAGCCCTGTTATTGCTGTTGGTCCAGCAATCTTACCTATTTCTTTCATTTCTTCAAAAGCCTGAAATTTTTAAACAAAAAGTAAGTTTTAGTGTTATAGGGAAGTGTAAAGATATGACACGCAGACTATCGATCCATTTCCTAACCAATGTGAGACTGTAACATAAAAAAAAAAAGAAACTTTTTTTTTTTTTTTTGAGAATGGTAAAGTAAAAAAGAAAGAAACTTTACATGCATATATATACATATTTCTATATATATATGTATGGTGGTTGGTTGAGGTGGAAGGAAAGATTTTTAGCAAAAGAACTCAAAAAATACTAGTATATTGTGAGTTAAGAAGTACTTGAACTTGCAATTTAAAAAAAAATTCTTGAACTTGCTTTACCACTAAACAAAAAGGTTCCTTAGAGTTGTAGGGGTTAAAGAAATTTATATAGAAAAGTTGTGTTCTTGAACTTATATATATATATAGTGTAATTTTTCAGCGAACTGAACCCTTGAGCTAATGTAACTCAGTTGGGGTATAGGGGGAAAAGTTATTTATTGTTTATTTTTTTTATATGTATATATTTACCTCAGATGGGGTTGGCCATTTATGAAGTTGTTCTTCTTCATCATCAACTTGAACATCAATTGGTTTGTTTGAGTTCGCAAAATGGACTTTTTCATTGGAGACAAAGGAGGATGGAGAAGAAGGCTTTGGGTTGCACATAGTTTTCTCTATCTATATTTCTATCCTAGTTTCTTTCTTGCTTTGTGTGAAGAGATTGGTAGGCTTGAAGATGCAATAGTAGACTAGTAGAGATAATAAATATTATGGTTTTGTGGGCAACACAAGGAGAAAAAAGGGAAAAGAGAAATAAATAAATAAATATATTAGAGAGAGAAACCTTTTTAATGAGGTATATATGTTTTTGTTGTTTTAGAGCTTTGAATGCAAGTAAGGGTGCAACCAAGATGTGTAGTATATATATACATGCAAGAATTTGACCCTACAATAGACGTGTCATTATATGAGCTAGAATGCTCAATTTTGCCAATAAAATGCGGCTCTTGGTGAGAAGGGAGATTGGGTGGGGTGGGGGCCGAGGCGGAGCTATAATATTAAGTACAAATTTAAATGAATTTAATATTTTTTTTCCTTAGATAATATATTCGTATTAGAAAATCAATAAAATAGTACAAATATTTGATTGTGAATTTAGTAACTATGATCATAAACTTTAAATTCTGATTTTGACGCTTAGTGGGGGCTGGGCCTATCTATCTTGTCATTCTGCTTTCTTTTCTTACAATAAAAATAAAATTCTATCTTTGATTCTTTTTCTTACTTAAATGAGATGGAATGGACGTGTGGCGTAATGAAAAGGTAGGGCCTTGTCCATTTCAAAAGGCTATGAATTGGAGCTTTTTCCATCTTGTCTTAGTAGTAATATAAGCTATAGTAGAAAGTAAATAGTAATAATTAAGTATTCCTAAGAAAGAGGGTGATGTTGGTCCATGAATAAAAGATGCATTATAGAATAATTTGTTAATGGGCATATTAGTGTTTCACCGTCCAAACGGCTGCACTTGAAGAAACCTGCATGGTTTTATGAGTTTTGTTCAAGTGTCAATGCCCTATTGGCAATTTATATATTAATGTTGGAGGATTATACCCTATAGTTAAATGATCAACACATTATTATAATTTATCAAGTCTTGGATAAGTTTTTATTACATCCCTCTTGTTAGGTTTCAATCAATTCTACACTTAATTAACCGCCTATCCAATCGCACCCCTTTAATTCCCCCCACCCCCACACACACACAAAAAAAAAAAAACTCTTTTCATCCTCACCCATCAAAAGAGGGGGGAAAAGGAGAAACAAAGGGAATAAAAAGATTATCTATGTTATTTTCCAAGTGAAGGAATGGATTGACAAGTAATATCAATATTTGTTCAAAGTTTTAGCTAGTAGTTTTGATATGACAAAACACATATAAGTTTCTTATTCTTGTTGCCTACAAATGTTCATACAAAATCGATCAGATACTCTTAGTAACGAGTGCTTTCCCTTTTAAAACGAATCAATGAGTTTTGAATTTTAGATACCAAATGTCCTTTTTTCTTTGAGGCATGGGGGTCTAGATCACATGAACTCATAGTATTTGTACTATGAAATTCACCAAAAATATCTGATTGTGACGTCGTTATAAGAACTCATAAACTTAAAATCATGGATCTATCGGGAAGTGTGGCTAAGGAAATGTTGGCATGTTGTAAGGCAAAAGAATTGCATGCATGTTACATTCCCCTCGCAGCCCATGTGATGCACCAGAGTATCGAGCATGACTTATGTTGTCTGTAACCCCTCAAACACCGTTTAAGTCTTTGGCTACTTGCAACTTTTTTGTGAGTGCACATCTGTTTTTTCTAAAATTCTGTTTTCAAGGTCCCATCTTTTTTTTGGCCTTTACATATAATTTATGTACTATTTTTTCCACTTTATTATTTATAATATCAAAAACAACACACTATCACATTATAATATAATATCAAAAACAACACACTATCGCATTATAATATAATATCAAACACCACTGTAAAAATAATAATAATGCGTTTGTGAAGACAACACGCTGTGTTGTTTTTGAAGAAGCAGCTGGAAAAGTTGTGGCCGGAATTTTCCTTCTCTTCAAGTAGTGGGAAGAGAAAAAAAAAAAAAAAACTGAACGATTCCTTATACGACATTTATCATATGATTTTTAATTTTAATATAGATATCTAATCACTAATGTTATGGTCGGTGTGGGCCATTTGGTATGGGTATTTTTTCTTTTTATAAGTACTAAAACGGGAACTTATTCATTTCTATTTTATTTCATTCAATTTTGGTAATGTGAATGGTTGCACAGCCAACAACAAACATATTTTCTTCTTCAAAGGATACAACTTCTATAGAAATTATCAAGTGGATGAGATCAATCGAATTGTCTCAATCCAAGATGAGATTGTACATGTTTAAACCTAAGGAAATGGTTAAATTTGCCAGCATTTTGAAAGATATATATAATCTTGCGAATGAGAATGTACGTGTCAACAAACTTCTTTCTTTTCTTTTACTCCTCCCTAGTTGCTTACCTCGGGATAGGAGTCAGAAAGTACTTAGCATCCGAACAACCTCTCTTTAGGGAATTCGGATAGGAACAGAAGAAGCAACAAAGTGGTGGGGTTAATTTTTACTTTATTTTATTTTTAAAGTGGCCAAAAGTGTCAAATCGAAGGGATCTTTTCTCTTACATAATATTTGATCTTGGGAGTTAAATAAGTTATCCTGAATACTCACAGTTTGTGGGAAGTATAAACAGGGGGAAAAAAATGTGGAATTGTTGGATGAGTGGGAAGGTGGTCGTATATAAGAAAGCAGCATCATGCAAAATTGCAAAAAATTCGAAAGGGAAAAAAAAAAAGGGACCACTAAGGGTTAATTGGTGTGTGACAGAAGAGAGCAGTATGCAGTAGATGGCCATATGAAGAAGAGGCAGATGGAAGAAAAGGGGACACTGAAACAAAATCTTGTAAAATAAAAATACAAAAAAGTACGTGCTGCATTTACAGCCATTTAAAATTTTATTGTATCCAATTTTCACAACAGGGATCAATGTGTCTCCAAGTGGGGGGCCTTAATGCCTTGCTTGTGCGTCTCTCCGTATTTCTGCAAAGCAACACAAACAGAAACAGAAACAGAACAACTTTAACCAGCACCCAGAGTTACCTGCACCTTTCTTCCTCCCCCACTAATATTTCAATCACAAAATCCTTTTATTTCCTCCAAAAAATAAAAAAAACTTATCTATGTGTCAGACCCAGAGGCGGAGGCAGCATATAATGAGGGGTTCGGACAAAAAATATTATTATTTATACATGGTTAAAATTATTTTTTAGGTATGTATAATAGATGTCGAACCCCTTTCCACTAGTTCGTGTGTTTACTTCTCAGATTTTGAACCCCCTTATTAAAATTAGTGGCGGACCATATTGACAGTGTAACAGTGAAACTTAAACTCGTAAGCTTGCTTTCATTACTGGTCACAAAGACAGATACAAGGGGCTAAAGGATTTGTTACATTATCAGTGTATATAAATTGAATAAAGTATACGATCTTATCCACCAACATGGCTACGTGAAACAAATGAAACGTAACATAACTTGGGACAATTGAATAATGCTTGTCAATTCAAAGAAAATATTCTTTCACTCTTCAGTACTTGAACAACAACCCAAAAAAAAATGCAAGTACACTACTAAAATAACATTACTTGTGTTTAAAAAATGTATTTCCACCGCTCTTCTACTTAAAAATAAAATAGTAATATGGTAGTGATTTTTTGCTCAATATCCCAGATGGGGGGTGGGGATCCACAATTACAGCAATATGCATATGGAGCTGATGCCATCAGATCGTAATGAACCAAAATTGACAGAGTGTTAGCATCTAAAATTGGATCTGATTCACAAGTACGGCTTTTCCAATTCATCTGCACCAAGTTTTTATTCTCCTTCTACAACATTTTTCCACCAAATTAACTTTTAAGCATGTAATATATGCCAAGTTCAGTACACAGCAAAAGAATTTTTTTTAGCGATTGTCATGTCCTCTTCCACCAGAGATGTCACACCTTAAATATGTTTCAACATTTTCTCAAGGATGATAGCTCTGTACAGAACAAATTCACTCATTCTAATTCTCCACTTTTTCTCCAAAAAAAAAACAGAAAAAGAAAGGTAACTAATTTTTTTTCATTTCCAGTATCTTCTGGTTCTAGTCTTTATCTCACCCCCAAAGTCACACATTGTAACCACAATCTACAGGTCTTTCGATGCGAAAAGGAAATATCAATGAATGTGCGATTAAACTTCATAATCTTTCACATTAAGCAGACAATGATGTTATTCTAGATATCTTCAGGTCTACTAATGCATTGCATTTTGCCATTGTACAACTAAAATTCCAATGTTGTTTGAATGAATAGTACCAATCACCTTTATTAAATGTAAGCATTACATGGAAGGAAGAACTTTTATAGATTCTGATATGCAATAACAGTAGGAATTTATTCCCAAGCACACAAGAAAGCTACCAGAAAAGAGAGAATATTAGAAAAGGGAACCTTTTCTTTTCAGACAAGCTTCCAATACACACAAATTTCATAGTGAAAGATTAATTATGTCTTAATCAAGGGCTCAGTCTGCCGGAACTGTTAGCCTCCAACCAAAATTTTATAAAATGAATTCACCAAAGTCATGTGCAAACTGCATGAGATTCCAGGGCACCTTGATATATCACCAAAGCAAGTAAGCTTGTGAAAAACATGATATTTTTGGTAAAAGAATAAAGCCTGATGACTAATAAGGATCCCTAGCTGCAACTTCACTTCTTTTCAGCATTATTAGCTATGGGCACAGACTCCATGACCATGAATGGTTGACAAAAGCACAACTTTGATCCCAAATAGCATATCAGACATTAAAGAGACGCAAACTTATGGCGTGCTGTGTTTACAGCAGAATAAGATGGAACATCTGACACGAAACTTGTTCTCATCACAGTTTAGTGAATTATCTTTTTGCACTACATGCTATCGGCAGCTCAAATGTAAAGGTTTCAGTAAGGATCTAATTGCACATAAGTTGGACTCGAGGGTTTTATATGTATGCTATCAAATTGCCTATTCGGTCATTGCTCGTGCAGGGAACATTCTGTACATCCTGACAATCTTGAGCATAAGACTGGGTGCTGAGAAATAGTTTTCTCCGTGATCTTATGAGTTAATGATTTTGAGTTCAACTACACCACTTTTGACGTACATGGAAATATAGTTGGTGCAAGAGATGTGGTTTTGAGCTACAGAAAAAGATGGCCCTGATAATGTTCCAGATTGGTTTTCATGTATGTATCCTCCATCTTCATAGATAACGGGCATCTAAAAGCCAGGTTATTTTATATATCACAAATTGGTTCTAACTCCCTGTGGGTGATGGTTTGGGCAGAAAAAAAATCAGTCCATGGAATCACAAGTTTAGGGTGCCACTATGTATGCTCGAGATTATAACTCCAGAGTATATTCATTATTACTATACTAGGTTGATTATAGTTTTTGTTGCATGTCAAAGCTAATAATCTATAAATGGCTGGCAGCAATGATGAGATGACTTTTACTATAGCCTTGTCTAACAGAGCACAATTACAGAGTACTATATAAAGCCTTCTGTGATATGGATGTGATAAATGCCTTTGCAGCTGAAAAAGAGTACTATTTACAGAGTAAAACTATACTCGGAGATAGATTAAATGCACAAAGAATATGTGCTTTATATACTGAACACTTCTTGTACAGTTTGTACTGATATTTGAGATTTGCTTTATCTAGAAAGTGGAGAAACACCAAACAGAAAATTGTTCAGTGGCTAAATTTGAGTAACTAAGTAAATAAATGATGAACATGAAAAGCAATCTTGAATGCTAGAATCAGTACCAAGTGAGTGGAAGAGCTATATTTACAAAAAGGTAATGCAAATTGCGGGTTGATCATAAAATTCAAAAAAAATAGAATACAACAGTATACCTCCGCGAATTCTTCAGCATTCAGATTGAGCAATACTCAAAACGGCCACAACAGAAATATCAAGTGGCTGCCAGGGACAATGTGGACAATTACCACCACCATCAATCTCATCTTCCAATATGACAAAATAGCCTACCCCCAGAGAACAAAAATATTATGACCCAGCAGCTCAAGAAAAAGTAGACAATAGTCCAATAGGAAAAATAGACTCAGGAAATCCCTATAGAGTGACCACAAGTGTCAATAAGCAGATGATAAGTCTTTTACAATCACAAATTTGTAAGAATGCATATGGGGAAAAAATTGTCATTTTTATGCAAAAACACTCCAAGGTATTTCTTCAATAACATGGCTAGAAATAGCAGATTTTAGAAAGAGCTTAATCAATACTCTCTAACTTTATAAATTCTTTTCAATGATTAAAAGCCTCTTAAAGGTCGCAACTTTGTAAGCATGTGCATTGCATGTAAATGAGGAAAAAATATCATTTTTATGCAAAAATGCTCAATGCATTTCTTCAATGACTTGGTTGGAAAAGGATTCTAAACATGAGATTAAATAATTATAGTGCACTCTTTAGTTTTCAATGGTGTTTTAAACTTGAATGCATCTAGGAAAAATAAACAATAACAGGAATAATATGTTTTGACCATAATCCAAAGCTTGATTCCTGAAACAATTCGTGACATCTACATCTACCAACAATCACAACAACATGCCAGCATAATCCCAGTATCCCACAAATGGGTATGGGGAGGGTGGTATGTTTGCAGCCTTATCCCTACCTTGTGAAAGTAGAGAGGTGGTTTACAATAGAACTTCGGCTCGAGCAACACATAATAAAATCAAGTATCGTAAGGAAATACAGTAGTAAAGCAGTCATGCTAGCATAATGGAGAAGAGAACAGTAGCAACAACAAAAAATACGATGACTGAAACAAAGGAAACAACCTGTGATAATTGAATTGAAGAATAAGATAATATGGGAGTAATAATAACAATATTGGTAAGGGCAACTAGTCAATGCTCTACTACCTACTACCTTCTACCCTAATGGAAGCAAAGCACTTGTGTAAGTGATACCAACTAGTTACACTTATTAAGGTTAAGTCATATGGACACTTACATTTCGTCCAGTGTTTGATAAATTTGGTTAGAGGTTATATGACTGTGTAGGCTAGGTGTAACATTTAGAGAAACTTAAGTTTTGGAGAACTCCAAATTTGTCCTGAAAAATAAATTATTTAGTCAAATGGAAGGGGCCCAAATAGAACTGAGGAGGAGGATTGATACATTAACCTTAACTATTTGATAAATTTGGTAGGCTAAGTGTAACATTTAGAGAAACCTAAGTTTTGGAGAACTCCTAAGTTGTCCTGAAAAAACAAATTAGTCAAATGGAAGGAGCCCAACTAGAACTGAGAAGGCGGATTGATACATTGACCTTAACTATTTTAGGATTGAGGTAGTAGTAATAGTTGAATAGATATAGCTTCTAGAGAGTATTACTAGACATTAAAAGATATTAGAAATCATCACTAATAAATATGATGTATATTTTGATAGTCAATTTGCACCTAAATGTTAAGGCTGGTTTTAAACAGGAGACTCTAAAAGGTTCAAGGTCAATATCAACGTTTAATGATATGCTCAATTATCTAACAATGATATGATCAGACATCTCAGTTGCATCCCACACAGATTATGGGTTATTTTGAATTTTGATTGAAACTGGATATGATCTCCTTCCACCAGAGCATCTGCCTCAAAGCATTGCCTTTTATTTTTAACTGGTAATATAATATTTTGAAACACTAGAACAATAAGATGTGGTGGCCAGATTAAATGCAGAAGACAGTAACAAACCATGCATTTAGTCATATGTGGGCTTATATGGTTAAAGCTAGTTCTATTAGAGTTCATATGTTGAAGAAATTAAAAATTGCAACTTATTTGAAAATCAAGTGGTGCTGCATGTAGCTTAAAAATTCATGTAACCAAGAATGAACATACTAAAAAAATTGTCCTTTTATAAGATAAAAGATGGAATCAGAATGTATTGCGACTAGGGTAGAGGGGCAACCCACTATCCACCGAGTTTCGAACCGTGCATCATTAGCCTTCAGGAATTGTCTCGATTATCAATAAAAATATGTGTTTTGACTAGTTTTGCTTAATTTAAGTGACTAGTTAGTTGATATTCTAACAAAATATATTTGAGGATTCAATATCAATTTTTTTTTATAACCATGGTGTTTGAGCCAGTTTTCGCGAACCTTAATTAATTCTACGAGATATCTGCTACCTCCCACTAGCACAAGTACCAGATAAATTATCTGTCCACTGAGACATGAACAGATATGAAGAAATTGTTTTTGTTGTCGCTAGGAGAAGATTGATTATTTTTGTAAAAAGAGTAGACAATTTGTACATCTTAACTTAGGGGTGTGTTATCTACAAATATTTTAATCAGTCAATATCTTGTTAAGAATCTATGGATATTCCTAAACTGTTGTAGTTATGTGTTAGATTAGTGTTGGAATATAAAGAAAATGTGT
The DNA here is from genome assembly GCF_900185275.1 of Solanum verrucosum. Taxonomy (NCBI): domain Eukaryota; kingdom Viridiplantae; phylum Streptophyta; class Magnoliopsida; order Solanales; family Solanaceae; genus Solanum; species Solanum verrucosum. Next base: position 358,044 of record NW_026020415.1, read on the forward strand.
ATTTAAATAAGAAAAATCTTATAGATTTAATTATGTTAGTAGTATAGAGGTTTGAATACTTTCCATATTGTACATAGTCTAGAACTACTATATAAAGGACGACCTCTAATATATACATTGTTGTTACTTAATCAAGTTAATGAGAAATTATTTGTTCTATTTCACAATTAGGAAGAAATTATTGACACCAGTTATGCAGTTTATGTGTCTGTTAAAGCAAAATGTTCTCTTGAACGTGTTTTTCAATATTTCTTTTGTTGCATGTCCTCAAGCTCTGGAGATTAAATAGTTTTGCAGATGTATTCAAATAGGAGAACGTAAATAATAAGAGGGATAAAGGCTTCCTCATTTTTTCAGTAACTTCTACTAATCTAAAGTATAATTACTAGGATTACTGATATACTAACAGATTCTTAGAACACGATGCTAAGTGCCCATAAGGACAAAGTAGGAGTGAATTGCCTCCACTCTGTTCATTTGCTATGCTTCCAGAGATATGTTACTAAAACATTGGAATAAAAGAAGACGTCTGAGTTCGAGACAATGAATGTAGAGATGATACACAAGACTGATGGCAGGGGTGGAGTTAGGCTAGCGCCAATAAATATACAGTATATACAAGGTCAAATAATTTTATATATATAATATAGTAAATATTGAATCCCCTTAGCTTCTTCGTGTGTTCACTTTTTATATTTTGAATACTCTTAGCGAAAATCCTGGTTCCACCACTGAATGAAGGCATCACTTTTTACATAACTATTCTATCTATTTTTTTTGGGAAACGAAATGGGTCAAGCGACTATGAGTTCGAGCCCTATTAAAGGTCCTTAAATGGGAAAAGTTGGCTCAACAGCCTGCTCTTCAGAAAACTAGAGATAGATAATTTAAATATGGTGGACAAGTAGAATAGAAAGGAGTTCAAACAGAGACATTAGCAGCTTACCTCATGCAAAGATCTTGGGTTTCTCAACCCGTGTTCGAGGAATCGCCAAGATGGCTATAAGTCCACCAGCAAATGCTGAAAGCGCAGCCACAACAAAGGCTGGTGAATTGCCTCCACCAAATAGCTCATCCCATGGCCCACTTCCCAGAGAAACCACAATCTGCAACCAATGACAATATCTTTTCATTCAGTGGCCTATATAACTTCAGGAAATAATAAGATACATGCTATAAAGGTGCAGCAAAAATTCCTAGTGGAAACACCCATAAGAATAATAATGTTCTGTATTCGCTTGAAAGATACTCTAGATTCCATCATTTACAACGGTTCACTCCTTGCCTCATTTTTTTGGGAAAATGCATAAGTACCCCCGGCCTATGCCCAAAATCCCTGAGACACACCTAACCTTTAACTCTAACCAAGGGCTCAACAGATAACAGCTACAAGAGCAAACTAGCAAGAGGCAACACAATGCACCTGTGGCACATCCATCTACATAAAGGCTTTGATTTTATTTTTTTTGGACCACTTTCTACAGACTGTTCTTGTTTTGGAGAAAACCCATAGAAACAGAGCAAAATTTATACCTGTGGGAACACAATTGCCAGGTTCAGCACACCCATTGACAAGCCTGCAAGGTTGAAGTTGTAATTGATGCTCTATTTTCTATTTGACCTACAGAATATTGATCAAAATAGACAAAACTCAATCTACCTTGTCCAAGCCCAAGAGCATCAATCCTTGAGGATACTAAAGCGTATGGAACACTGTATGTTATCTGCAGAAAATGACTTGCATTATACAGTAATATACATAAATAAAGCTCTCTTCTAAGCCCCCATGGAACTTGTGCTTAAACTGAATCCTTTTGAAACAGTAACCTCAAATTTCTTTCTGTATCGTGCTACATTTGCCAGGCATCTTACATAAAAAGATTATTTCATACAGACCAAATTTCTATATTACATTTCAACAATAACAAACTCTGTAACATATACCCCTGTTGTTAAAAAAATTCGAAGATTAAGAATATAAGTGGTTTAGAGGTGTTTTAATTTAACTAGTTCTACACATAAGCCTGTGTAATAGTGCAAAATAACTTCTGGTTGTGACTTCAAAATAAAGCAACTTACAGCTAGTGGGATCCCAAGAATAGAAAATACAACCAGCGCAGCAATCACAATGCCATCCGGTGGAAGACCCTGGCCAATGTCTATGTTACTCCTAGCGGCAGTAATTATAAGCATGGCTATAAAACAGAGAGACATGACCACGTTTGAAACTCCCCATGTGAAACCAGCTCCCCATTTTCGACAGAGCTTCTCCATGAACAATGAAGTTAGTCCAAGAAGCACAGAATTCAACGTTAGACCCAATGAACCCATTCGCACTCCTGCACTATAATTCTTTCCATCATTTGGTTCACCGCCATAAATTTCTCGACCAAACCAGTCAGTATCGAACAAAAGAAACGGAAACCATCCAATCCAAGTCAGGGCAGTGACAAGCAGGATCACCCAAACAACACCTGGGAAATACTTGAAAATTCCAAACAACTCCCAGAGAAAAGCTTCTTCTTGACCATGGCTTGATTCACCAATCTCTTCTCTGGTATGAGAGGAATCACGACTGGGATCTAGAGGCTGCTCATTGGCCGCTGATATGCTAATGCATGTAGTTGTTGCAATAAAAATAATGTCGATAATAAAAGCAGCCTTTAGATTGGCACAGTTGATGGTGCATGCAGTATTGAGAGTAAAAGGGAAGATCTTGAACCAGCCACTGTAAGATCCAGTAGCAAAGCCAAGGATGTTACCAATGGCCATAAATAAGGAAAAATATGCATTTGCTACCCGAGTTCTTCTATGATCCTTTTCTGCATATTAGAAAGCAGAGGAAGTGTCACTAGTTTGAAGGCAACTTCATGATATAAATATGCACAAATAAATGACAATGAAGTCGTACAAAAATGTAAAATTGATATATCTCGCCCTGAAAAATTAAGCTCTACCAAGCCTTTTCTTTTGGTGGCTGTATCATCTCTGGAATAGCACCATCCCTCCATTCATCATCCCATGGAGGTCCTCTACTTCAAACCCCATGAGCATTGACAGACCGTAGCCTCCATTTTCACCATTATGTCTTTTCTTATGCTTAAGTGTTATTTTCTCCAAAATAGTTGAAACTAGGGGTCAAAATCCATAAAATGAGATTACTGTCTTATGCTTCAGTATTACTTTCTCCTAAATGGTTGAAACTAGAGGTCAAAATCGACAAAATGAGATTTTCTTTTGAATTTTGGATACGTAAGTTAGCTTCAACAAAGTGAGGATATTATGCAAATTTAGGTCTTACTAGCTCCTTAGATAGGGTATATAATATTATTAACAACTAAATTAAGACTTAAGACTAAAAAGGAACAAGGAGCACACAGTGTATGTAGACAAAGTAGACCTAATCATTAGACTCCATAATCATTTCTTTTTGAGATATAAGACTCCACAATCTTCTCAGTAACAAGCAAGTGCTTCTTATTTGCTACTGCTATCCTTCACAAGGGGATAAAGAAAACTAGCTAATTCTGATTTTGTTTCTTTTCATTAGCAGTTCTTATGGAGGTAATATATGGTCACTGCTGCTGGTAAAGGCTCCTGTAAGAGCTAGATTATGAACATTTCTTAGGCAATCAGCTCAAAATCTTATCTCAGAGAGAAAAGAAGGTGCTGATGATATATCATGCTCCAAGAATGAAGTTTGCGCAAAATCAACACCACCACAAGCACAAATCTCCCATTACCCCTTGTTATCTCTCTCCCCTCTCTAAAACACTCTGCGGTCCATTATTCACTCAAGCACTTTAACTAAAAGTAAAATTCCAGAACTCCCAAATGCTTCTAAATATGTGATACCAGGACTTTAACTGGTTTTTGTTTGTTCTCATATAAACAGTTCACAGATGGATGATTTGGAAGACAAAAGTACCATCTGAAATTGCTTGCTTTGGGTGGGTGGAAACTAGAAGTGCTTGGCTGACTTAAGAAATGTAACAGAGAAGAGGATTTTCACAGTGTAGTAGGTATTTTCTGTGTCAAAGGGAAGTGGTTCAACAAACCATTTGTTGATTACTGTAAATTTTCTTGGCAGATTTGGACAGTTTTGTTATGTGTGTTTGAAGTGCATTGGGCCATGCCACGAGATTTGAATAGTTCTGTATTAATATGGAAAGTGCAGAAAACTGGAAGCATAAATGAGAAAATATGGAGGACAGCCCCTCTGTGCAGTATGCGGAGTATCCGGTTGGAAAGAAACAGAAGGTGTTTTGAAGGAGAGAGGAAGTAGATTGCAGCTGTTAAGTATAAATGCATAGAGAATTTAATCTGCTTTAACGGAAGTAAAATTGATGAACTTTCAGTTGTGCTAAACTAAATAGACTCTTTGAGATGAACGATTGTTGTCTTTTCAAGACTTATGTAATTCTGTTCTTTTCCTTTTTGCAGTACCTCCTGGGTACTTGCTTGGATAATACCTTATCAAAAGAAACAGTTCACAGATGGATACAGAGTAAAAAGATGGTTCTTACTTGTTCAACTCACCATTGCAAATGTTGTGAGCTCAGGACCTACCGTTTTATAGAGCAGGCATTTGGCTTTTGATAGGAAATTGACCAGACATGACGAGTTTGTTCTTACTCTGTCAAGAATTAATAATCAAGTCAAAGGATGGAATAAAAAGCCATATCTCCTTGGCATGTTCAGGCTAGACATGTTAAGTGGATAATGTCAAGGACTATGATATAGTTAGTGCCAAACATTAGGCACCATTGAGCCATTCCTCTCACTGCGCTAACTAGTTCGAACCAATAGTGATAGGGACTAAAGCAAAAAGGGGAAACTCAAATAAATACACTGAGCTACTTGATCTATGTGTGATTTGAGGAATCTGATCAAAGAAGAAATAATAGTGTGATTATAATAAGTAATACTGGTATATGATCTTTTCACCTTTAATTGTTTGAACTACCAATTGTAAATTAATAGGAATGATTTATTCCCAATTGACATCAGTGCTCTTTTCCAACCGTAATGTTTCTGCCACTTTCAGCAGTGGAATGGACATTAATTTTTTGTCAATGCAATTGTGTATCAGCGATGGAAGCAAAAATCAATTGATGTTGAGTGGGGACAATCGCAGTGACCTTCCCAGGCATGATTAACTAAACAGTGGAATTTAACCTTTATTTACTTGACTTTTGCCCCTGTTAAGCTATGCAATGATTTATCAAAATATTCCAAGGAGTGGCTTCAAATTTTGCACCATTTTGTGCAAATCTGAAAAGTTATCTAAAACCTTATTGACATGTACAAATGATTCATGAAGAATGAGTTTTAAGAACTTGAAAAATTGTTACACAAATTTTTAAATTATCTTTAGTCATGCACCATAAGTATAGGTTATGGCAACAGAAACCACTAATTCAAATACAGTGTTTGACTGGAGCTCGCAATCCTACTTCACATATCAAGGATGAAAAATAGTGTACTAAACTTTTTAAATTATTATCTAGTCATTTTTTTTTTTGAACAGGTAACTTCGTTATTATCTAGTCATTTTGAATTGGTAAATTTGCAACTTGTATTCTTTTTAGCTTCTGTGTACGTTAAATTTCCAACACGAAGTACTCTATTCCAATTTAACAATGAAATTTTGTCAAAATGATCACTATAACAAATATGTCAAGTACTCTGGGGAGAAGTGTAAAATACATAAATGTTCCATTTTTTATCATTAGGGTTACAAGGAAGAGAGAATTTCTCAAAACTGTTTGATCCTGCTCAGCAAAATTTCTAGATCCGCTCTTGGCAGGTAATATAGCTTAGTCCATATAATTTGTCATCCAATTCCATAGTGTAGTTTAATTTAACCTTCTATAGCTGGTTAAAAATCATCAGAATGCAATAATCTCACAAATCAAACATCAAACCACTAAAATTCATCGGAACGAAATCAATATTTGGTTATACAAACATATAGGTATGCAGAAGACTAACGTATAATTAAGAGTATTTGACATTGTTGTTGGGAGGTCAAAAACACTTATTTTGAGATAAAGGTATTTGGCGAATCAATAAAAGTGCTTTTGAATGGAAGCAGAACAAGTTTTCATGTTGTGTGGAAAAAGCTAAAAAAAAATTGTTTAAAAAAAACAGAATGAAAAGCAGAAAATTATTTTTTTCAAGACCAAAATATCCAAACCATATATACATATTTATCAATTTATTCCTCATATTTATTTATTTATGTGGTAGATTTAATTTGTGAAATAATTTTAAATTTAGTTTGCTTGATATTTTTAATTATATTTAAATCATCATATTACTATTATCAATATTTATTTATTTTATTCATCTATGTGTAAAGTTGATTAAAAATTTGAATATGTATATTTTAATTTTATAATAGATAATTAAAATAATTTCTCTCTATAAATAATCTTAATATTAAAAGTGCATTGATAGTTGTCATTTTTCGTAATTTGATTCTCAAAACTATTTTTTTACTCCCTCAGCCCCATTTTATGTGGCACTTTTCGGATTTCAAGAATCTATCTTTGACCGTAAGTTATTCATAGATCCTTTAAACATTGAATTATTAATTATTGTGACTTATAACACTTTTTACGTAGTTTACAAATATATAAATTTCATTTTAAGAAATTTGAAAATTTCATGCGCAAAATCCCGGTCAAACTTAAATTGTTTGACTTTTGAAAAACGAAAAGTGTCACATAAATTGGGATAGAATGAGTAAAAGATTATTCAAACACAATTTACTTATCAAAAATATTTTTCAAAATAAATTAACCAAACACAAATTATTATTTTTTCAAAAACACTTTTATGAAAAACTATTTTTAAAAAGTCATTCTAAAAATAAACAATTTTTAATAGTAATGTCAAACCTGCTCTAAGATTCTCTCCCAAGTCCCATGATCGTCATGGCTCAACTCAATAGATGCACATCAGCCATTAGTATTAATTAAAGGAAGGAAACCAAGGAAGAGAGAGAATTTAGGATACAGAGAGGGTCCCACCGCACCATCGGTGCAGGGATAATTTTGTCTACTTGAGCTGAACTAGTGCGCCTCATACGTTTTTGACCGTCAAAAAAGTAGAACAACACATCTATTGCATTTCCATTTCTTATGGAGTTATGCTGAAGAAAGCTAAATATTCTATTAGAAAATAGGCGAAGATGTTTGAAGCTTCATCTTCCTTAGAAAGCACTAAACAATTAAATGCATCAAATGATAAATTACAGTTGATTGGTTAATTCAATTTAAGCTATTGAACAGCGTAAAAAAGAAGAAGCAGAAAGAAGAGTAATCCACAAGCAATAAACAAATCGAGAAAAAAAAAGCTGTAAAATTGAATTGAAAAGCTTACGTGTAAGATCAGCAAGCAGAGCTCTGCAAGGTCCTTGAGTCATATTATTAGCAACATCGAGAAGCCAAAACCCTACGACAAACGCCGCTATAGCACGCACTTTTATTTCACCTCGATCACCTAAAAGCCATCCAATATCAGCGGAGAAACCGATAATCAACACCGCAATCATGATCGATACAGCTCCGGCGACAATAAACGGACGCCGACGACCGAACCGACTTGTGCACTTGTCACTCATGTGACCTACTAAAGGCTGAACCAGTAAACCTGAAAGCGGTCCACAGAGCCATATTATGCTCGCCCAAGCATGCGGTATTCCAAGCTCTTGCACATAAGGTGTGAGCAGTGATAGTTGTAACGCCCAACCGAATTGAATTCCACCGGCAACCGAAGCTACTCGGAACAATAGTCTCAGTGGTACTCTCGGTTTCACCGGTTCTCGAATCGCCGGTCGGTTATGCCTTGTTCTATGCCTTTCTATCTCCGGCATCGTACAAATATCAAAACGTCGACGTATTGATGTGTGTGATAATGGAGAATTTGGAGGAAGAAGGTGGCGAGCTGGTGGAAGAGGGAGGAAGTGCTGAAAATGCCCTTGTTGATTGATAAAATTACGAGATATATTGAGAACAGTGAGGAGAAAAATAGATTATTCTCGGGGTAGAGTTGTAATTAGGCCAAAGGCGCGAGGGGGAATATGTAGGTTGGTATATATGCCTAAAATTGCTTTACACCTTCTGGAGTGCTGTCGTTTCCTAATTTCTTTTTGTAAATAGAAAATTAGTTGTCTTGAGAAAAGAAAATTATTTTTATTTTCATTTTCATGATTACTAGCACAAACTATTCTACATTCTATAATGGGGGTAGTTAGCTGGATGACAAAGTTTTTTTGGGATTAATTATAATGATATTAATTTTTATTGATAGTTTGATATGTTGTATCAAAAATATTTTAATTTTTTGTATAAATATTCTTAACGTATTAGAAATAATTTAAAATGTCTTCCTTTTATTTATTGGATTAAATTTTATCTATCCTTTCTCTTATATATACTTTCTCTCTTGGTCTAGTTATCGTATATGTATAGTACAAATAGAAAATTCACCATTCTGATAGTTGAAATACTTCGGATGTGATTTTAGTCTTTCACTTGAAAATTTAATGGAAAGAAGCAAATGCCTAAAGAAGAATAAAACGAAAAGGACTATTTTTCTTTTAAAATATAATGGTAGGGACGTTATTAGGTAAATCACGTGGGCATTAATTACCCAAAACAAAAATTAAACTGCGTAACTCAGTCATTAGAAAAATTAAACTACGTTTTTTCATGAGTCTACAATCAATCAAGTGCGGTTGGTTAACTTTATGTCATGCTACTAGTTTTTTCTCCAAAAGTACTAATTATGTCACCAGTTTTGAAAAGATAATTTTCAAAGACACTTTTTGTAATATTTCTTAATTAGTTTATATGACACTATTTAAAAGAATAGAAAACCAGAACATTTTCTCATTAAAATTGTCTATATATATCAACTTTTTTAAAGCACGTAATGAAACTTCTAAACACTTATAATTTATAAGTAGCAATGAATCTGCTATTTAATCACTTAATTTCTATTAAACACCTATAAAATTGTATTTATTGTTCAGTTGGGTAAAAATCTCATCATTTACAAGCACTTAATATATTTGAGTAAGCAAACTTTCAATTATTTAACTAGGTTTATTTACCACATTTTTCTTACTTATGATTGATTTTTTTTGAGTTGGTCAAACACAATAAAGTTCTTTTTGATAATATTGATAGGGATGACATTGGTGAAACTCAAAGTTTGTTTTTGTTCTAATATTGTATTGAACCATATGGTCATCATATTATTTAAAAGCATAAGCTGTCATAGAACACTTCGATTTTATCACATTTGATTCCCAATAATTGTGTAAGTGTTTTTAGAAGGTTTTACATCATCTTAGGGTCACTTCGCCCATATTTTCTTGAGATTTTGAGGTGAATGCCCAAATTATTAAAGCCAAATTTTAATTAGTTTGATCTATTTATACAAAAATCACATATTTAAAATATATATAAAATATTTTTATGAAATTGGATTATACAGTCGAGAGAATACCACACTTGTTTTTCAAACTGTATAAGCATTTCAAATGAATTATAATGTCATCAATAACTCCACATAATCTTTTTAAGATTTTGAATTATATGCTCATATTCTATCACATTTTCAAAGAAATAGTTGAAATTGAGTTGGGGTCATTTGCTCATTAAGCCATTGACCTTTGAAGTAAGAGAATTTAATTAAAACTTTACTCTTTAGCGAGTTAAGACTTCATCCGCCCATTTCCGTTTGCCATTTATAGCGGAGTATTAATTACGTATTTCATTAGTTCTGATTTATGCAGATATATAGTTTTCTTTATTACAAAAAAAGTAGAGAAAAGATATTTGAAACTTAGGAACGAAAACATGTTAAATATTTTATATAGCTAAAAAATTAAATTACTATTAAATATAGAAACATATTTTTTTTCTTATTTAAGAAAGAAAATAATTAAAACTGAAACGTAAGGTTAAGGTTGCGTAAAAATCAAACAAATAAATTGTTATTGGTTTATTATTATTAGGTTATTAGGTTAATGGGGTTTTAACGGTTTTATAAATTTAAAAAAATATCGAGTTATCTTTGGGTTTTGATTTTTTTTAATATTGGATATTGGGTAAATCGATAACTAATTAAGATTGTAGTAATTTACAATTACTCGTACATAAATATATAAAATCAGTACCTTATTGGTTACTACCTTGTCCTTTAGACTTTAATTCAAATTATTGTTTGAAAAACTTAAAAGAAGAAGAAGAGAATTTGAGCAGAAAGCTTACTTTCCATTTCTGAGTAATCATAATTTGTACAGTGTATCTTTATTTATACAATTTTATTCCTATTACCTAACAAACTTGTAACAAACTTTACAAAAAGACAAAAAATATAATCGTTATCTATAATGGATATAATATGCAGATATGTAACTAAAAAGGAAAGGCTCAAGCCCAACTTTCATGATACTTTATTCAAATAAGAGAAACTGTTGGGCTTTGGTATGCTGGGCTGGTGTTTCTCCAAGGTGTCTGTATTTTCTTTATCTTCAATGGAAGGTTCTAGTGGAATATCAATAACAGTAGTTCCAACACCTTCCTTCAAGTGGGAGGCCGGTGAACGGACTCCTAACTTGCCAAGAAGGAATCGATGCGAGGGTCCAACAACAGCTTTGGTGAATAGATCGGCTAACTGAGAAGAAGAAGGAACAAAAGTTAAAGAAATTAAACCATCAAGGAGCTTCTTACGGACGAAGTGGCAATCGAGCTCGATGTGCTTCGTACGTTCGTGAAAAACTGGATTTTTAGCTATATGAATCGCAGTCTGGTTGTCACAATGAAGAGGAATAGGCAATGAAGGAGGAGCACTAAGGTCATGAAGAAGGTGAACAATCCAAGTGATTTCAGCGACAAGACGACGTATAGGGCGGTATTCTGCCTCAGTTGAAGACAAGGCCAAAACAAGTTGTTTTTTAGATTTCCATGAAACAGGACAACCCCTCTAGGCTAAGGAAGAAACCACTCACAGATCGACGAGTGTCAGCACAAGACGCCCAATCTTCATCGCAAAAAGCAAGAATTTGGAAAGAGGTAGAAGAACTCATGAGAAGACTTAATCCCGGATCTCTAGCCAAGTAACGAAGGGAATGTAATGCAGCTTCAAGATGCCCGGTGTGTGGAGAGTACATATATTGACTCAAAGTCTGCACGGAATAGGAAAGATCTGGCCGAGTGTTGGTCAAAAACTTCAACTTTCCAAGAAGTCACCGATATACTAAAGTATCTAGCAAAGGAGAACCAGAAATACCATAAAGTTTCAAATTGGGATCCAAAGGAGTAGACTCAACACGACAATCCAGACAATTGAACTCTTGCAGAAGCTCAAGAGTAAATTTACGTTGGGTAACGAAAAGTCCCTCTTTTTCTTTAACCAATTCCATGCCCAAAAAATAATACGCCTCACCCAAATCCTTCATGTGAAATTCAGAGTTCAGAAAATGTTTAACCCTGTTGATTTTTTTATGTATCATTACCACTAAGCAGGATATTATCAACATACACGACAATGATGGTGATGAGCTGACCAGAGACTTTAAAGAAGAGTGAATAATCGTTGAGAGAGGAAACAAAACCATGTGTGGCAAGAGCTGAAGAAAGTTTCGAGTACCATTGACGAGAAGCTTGCTTCAACCTGTACAAAGACTTACGCAGGCGACACACAACAAATGAAGTAGGCAACTCAAGACCAGGAGGGTATTGCATATATACCTCCTCGTGTAGATCTCCGTGCAAAAAAGTGTTATTCACATCCAATTGGTAAACCTTCCAGCCTCTTTTAACAGCAACAGACAAGAGACATCTCACAGTGGTCATTTTGACCACATGAGAGAATGTTTCAGTATAATCGATCCCTTCACGTTGAGTGTCACCTCGAATTACAAGTCGAGTTTTCAGACGTTCTAAACTCCCATCTAATTTTAATTTGACTTTATACACCTACTTACAAGCTAAAGGTTTCTTATTTGCAAGCAATTTGACCAGGTCCCAAGTGTGATTGGAGTTCAAGGCTTGTAATTCTGACTTCATTGCAGGTTTCCAACCAGGATTCATCAATGCTTGTCGATAAGAAGTAGGTTCAGTAATTTGACAAATGGAACTGATAGTTGTTTGATTAGAAGGAGTTGGAGCAGAAAAAAACGACTGATAAAAGGGATGAATAGGAGGATTAAGCGAGATCACAGAGAAAGCTTGTGCACAAATATAATCTGACAAATACCTAGGTTTCACATGTTGTCTTTGTGACCTGCGTGGAGACACTTCTGCTGCTGGTGGCAATACTTCATCCTGTGGAAAAGGTATAGGTGCATCAGAAGTAGAAGGACTAGTGCTTGAAGAAGGGAAAAACATAGTAGATGGACTGAAAGGTGTAGGAGATTGAGGTGATGAATCTGCAACAGGAAGAGAGGAAGCAGAAGGATAAACTGGAGAGGAAGATTCAGAGAAAATAGGGGAAGTAGGAGGAAAATCAGAATTATCACAGTGAGAAAAACTACCAGGGAAGAGTTTATACATGGGAGTGTGATGGGAAAAAGGGAAGATAGCTTCAACAAACTTGACATTTCTAGAAACATGTACTGTACCAGATTGGAGGTTAAGAACATTATATCTTTTTTTGTCCAAAAGGATACCCAAGGAAAACCTCTGGAAAAGCTCTAGGACTCAATTTTTTCCTATGTCTAGTAAGGATAGAAGTGAAACATAAACACCTAAAAGGTTTTAAGTGAGAATAATCTGGAATTGACCAAATAGAACTTGATGTGGTGTTTTCTGATTAAGCACAGATGAAGGAAATCTATTAATAAGATATGTAGCAGTAAGCACCCCTTCCCCCCAAAGCTTCTTAGGAGCATTAGATTGAAAAAGAAGAGCCCTACAAGTCTCCAACAAGTGCTTATGTTTCCTCTACACGACACCATTTTGTTGTGGAGTTTCTACACAACACTTTTGATGAATGATACCTTGAGAATAGAAAAAATCTTGTTGAATTTCCCCCGATCCTAGCTCATATGCATTGTCAGACCTGATCACCTTAACCTTCAAACGAAATTGTCTTTCAACAAGAGTTAGAAAGGCTTTGAGGATAGAAAAAGCATTGGATTTGGTAGAAAGAAGAAATGTCCAAGTGTGTCTAGAGAAATCATCCAACACTGTTAAAAAATATCTTTCTCCTTTATAGGGTCTCATGTGTCTATATGGATCAATTCAAAACATTGTTTTGTGGTAATAGAGCTTGTAGGGAACGGGGATCTGGATTGTCTTGCAAAAGGACAAATTTCACAAGGAAAATCAGTAATACTTTTACATGTGATAGGCAATAATTTTATTTTCCTCATAGCAGTACAAGGTAAATGCCCAAGTCGACAATGTCATAACTTGCTTAGATCAGTCATAGTAGAAACAAGAGCAGTTTTATTCATGCTTGAATCTGTATCACAAACAGGACTTAAGAGAACTGAGCATACTGCCCTTTGACAACTAGACTCAAAAAAGAAGAAACAGGTCCTAAAGAACTAGACTCAACTTTATTTTTGACAAAACTAGAAACAGGAACAAAAGATGTGGTTGGACTGGATTCCACAGTAGAAATATCATCCTTCAGCACATAGAGTTTGATAACAACAAGGTTAAGGGAGATCACAAATAGAGAATTAAATATTAGAATGCGGAAGCACAAAGAAAAGAAACAAAAAAAACTAAATAAAGATATGGGAAATTCGAAGGAAAGATCCACGAATTTCCAAAGATTAGATGTTCTAAGGCCTTGAAAAGATCCAAGTAACAACGTATAGATTTATGGAAGAAATCTAACGCCTTTACTTGAGAAAACGAATCAAAACGATAGATTCGGATCTTGACCGCTTTATGAGTAACTAAAGACAATAATTAGTATGTAGAAACTAATCACCTTCTAAAGAATACCAAAAAGAAACCAAAGATATCACAAGAAGAAGTTACTTTATACCTTAAACTATGAAACTAGTAAAGGTTTAAAGATAAATTCTCAAAGAACAAGTCACAAAGGTTCAAAGAACTCTCTCAAATATTCTTAATATCAATCTAAATTGTCTTTAATGAATGAAAAGGACTCCTATATATAGGAGAAGGGAAAAACGTCCAAGAAGCCAAACCCTAAAAAAAAACAATTACAAGGAATCCTACTCTAGAAAGGAAATAAAGTAACCTAACTAGGAACAAATTTAGTACTTCTAGGAAAGCATTAAATGGTACTTAGGAGACCATAAATAGACTAAGGAAAATATTAATAACCTATATATAAATAAATAAATAAGGTAAATCCCAACTAGGAAAAGAATCTTGACAATCTTGGAAAGTTTGACTAGTCTTCTCTCAAAACTTGGGCAGAAAGCAACTCTTGTTGTGGCTGATTCTTGGACTCTTCTTGACCTTTTTTGCACGAAATTGGACCTTAAAATTCCTCATCTTGGGCTTGAATTTGGGCCACCAAATAATTGTAGCATTTGGACAATTCCTCTCCCTTGGGCTTGAGCTCTTCTTCCCCAATAAGAAACCTTTGGATCAGCGATTGAAGCCCATTGAGCTTATCATTGAACTCCTTGGTTTGAGATCTTGTTATGGGCCTCCTTGGAGTTTCTAAAGCGTCATCCTTGTCCTTCAATGGAGTAGAGCTTCCTTGGATGCTATCAGAGTTCTCCAACAGCATCACCAAAAATTGGCCCCTTCCTCATTGAAGGTTCCTGTAAAATACAACCATTCTTAGTGAACAAAAGATCAAGATCAATTTGTTTAACAAGGAGATTTATTTAGAGAAGATTATGCGCAAAATCTGGCACATAAAGAACATCATGGAGCACTAATTTTTAATTTAAAACCAGACTTCCCATAGAAAATGTTTTCACCTGTTGAGAGTTGGCCAAATTGACATAAATAGGAAAAGGAAGAGTTGTGAGATTGTGTAAAAGAGATTTTCTATAGGTCAAATGTTG
Source organism: Solanum verrucosum (assembly GCF_900185275.1). Taxonomy (NCBI): domain Eukaryota; kingdom Viridiplantae; phylum Streptophyta; class Magnoliopsida; order Solanales; family Solanaceae; genus Solanum; species Solanum verrucosum. The sequence continues at coordinate 373,072 of NW_026020415.1, forward strand.
GGTTGCACCACTGTCAAGTATCCAGGGTGAATTAGTAACTTTGGAAAGAAAAGAGCTAAGAACTAAAAAGCATGATGAATACCAAATGGATTAGCCTTAGAATTGTCCCAGAATTAGAAGTCTTAGAACTTTCATGCATAGTTTGAAACATATGAATCAATTGGTTACACTGTTCTCTAAAGAATCCTTGACCTGCAACGAGAGTAGAAAGAGTATCTGCTGAAATTTCATTCACCCGAGTTTGAGTTGTCATGGAAGCATTTGCTACATTTGCCTGTTGTGGACCCTTCTTCTTTTGCTTATTAATCTTGTAATGTGCAGGGTATCCAATCAGCCTGTGACAATCTACCATGAGATGCCCAGTTTTCTTGCAGTACCTACAATATTGATCATCCTTGTTCTCTCCATAGACATGTGGGTTTCCTGATTTTTGTGTCCCTGAAAACCTCTGTGGTGCCCATCTTTGTCCACATGTGTTTAGAAAAGCAGAAGATTCTGTAATAGAAGCAGAATTAGAGTGTACCTCTCTTTGACTTTCCTAATGCAGAATTATGGAATATGTTTATGCAGTAGTGGGGAGTGGTTTCATCATCAAAATGTTAGCTCTCACAGTAGAATATCCTTCATTCAGACCCATAAGAAATTGAATTAATTTTTTATCTTCACTCATCCTAATGTTGTGAACTTTAGCCCTACATTTGCATTCACAACTACAATTCATAAAAGTGTTGAGCACCCTCATCTGATCCCATATCCTTTTGATTTTGGTAAAATACCCTGCTATATCACTTGCCCTTTGGCTGATGTTGTTGATTTCTCTTTGCAGCTGGAAGAGTTTGGTACCATCTGTTTGGCCATACCTAGCTTCAAGTTCATCCCAAAGTTCTACAGTAGTTTGTGAATAAATCACACTCTCATTGATGTCCCTGCTAAGAGAGTTAAGCAGCCAAGCAATCACCATATCATTGCACCTTTGCCATTGTATAAGTAAAGGGGAATCATGTGAGGGAATGAGACATGAACCATTAATAAAACCCAGTTTGTTCTTGGCTGAAAGAGAGATAAGAACTCCTCTCCTCCAATTACCATAATTGGATCCATCAAACGTAATGTTGATCAGATTAACCCCAGGATTATCAGAAGGGTTTAAATAGTATGGATGACAGGATCAAGAGAAGGAGAGATAGCAGGATTACCTACACCAACAGGTCGTGTATTAATCACAGTGACAGGAGTTGAATGCTCACTGCTATTCTCATCAGTAATCTGATCTGGTGACATATTTGAAATAGAGAGAAGGAAGAAAAAAGATGAAGAAGAAGAAGAAAGACAAAGGTGACTGAAAGAAAAGAAGAAGGAAGGCAAATTCTGCTCAAAGTAAAACCTGCTCTAATACCATGAAAAACTTAAAAGAAGAAGAAGAGAATTTGAGCAGAAAGCTTGCTTTCCATTTCTGAGTAATCATAATATGTACAGTGTATCTTTATTTATACAATTCTATTCCTCTTCCCTAACAAACTTGTAACAAACTTTACAAAAGGACAAAAAATATAATCGTTATTTATAATGGATAAAATATGCAGATATGTAACTAAAAAGGAAAGGCCCAAGCCCAACTTTCATGATACTTTATCCAAATAAGAGAAATTGTTGGGCTCTGGTATGCTAGGCTGGTGTTTCTCCAAGGTGTCTGTATTTTCCTTATCTTCAATGGAAGGTTCTGGTGAAATATCAATAACAGTAGTTCCAACATTGTTTTTGTTCTTTTATTTGAGTTATAGTTTTTTCATGTTAGTTATTACTATCATTATGTAAATTTACATTGTTGTCATGTCATCCCAAATTGTTGGAGAAGTCATATATTTTTTATGAGCATTTTCTTATTGATTAAACGGAAAATCGAATCGTTAAGGACAAAAGCAATTGATAAATTGAAAATCAATAAAAAAATGATTGTTGATGTAACATATTTAAAAATAAAAAAATTACATAAAATCAAATCGACTAACGCACTCCCCTACGTAGGGTATGCTTTTTAAAGGGATTTTGTTATAAAGAAGTGACGCCAATGTCAAAATACAGTAAATCGAAAGGAGAATTCGTAGAAAATCGTCGAACGAACGAACGGTGATGACTATACTTTTGTTTGAACATTTATATTACAGCAGATACTTTCTACAATTGTGTACTTCAAATAAAATTGCTAAGAGTTTTATATTGATTGACCCTTTAAGAAATGTCTGATTTTTTAAAATTATAATTTGGATAATTTTCACGTTTTGAGTTAGTTTTTTGATTTTTTTAATTTGAATTAGGCTTATGATTCATTTCTTAATATAGGGTGTGTTTAGTATGGAGGAAAACATTTTCTGTCCAATTTTCTTATGTTTGATTGGCTTAAATATTTGGAAATTGTTTTTTCAAATCAACTAATTTTCATCAAATTTAATGAAAATGACCTCCCTTCCAAAATTAAGGAAAACAATTTTCAAAACTCTACTTCATCGTTTAACTTTTTTTCTTATCCTTCCCATACCTCGTACCTGACCCTCCTCATTCAAAAATCAATAAAAAAAATTAAGTTTTCTTATTTTTTAAATTTCAAATACATGTTTATCCCTACCCCAAACCAATCCCCCCCTCCCCCCAAACAAAAAAATTCAAAAAAATTATAATTATTTTTCAAAAAATATTTCAAATTTTAAGAATTTTTTTTACCTCACCCAACCCCTACCATCCTCCCCCCCCCCGTCAATTTAAAAAATATATATTTTTAGGAAATATTTCAAATGTAATTTTTTTAATTTATTACGCCACCTCAACCCCTTCAACCCCCCTCCCCCTCGCCATCCCTATCAAATTTTGTTTTTTTTAAAGAAAAAAAAATTGTTTTTGGAAAATACTTCAAATTTAAAAAAATAAATCATTTTTACGCCACCCCCTACTCCTATCCCACCCCACCACCACCACCCAGGCCATTTCCATAAAAAAATTAAGATTTTTTTTTGGAAATATTTCAATTTTTTTTAAAAAAATCATTTTTTACGTCACCCCCACCCCTACCCCCGCGTCACCCCGTCAATTTAAAAAATCTTGGGTCAAGTCCTAGGTCAAATCTCAGGATCGGATTTTAGAACGGTCATCGGAGTCTTGTCCTAGTTTGCGAGTCGGGGTCGGTCCTAGATCAATTATCGGGGTTGATTTTTGGATCAGAAATTATTTTCCTAAGGAGTATATTTTAGTCTCAAATCAAAAATAAAAGATATTTTTCGAAAAATATTTTTCATTCACCAACCAAACATTAAAAAATATTTTCTAGTCACCAACTAAACATGAAAAAATATGTTAGAAATCTACTTATTTTTCCATGGAAAATGTTTTCCTTCCTACCAAACACACCCATGGTCTTAGTGCAGGACTCATGAAAATTCTCATATTTAATCGGGTCCCCATACTAAATTATCTACACATCAGATGTTCAGTTTAATACATAAAGAGTCTCATATCAATTCTTTAAAAATTGTGTCGTCTCTTTAATATGGATTTGAATAATTCTTACTTCATGAATTAATTTTTTAAATTAAATTAGGCTCAAGATTTGTTTTGTAATAAAAACCTTCAATTTTTTTATACCACTAAATTAGTAATTACCTTTAAACATTATAGTAAGTATTTATATATTAATCAAATTTTATTAGGAAAATATGTGTCATTCACACACATTTTATCATTCAATCTATCCTCAAATTATTATTTTATTGGGAAAGTTAAATTGCTTCAATAAGTTAGAAATACTTATTTTTTCATGAAAAAATATTTTCCTTCCTACCAAACACACCTATAGTCTTAGTGCAGGACTCATGAAAATTCTCATATTTAATCTTGGGTCCTCATACTAAATTATCTACACATCAGATATTCAGTTTAATATGTGAAGAGTCTCATATCAATTCTTTAAAAATTGTGTAATCTCTTTAATATTATTTGGACAATTCTCATTTTATGAAATTAATTTTTTAAATTAAATTAGGCTCAAGATTTGTTTCGTAACAAAAACCTTCAATTTTTTGTACCACTAAATTAGTAATTACCTTTAAACATTATAGTAAGTATTCATATATTAATCAAACTTAATTAGCAAAATATGTGTCATTTCTCACACATTTTATCATTCAATATATCCTCAAATTATTATTTTATTGTGAAAGTTAAAATGCTTAATTTGATGATATAAATATTAAATACGAATAAGTATATAGAATATCATTTACGTGTAGAAATTAAATTTGTCCTCCTATAGAATCAAACAACACTATGGAAAATATACTTTATATATTATACTTTAATAATTTTACATATGGTCAAAATTTAAAGTTGGGGTAGGTTTTGAATTGAACCAATATTTGCCTTTGTCTCTGTACCTTTTTTGCTACAAAACAAATATTAGATTCCCATTTGCACTTTGCCTCATCATTGAAGTAACGGGGGTGTCCTTTGTTCTGTTTTAGCCACTGTGCCTTTTTGAAGTAGTTTGATAGGATGTATTAGAGAATTTAATAAATCACATTTAGTATTATTTTAATATACTTTTTTATTATGCTATAATTATTTTTAACTATGTACTATTTTCGTAGAGTATGTTTGGTACAAGATCAAATGTTTTTTTTATGAGGGCAAATTTTCATCTGGTGTTCGTTTGTTTGAGGGGTTTATTTAAAGTTGACGTTCCTAATCAAAATTTAATTTATATCTATGGTGCGCTTAATTTTGAAATCTTTGACTAAGGATGAATCAGTCTTACCACAACACATGATTGTCGGCTTCCTTTAACATTGTATATGCTTTAATAATTTAGTCCATCAGGGGCAAAGTCTCATAAACAATATTCCTAAAATTGGCAACTTTTTTAAAAGTAAATTTTAGGTTTAGCAAACATAAAAATCATATTAATATGTTATAGTAATAGTTTGCATAATTGCGCTCCATAGCAAATTTTATGTTTGCTATGGAGCATCAGATTTGTATAAATCGCAGGCATTTGTTTGTGTAAAAGCACAGCGATTGTATATGTATATCGGTTAGATAATTGTATATATATAACTACTATGTATATGTATCAATGATTGTGTTTGTATATCTACATAAAATTTGAATTTGTATACAATTAAATCGAAATAAATATTTGTATATCAAATCTCTCTCTTTCTCACTTTATACAACATAAATTATACATTGTAATTTGTATAATTTGTGTTTGTATAAAGCGAGAAAGAGAGAAAGGCAAAACAAAATGGGTAAGGGAAGCTGTATTTGTATAATTATAAGTATATAAGACGATAATATATGTATTTATATTTGTATATACAGTTTTCTCTCACTTTATACAAACACAAACGCAATTTATACATTTGTGTTTGTATAAAGCGAGCGTGATCAGGGAGAGTGGCGAGCAAGATTCCCTGGAGAGAGGCGAATGACAAGTGTTTGGTACGAATTACAATTAAATGAAACTGTGGTTATAAAATTTAATTTGAATTAATAATTTGCTATTTTATATAATTTTCCCTTTTTTAATTACTTTTTTTTATTGGTATTAAAATGATGTAACTAACCATGTCTTAAACCCTTTTTTTGTTATATAATTCATTCATGAGTGTGACATCAAGCCTCTCACTCTTCTAAAACAGTGTGCGAATTCTCATCATATCAATTCTTGGATTTTGATTTGATTTGTTACCCTTTTCTACATCTTTACTTGTTGGGACATTAATCTTGGATGGAAAATTAAAGAAACTATTGAGGTCCATTTTGTACACAAAATATTAATGTCAAATAATTATGAGTAATAGGATCGAAATAAACTAGTGTTATGCGAAATCTAATAAAATAAATTTCGAAAGATGATAAATCAAATAACAAAAGAGAAATATATATCAAAAGAGATAAAAATAGTTCAATTAATTGGCCTTTATCCACAAATGTGTGCAATTCATTATATATAAAAGAACAAAAAATATCAAGAGAAATAATCTCATAAAATTCACTAGGAGAAAAGAGGTTCATATAAATTACATAAAGTAATACTTATCTTTTGAAATTCTTACCTTAAACAATACTCGCAAAGTCCTTATGGCTACACTGTGGATATTATCATGTGAAAAGGAAGGACCCTCAATTTATAAAATTTGGAACATTTTCTTCAAAAAAAAAAAAAGAAAAAAAAAAAAAGAGGAAGAATACTATATCTTGTACGGCAGGGGCATTAATATCCCAAAAGTATGACGGAGGGTATTTGCATATCATTTATAATAGTTCGGAGGTATATTTGTCCTTTTTCCCTTTTATATTTCATCATGATTAAGCAATGTTCATTCTAAATCACAATAGAGACGTTATAATGCGTATTCTTTTGACCCCACAAATACATCAAAAAATAAGGGTGTTCCACACCTTTTGAATCAATGAATGAGTGGCCAACCATCTTGATGTTAACTCTAATCTCAATATAAATTTAAACACTTTTAAAAAATTGATCAAACAAATCATTAGTCTTTCATACTGTATGCACAATATCATTTGAGATACGTTTTTTAAAAAAAATAATTGGTCGAGCAAGGTGAAAATTGAATCCTCAATAAGATAAAAGTTCAGGTAATTAACTAACTAACCTAGTAAGCTACTAAAATTTTTCAGATAAATGGTCATTTTGAGTTCTATTTTTTTTTTTTTTTTCAATAACTCATATTAGAGAAACATGCTTTGTGAAGGGGAAAAAAAAAAGTGCTTGTTTTTTTAAATATGAACGTTCAATTTTTTGGGGTAAGTAAAAAAATTGTTTATCGAAGTAAGAATTTACGGAGCCAAAAAACAGCAATATTTATGATTAGTGCTTTCATGTAAAGGAACATTTTGAAAGTACCTTTGACATGATAAATAATTTTGGACTTTTTCACCAAACCATATCATGAAATCATGTTGTTCTTTTGAAAAGAAAACCTTCAATACTCACAATTTGGTTGACACCTCACCCTAGCGGAGATAAAATTTTCATCAAGAGATTTAAAATATAAAAAGATAAACCTATGAAGAAATCAAGAAAACTCACATTTTACTATATATACATTAAAAAAATTACTTTTAACAACGTTTGAATATCTTACTCTGGCCATGCACCTCCAACAACACAGAGGTGGGGTGAGAATTAGGAGTTTGGGGGTTCTAAATTTTAGGATATAAAATAAAAAATATTGCAAAACATGTTTCCTTTTAAAAACAAAAAGAAAAATTTGTTGATATGACTACAATGGAGTGTGGAACAATATAGAGGCGGAACAAAAATTAGAAGTTTGGGATTTTAAATTTTAGAATTGAAGATAAAAATATTGCAAAACGTGTTTCCTATTAAAAACAAAAAGAAAATTTTGTTGATATGACTACAATGGAGTGTGGACCAATATAGAGGCGGAGCGAAAATTAAAAGTTTGGGGGTTTTAAACAAAAAAATTATATTTGTATGCTATAGCAAAGTTTGTATAATTGCGCTCCATATCAAACATATATATGTATAATTCACTATACATATACAATTGAAAGCTATGTCTATTTCGCTATACATATATACAAAAGAAACAATTGTATAATTCGTTGGCTCCTCTTCAGATTTGTATAATTTCGCTGGCAGGCCATTTGTATAAATTGTTGTTAGCCTCTCGTTTGTTTGTATATCAAAAATCGCTCTCTCTTTCGCTTTATACAAACATAAATTATACATTATATTTGTATAATATGTGTTTGTATAAAACGAGAAAGAGAGAAAGGCAAAAGAGAACTGGGCAGGGGAATATTTGTATTATATAATTATAAGTGTATAAGACGAATATATATGTATTTGCATGTGTATATACAATTTTCTTTCGCTTTATACAAACATAAATTATACATTATACAAACATAAAATTTACATTATATTGTATAATCTATGTTTGTATAAAACGAGAAAGAGAGAAAGGCAAAAGAGAACTGGGCAAGGGAATATTTTTATTGTATAATTATAAGTGTATAGGACGAATATATATGTATTTGCATGTGTATATACAATTTTCTCTCGCTTTATACAAACAGAAACACAATTTATACAATTCTATTGTATAAAGCGAGAGAGGCAAGCACAGAGGGAGCGAGCGAGAATTTGAAGGGAGAGAGGCGACTGGCAAACGTTTGCTACGAGGCGCAATTAAATCAAACAATAGCTACTCCATTTATTTTAGATTATAAGTTTGTCATTCTGTACAATTATCCCTTTTAAATTTTATAATAGAAGATAAAAATATTGCAAAACGTGATTTCTTTTTTTTTAAAAAAAATAATCTTGTTGATATGACTATAATGGAGTGTGGTGTGGACCAATTGTCACCAACAAGATGAATAGTCTTATTGGGCCAATCTTAGATGGATTAGCTTATGTAAAAATTAGGCGTAAATTGGGCAATTCCTTCTGCCAACAACCCAATAAAAGATGGGCCATTACAAATCCAATTGGCTCGTTTTTAACAGCCCAAAACGTATACGAAAAATCATACTACCATTTACACACACTAAATAATATTAAATCTATAGGCAATATTCTTTTATTGGCTGATTGCATTTTGCTCATAAGAAGATATTGACACTCAAGGGGCGGAGCTAGTATGGACCGAGGGTTATTCGAACTCCTGCAGTAGAAAATTATATTATTTATATATGATTAAAATCATTTATATGTTTATATAATAGATGTTGAATTCCCTTCAACTTCTTCGTATGTTTACTTTTTCATATTTTGAATCCTCTTAATGAAAATTTTAGGTCCTTCCCTACTGATCCCTTATAAAATAACTAGAAGTCTGAGACAATGATAAGTAAATGTATGAAACTAAATAAGCCAAAACTTTATATACCGAAAGATATAGCTGTAAATTTTTTTTAACTTCCTATCAAATTATCGATTAATTCATTAAAAAAGATCAATTATAAAATTGATAACTCGATAAAAAAAATCTAAACCATTATCCAAAACAGTAAATGAATAACTCATTATAAATAAACAATAACAACATTTTAAAAAAATTCATTTTATCAATTTTGATTTAATTTTATATGATCTTAATTTCAAATTATATCCAAACAAAACCTAAAACAAGTCCAACAAAAACTTAAGGCGGCAGTAGTAAAGTGAACCGACTTTAATAAAAGACTTAACTATTAATTTCCATCTGAAATTATAAATGTGGAGAGAAGATTTGAATGACGTAAATTCAATATTCGAATTAATTCCTTATTTGTCTTCTTCTACTACTACACTACCTTGACTTAACACTTTTTTTAAGGAGATTCTTTATTGTTATTTCTATTTTACTTTTTGTTTGTTTTAATTTAATTAGATAGAAAATAAAAAAATTAAAAGATTTTTTTAAAAATTATTCAATCCTTGCTAAATTTTGATTGTTTGCTTCTAGTTCTATGAATTTTAGAATTTTTTTGTAGCTTATGTGACGAGGAGCAACTCTCCTCCTTTTTCTTTCCTTTTATTTTGATAAGTTAGAGAATAAGAATGTGCTCTCACTTCTAGTTTTGCAATGCGAAGATCAAGTTTCGTTTATTGAATCCCTTTGAGGGAACCTTCAGGAAAAAAAATATGAGCATGCACCAAAAAAATAAAAAATTAAACATCATCAAACACATGCACTTGAACTTTTTGACTACAAAAGTCTTAACAACTAAGACAAAATTAAAAAATACATACAAACTAAACCGACCAATTTAAAAAATGCATACAAGTATTATATATTAAACAAGTGCTACTATATATAGTATAGAGCCAAAATACATGTTCCTTCACATTTGTCAAGGCCACTACCAAAAGTTCAAACATGGCATCAACTTCAACTTCACAAACCCCCTCCAAAATTAATCCTTACTATGAAAATTGGCTTATTCAACTCCAAAATTTTCTTGAAAAATTAAATGCAATTTCATCCTCATATGGTGAAGATGAAGAAGAAAATAAAAGCAGTGAATTGGTGACACAAGTTTTGGATCATTACCAAGATTACTATAGAGAACAATTCAATTCAACAAATAGAGATGTATTTCTTCTAGTTTCTCCACCATGGTACACTTCTTTAGAAAAAACATTTCTTTGGATAGCTGGTTTTAAGCCTTCTACACTTTTTCCAACTATTAATTACTCAATAGGTTCAGAATTGACAACAGAGCAAGGGGAAAAGTTGAAGAGGTTAAAAGCAGAGACTAAAAGAGAAGAAAAGGTAATGTAGTTATTTTGAACAAATTTTTAGTTATACTCTTTCTTCTGTCCAGTCAAACGATGCTACATAAAATAGAACCGAAGGAACAATAGTATATGTTGCAAGCGTTTATTCCTTAATGTGGGTTTTTTTTTTCTCTGAGTGAATTTGAATTTGTTTGAGCTTCAGTATAAATATCAAATAAATGGAAATTTTTTTAAATCTAAAAATCAAATTGCGATGTTTCATCGAGATAATATCTCAGATAGTCACTCAACTATGAATTCTTTTCTCAAAAAGCCACTTAACTTTGATTTTTAACTCAAAAGTCACTCAACTATGAACTTTTTTCTCAGAAAGTCACTCAACTATGAATTATTTTATCAGAAAGTCACTCAACTTTGATTTTTAACTCAAAAGTCACTCAATTATAAATTTTTTACTTACAAAGTTATTCAACTATGAGTGTTTTACTTATAAAGTCACTCAACTTATTCAATTAATTTTTTTAAAATTAGAATTTACTTGAATAAAAAAATTATTTCTAACTAAAATTGTAAAAAGATGACTCAATTATTTAATTCGATCCGCTAAAAATATAATTGTGATCCTTCTATTTTACCTTTTCCCCCAAATTTTATAATTAGGATTTATTATTTTAAGAACCTTTAAATTTGATATGTTTTATGATTTTTTTTTCAACACTATGTTTAATCTGTGTTTATCGGAACATTGTTACAGTTTGGAAAAAATTTAATCATAGTATTCTGGCGATGTTAGATAATTTTTTAAGCATGGTATAATTGGCAGTTTAAATGTATACTTATTTATTTTTTTGCTTAGAAATAAAAATTTGATGTAAGTAAATTTTAATTTTAAAAAAATTAATTGAATAGGTTGAATGGCTTTTTAAGAAAAACACTCATGATTGAATGACTTTGTAAGTAAAATACTCGTAGTTGAGTTGAGTGACTTTTGAGTTAAAAATTAAAATTGAGTGACATTTTTGAGCAAAGAACTAATAGATGAATAACTTTCTGAGAAAAAAATTCATAGTTAAGTGATTTTTGAATTAAAAACTAAAATTGAATGGGTTTCTGAAAAAAAAAGTTGATAGTTGAGTGAATCTGAATGTTTCATCTAAATTTGAAATAGGTAATTGAAAAAGGGATGGCGAAGGTACAGGAAAGAGTGGCGGCGCCGCCGATATTTGAGCTGATGAAAAGAGGGGGAACGGTGGTGGACGGAGAGGCGACGGATTTGGAAAATATAATTGATGGGCTGAAAAATTCGATGATGTCAATGGTGGAAACAGCAGAGCATTTGAGAGGATCGACGGTCAGGAAAATTCTGGATATTCTCCGGCAAAAACAGTCCGTCAAATTGTTGGCGGCGGCGGCTCAATTTCATCTTCAAGCCAGAAAATTGGGTTTACAAATGGATATTCAGAGTGCTAAAAAGGATAAATGAAGATTTTATCAATTGAAATTTTTCACACACGAAAAAATGTTTGTTTTTTTTTAAAAGTGGGGATATTATATTTACTTCAGTTAGTTCTAAATGTTCGTAGGAAATATTTAGTTTTTGTTAGTTCTAAATGTTCGTAGGAAATATTTAGTTTTTGTTAGTTCTAAATGTTCGTAGGAAATATTTAGTTTTTGTTCCCTTTGTCCGTCTTTACTTGTTTGGTATTTGACTTGGGACGTGTTTTAACTTTTAAGAAGCAATGAATAAAATGAAAATTTTATTATATGGATATAATGAATCTAATGCCTTAAAATAAAAATAAATTATTTCTTGATTTTCGAAGATGAATAAGCAATCATGGATAGTTATTTTTAACCTAAGGAATAAATAAAAATGGACGGAGGAAGTAATTATTAGAAAAAGAAGTCTAAGATGGGTCATTTGATATGGTATTCTTGATTTTTGTAGAGTATGTCATTCTTTTTCCTGATATTCTTGATTTTCTTATATACTTGTAGTAAAAGTTAGTACAATTTAGTGGGAGCATCATTTTAGTATGTAATATTGAGTTGCTTATCTCTGATTATATTAAAAAAGATAATTCAAGATAAGATATTTGGTGTTAAACATAAAAGCCAAATTTTGTCACAAGTGGCCAGTTTGAAAATATGAACACTCATCGTTCAATGTGTTAAAAGTTAAATTGGCAAACGTAAGGAATTTTAATGTGAAGCCTCATGCTTTAGCAAAGGCATCATAAATGTCAAGTATGATCGTCATTACATTAATGATGATTAAAAATAACAGATTTTTAGTTTTATTGCTCCAACCATAAAGTAAAACATGTGCTTAAATGACATTAATAATTTAGTAATGTACTTTTTCTAAAAATATTTTAATGTATTAGTTTTAATTATAGAAAATTTCAGAAATAACAAACATAATAGAAAGACTTTATAGCTATAATTACGATAATTGTGATCCATAGTTATAGTTTCGTTTGCTACGAAAGCTACGATTTATATACGTATATCCGGATATTTTGCTTATGAATATACCAATAGCGTCTAGAGCCCAAATAGAGCCCGACCCAACAATTTCCTCTATATAATGGGCCAAGAAAGGCGTCTAGACCCACGAGATATATATAGGATAGCAGTGAAATAATGGGCTTTTGGTGATTGGATTCTACAAGCAGCATTGGGCCTGACTCCAGAGTATGCAAATTGTAGCCATGCATGTTGCAAGATACTTTTTCTTCCTGCAAAGTTAAATGATTCTTTTATTAAAAAATTATATAAAAACATACATAAATCCCACTAGTTTTGGAGTTAATTACTTAGATACACTCTACTTTGCAATATTGTGAGTCTTACTAGCTTTTGATGCGTTCAGATACGTAATTATCAGATCTAGGTGTATATTTCTCAATACATGATAGGAAAACTCTTAATTATGGGTAAGATACGTAATATTTTGAAAGTATAGATAATAATAGTGTATATAGTAATATATTATATCTAATTATGTAGTTTCTCCAAAATTATTGAATGACTTGTGGTATTTATTCAAAATTGAATGCATTTATTTTGTCACACAAAAATAGTTTAGTGAATTGGTATATATAATACTTGGGAAAAGTTGAGTGACTTTTATGTCAAGAAAATAATTCAATGACTTTGGTGGAATAAATATAAAGTTAAGTTACCTTTCTTCTTTAATCTGTTAAAAAATATCACTTATGATATACTCTTAGTATTGACTCTTTGATTTTAAAGTTTTACAAGACATATTAAAGATCACAAGATATATTTTGATATAATATATACTGTAATCATTTAAAATTTATTAAATATAAAGATAAAGAACGATCAAGATCAAGACCGCCGGATCCAAGATCAAGCTCGAAGCCCTTGGATTCAACTAGAAGTCAAGATCAAGATAAAGTTCAAGATCAAGTCCAAGTTCAAATTCAAGATCAAGATCAAGATCAAGATAGAGATCAAGATAGAGATAAATCCCAAGTTCAAGTTCAAGATCAAACTCAAGAGCCCTTGAATCATGGATAAATCTTAGGAGAGGAGAATCATGTGATATTCATATAGAGGTCAAATCTAAATCATCCTAGTTCGAGAAATACGCCTCTAACGGCCCTCGAATCATGGATAAATCTTAGGAGAAGAGAATCAAGGGATCAACAGATTTGTACCTGCAATCTTGATGAATAAAATTATGTTTCTTCTTATATTATTGTGATTGCAATTCAAATCCGCATGGCACCAAAGGATGAAGAATTCACCGCATTTCGCACGCCTATAGGCATTTATTGCTACAAAGTGATGCCTTTCGGTTTGAAGAATGCTGGTGCTATATATCAAAGGGCTATGCAAAATATATTTGATGACTTGCTCCATAAAAATGTTGAATGCTATGTGGATGACCTGGTGGTATAGTCGAGAAAAAGGAGTGATCATTTGAAAGACTTAAGAATGATGTTTGAGTTTCTCTGAAGATATCAACTAAGGATGAATCCATTGAAGTGTGCCTTTGAAGTTACTTCTGGAAAGTTCCTTGGCTTTATTGTGAGACATCGAGGAATTGATATAGATCAAGCCAAAGTTGATGCAATATCGAAAATGCCTGAGCCTCGAAATATTCATGAGTTAAAAAGTCTCCAAGGAAAGCTAGCCTACTTGAGGAGGTTCATCTCAAATCTAGCAGGACGATGCCAACCATTCTGTCATCTCATGAAGAAATGTGCTTCTTTTAATTGGGACGAAACATGCAGCGATGCCTTTAAAAGTATCAAGTCATATCTAGCGAAATCTCCAGTTTTGGCAGCGCCTATACCTGGAAAGTCATTGATACTCTACATTACAGCACAAGAAAGGTCCGTAGGAACCCTGTTAGCTTAAGAGAATAGTGAAGGCAAAGAAAACTCTCTTTACTACTTGAGAAAAACGATGACACCAAATGAGCTGAACTATTCGCCGATTGAAAAATTGTGCTTGGCGCTAGTCTTCTCAATTCAAAAGATGAAACATTATTTTCTAGCCCATATTGTTCGTCTTATTTCTAGAGCAAATCCCATCAAGTTTGTTATGTCGAAACCTGTCCTTAGTGACTGACTAGCAAGATGGTACCTCCAATTCCAACAGTTTGAGATCGTGTACGTCCTTCAAAAAGCTGTGAAAGGGCAATCGTTGGTGGATTTCTTAGCAGATCATCCGATACCGGATGATTGGGAGTTAACTGATGAGCTTCCTGATGAATATGCGATGTTAATTGAAGTTCTACCTCCTTGGAAAATGTACTTTGATGGAGCTGGTGCTGGCGTAGTGTTCATCACTTCACAAGAAAAGATCCTACCATTCTTATTTACTTTGAAGCAATGTTGCTCCAATAATGTCACTGAATACCTACACCTCTAATGGCCCTCGAATCATGGATAAATCTTAGGAGAGGAGAATCAAGGGATCAATAGATTTGTACCTGCAATCTTGATGAATAAAATTATGTTTCTTCTTATTTTATTGTGATTGCAATTTATTTTGTCACTTTAAAAATTGTTGCAAACAAATTGGCACGCCCAATGGGACCATCCATAAATGACATCGCCTCATAACCAGTGGTGGCATCAATCATTAGCTCAGGAATGGGAAGAGAGAACTCATCTTTAGGATATGCATTATTGAGATCCCTAAAGTCAACACAAACTCGAATTTTGCCATTCTTCTTCCTTACAGGAACCATACTTGAAATTCGTAGGATATTTAACTTCACGAATGAATCCTGCCTCGCTGAGTTTGTTGACTTCATTTTCTATCAATGGAATCAAGTTTGGCCTAAAACGTCTTTGGGCTTGCTTAACAGGACGAGCACCATTTTTGACTGCCAACTGATGGACTGCTACTTTAGGATTCAAGCCAGGCATTTCTTTATAACTCCAAGCGAAGACATCCCTATATTCTTTGAGTATATTCATATAAGCGATTTCTTCATCAACTTCTAGAAAGGCACTTAAGTAAGTAGGCATTGGGTCTTCATTAGTGCCAAGGTTAACTTTTTTTTAGGGATCTATTGTGGTTTTCACTTCTTCTTCAAGTTCTGGTGGAGCATCCCCGGCATCTTCCTCTTCTAAAGGGTCATTGTCATTAACAAATATATGACAACACCAAAAAATATCTTCCAACTCTTCATCAATCTTCATTTGAGGCAAAGAATCGTGCCAATTCTGGATTGTAATATGATATGAGAAGCCTACACTTTCTTCATCTTCCTCGCGCTCCTTGGTGAAAACCGCAGTATGAGCCTTTGCCTTGAGTTCCTCTTTACACGAAACCACAAGTTCCACTCGTCACCTAATTCTAGAAGGAATCAAACTTTTGAAATTCTTTTGGATCATAGATGAAGCCAGCGTTGTCACTTTTAGATAACTTCTCCGATGTTTGTTGTTTCTCTTCTTCAATGGACCTAATCTCTCGAACACAGAAGTTCTTGCAGTCGATTCTCCAAGTCGATAAAAACCAGAAGGCTTTCTATTGGGAGCAGTGACATCATCTTCAAAAGTTATATGATTATTGCTTGCTCTTCTTATGGAGTTGCGAACTGACGGTGGTTGGTTATAGCCTAGGCCTTCACGTGCTTGCCTGGTTTTATCAACTGATGGGAATTTCTCTAACATTAATGGCTCATTAGGGTTATATCCAACCTTCGTAAATAACTTGTAAGCATTATGATCAGAACCTTCTCCCATGCGTTTCATAGGGAGTGCCTCATCTTGCACTTGATTTTGAGCGATTGTCTTTCTTGGCAGCTTTGGAGGCAAGTTTGTTGCATCAATCCGTCTGATAGGAAGAGTTAGTCCTCTTAATGTATCTTCTTGAAGGTTAGATGATTTGACTTCTTCTTTCTTTACTTTTGGAACATAGCGAAGTCCAGAAGCCAAATTCTTCTTTGAAGACATGGTCTTCCCTTCATTGAGATTAGGACAAAGTTCTTTAGTGTCAACTTTTGCCTTTCCGACAGTCATATCGATTCTTTTGTTTGTGATCTTGTCAAACTTGGTTGATTTGACATCATTAGATTTTGTCCTTTTAACAACATAACTCTTCAAATTGAATTTTGCATCGGCAAAGTGCGTCTCAACTTCGGTATAAGGATTATCATCTGCAACTATCTTTCTTTCAATCCCGTCTTCAAGATACTTCAAACATTGATAGTGAGAAGATGAGACAATTCTATTCTCGTGTACCCAAGGCTTGCCAAGTAATATATTGTATGAAGTCTTTGCATCGATCACGTGCATCCATGCGCTTGATCGCAAATCGTCCATATGGATTTCTAATTTAATGAAGCCTATGGAACTCTGTCCTCCTTGATTGAATCTTTGTATCAACAAACGACTTTCACTAAGTTCTTCGGTCGTGATACCGAGTTCCTTCAATGTGTGGATAGGCAAAATGTTGACTCCAGATCTTTCATCTATCAAGATTTTATTTATCTTCTTCTCTAGCACGTGACCAACCATATACAACGGACGATTGTGTAGCGTTTCACCAAATAGAAGATCATTATCTGTGAATGTGATTTTTGTATCACATGTATGTGCTACTTGGGAAGAAGGTTCAATAGGCTTTTCAGAAGATGAAGGAGACATCATTTACGAGATTTCCCTTGTTGATTTTTCTTCGCCACTAGGAGACACTTTTGATGAGGATTCTCTCGTTGTTCCTTCTTTGTCAGTTGGAGACATTAAAACATGATGCCTCGACATTTTCTTGAGTTGACTTTGTGTGCAACCAACTTGGTAAGAATTCTTCTAAAGTTACATGATATCGGGGTTTCTGGTAGTGATGCACTTCTACCTTTGCCTTCTTTGGGCGCTTTATTGATTTCTGCTTCGCCAGTTTCTTCACCATCTTCTTTCTAATCGGTTGCTCACATGATTCTTTTCGTAAGCTCGACTTGTTGCGTCTTCGCCTAGTCACAAGAATCCAGCCTTCATCACCATCTATATCAACTTGAGATTTGTCTAGCTCCAATGACTCTTCTTTATGCTTTTCTGCGATACATATTTGGACCGGATCGAGCGAGCCGAATGTGATGAAAATTTGATTAGAACTAGTTTTCTTATCATCAAGGACAAATTTCTTTTCTCTAACCAATCGCATCACCCTATCCTTGAAGACAAAACATTTTTCAAGAGAATGACTCACAAATCTATGATACTTGTAATAATTTGGTTCATCAGCTTTTCCAGCTTCATCAGGTCGCTTCATCTTTGGCAACTCAATGAGCTTTAATTCAAGCAACTTATCAAAAATATCAGAAACATCAGAATCCAAGAAGGGGTATTCTTTTTCTTGCATTTCCCTTAGGATCGATTTTTTGTCTGAACACGCTTTGAAATTCGTTCTCACACTTTTCTTTTCCACTTTCTTCGTACTGAACTTCACAGACGACACATTAACATTCATTGACTCTTTGTTGTCGTTCTTGGGCACAAATTTGCTCCATCTATTAGGTTTCTGGTCTCTTCCTTTGCGAGGGTCATAGACAAACGACATATCCTTTTCGACAGAGGACATTCTCAACTCCATATCATGAGCGCGAGTAGCTAGATCTTCAAAGGATTGTGGTTTTATTCCCTGTAAGATATAAAGAAGCTCCTAGTGCATTCCTTGGATACACATTTCTATTGCAAAAGCTTCACTAAGCCCATCCTTGCAATTCAGGCTCGCGTTCCTCTATCGATTTATGAAGTCTATAGCTGGTTCATCCTTCTTTTGGTGAGTATTCGTAAGTTCTACCAAGCTCATAGTACGCTTCGTGCTATAGAATCGATTGGTAAACTCGTGTTCTAGTTGTTCCCAACTATCAATAGAATTGGGCTCAAGATCCGTGTACCAATCAAAGGTATTTCCTTTTAGAGACCGGACAAACTGCTTGACAAGATAGTCTCCATATGTTCCAGCATTATTACATGTCTCCACAAAGTGTGCAACATGTTGCTTCAGATTTCCTCTGCCCTCAAATTGTTGAAATTTGGGCAGTTAATAACCAGCAGGCATTTTTAAGTTATCAATTCTTGCAGTGTATGGCTTGACATACATATGAAAAGACTTAGTGGAGACTTCATACTTATCTTTGATAGGGCCTTCAATGAACTCATTCAAGTGATCGAGTGGGATCATTCCTTCAGAAGAAACTGACATCTCATTAACAAGCGGTGCTTTCTTCATGATGTGAGGTCAAAATACATATTTTTAATCATTATTTGCCTCACATTTAGTATTTATATTTGTCCTTTATGAGCATAAATTTTATGGATTGTGCTAAATTGTGTATTTTATTTGTAGGATTAAATTGATGGAAAATTGAAGATGTTTGGAGCTAAAACGAATTAAAGATGGAAAGTTGAAGAAGGAAATCAAACAGACAGCTTAATGGAAATAAGTTAATATAATATTAATATAATTTATATGCAAATAAGGAAAGAAAAACTTACCTGCTGGTCCACGTATCAGGCAGCAACATCGAAGAAGTTACACGCACAAAATTGGAAGCTACACGCCGAGAAAAAGGAATCCAATTCCTTTTGGGTTTTGATTTCCTAATTTGTTTGGACTCAATTATTTTATTTAGGGTTTCCTACATCTATAAATAGGGCATGGAAATAATTATGAGGGGAGCCAAGAATCAAGATACAAGACATAATATAAATTTTCTTCTAGCTTAGGAACTTTGGAAGAGCCGCCGTGGAGGCCGGAGAATTGTGGTTTATTCTTTCTTCTCCTTTATTATTTATTTGTATTCGTGACTAATAAAAGATAGTTTAGCTATTGTTCTTAACTTTTTATGATTAACACAAGCATATTTATTTTAATAAATTTTAATTGTGTTCTTGAGATAATGAGTAGCTAACTTTCATAACTAGGGTTGTGGGAACCATAAGCGATTAACAAAGTATTAATAGTAAATAAGCAATTCTTGACTAGTATTTTGCATGCATTGATAATTCTTTCGTTTAGAAGTCTTTTTAACGGTGGCCAACGTTAGAACTCGCATTGTTACTACTTGCCGGACCAAGGAGGTAATTAACAAGAAAAGAATTATCAACATAGATTTAGTGTGATACTATCTAATAGGCTAGTGTCGATTGGTGCGAAGTAATAACTAAGCCAAACATCGATTATGATGTCTAATATGAGGTAAAGGTAAGGGTTAGTAAATTATACACACGTAGCCGGACCAAGGTGCGGGGTGAAATTCTCTAGATGCCGGACCAAGGATTTAGAGATACCTAACTTATCACTTTGCATATAATACACTAGAAAATGATTACTATTATTAGAATTACTGCGTTATGAGCTTATGGGGAACACATTCCTAGTTACTTTTAATAATCTGAATATAAATAAATACTTAGTTCAAAGCTATCTTTTTATTGTTTTTATTTTATTTTATTTCAATTTAAATCCCCCATTTTTATAACGACTATCGAGTTAAATATTTACTATTGACAATATTCTTCCATATTCTCTGTGGGATCGACCCCGACTCATAGTTGGGTAAATAGATTGCATACGATCGTTTATATTTCTTTTCAAGAAGTATATTTGAACGTTATCACTTCACAGGATCTTCGATCACTTAAACTTCAACACCCTTTCCAGGCGCATAGCTCGCTTCTCCATCTAAAAATCCTTCCAGTCGATCCATCAACTTATCGATTCTAGACTCTTGGTATTGTACATGTTTTGTCAATCCTTCAACCAACTTCATCAGATTTGCGAGTTGTTCCTCAGAGGAAGAAGCAACAACCACCATTGTTTGCATGATCATTGGAGATGAAGGAGAATAACATGGATTGTCGCGTAAGTTGATCTTCAGCAGATTCACAATACACGATGCACATGGAGGTGACTCATTCGTTAAATCATAGCTCTCCCTTGTGGTAGAGTTCTTGAAACCAGATTGCTCAAGTAGAGCCAATGTCTTCTTGATCTTTTCAGCAACACTGTTTCCTCCTTCTAAAGCGTTTGTGGAGGAACTTGCTGTCACTCCCCGAGCTACCCCCGAGACGCGGACACGGGACCTAGGACCACAAGTGATCCCAAGCTAACCCTGCTGGCATGATCATGAGCATACTAAAGATAATAAACTGATGCGGAAGTTAAATCATAAAGTAAGTTTGAAAAGATGGGGAATACCCATATACTATAACTGAGATAAATGAAAACTGATGAGTTTAATACAAAAAAGATATTAACTCAATACTAAGCTGAATCTAACTATGTCTGAAATAAGCCTCTAAACTGACTAGAAATGTTGGGACATGCCACAACTAGATCTAGCAAAACTAAGACTAAAGACTAAAAACGATAAAGATAAACATGTCACTAGTCCTCGAAGAATGAAAACTCACCACTGATGCTGCTGAACTGAAGATCGGGAACCGATCTAAGCGTGATCTGGATGCTGAGAACCTGAACCTACATCACGAGAAGATGTAGCGCACGTATGCGTCAGTACTTGAGAGGTACTGAGCATGTAGGATAGAGTAAAGCTGAAATAACATATAACTGAACAAAACAATAAAGCAATGAAATAATCTGAACATGATATAGATACTGAAAATACTGAATACTGAGCTAACTGATGCAATGACCAAATTTATAACATGCTGAGACTGAATACTGACTGTACTGAAATATGGTCAATGCAATAGAGTCTGACTGAACTGTGGGAGCTACTAATAACCGACATAAAACCACATGAGCTAAATGTGGAGTCCGATGTATACACCCTATCGAGAGGACCCAATATACCCTGCTAGAGGTACAGAGGGATGCTGGCGTGATCACTAAACTGATGTTGCCCACAGAGGGGACTTACACCTACGTGGCTCGTAGTTCTGGGACTATATGGGTACGCTGAACCCTAGTCAAACTCGGTATTATGCTACTCCCAATGGATTAAGTAATTAATACATTATGACTGAATTTATGTAAGTTACTAGATAGCTCGAACTGAACATGAAAACTGAGAATGCAACAATTAATCTGATAATGATGCATTCATAAACCGAGGCATGTATAACTGAATACTGAAATATATGACCTAGCATGTGTAATACAAGAACTAAAGAAATACATAGCTATGGTTCTGAAATTCATGCAAAAAACAATGTAATGACATGATAATTTGATTTGGAACATGTTAATAACTAATTCATAATGATCTGCTGAAATTCTAGAAACCCTAGGTCTATTCATAATAAGGGAATCAAGAAACTGACTGAATTCTAGGGACCCAATGGGCGAAAGGAACCCACTAGTGAAATCCCATATACCTGGTGACGAATTCCACGGAGAAATCTTTCGATTTCGGAGCTGGAACTGATGGAACCTTGTTGCGTTCTTAAACTAGGGTTCTTGACCTTTTTCTCCTATCTTGATTCTAATTTTCTAAGTTTTGATTAATGATTTTGACTATGGTAAGTTCTAGTTATGTTTCTAGGCTTAAACTGACTAAAACCTCATGATTTAGGGTCTAAACAATGTATCTTAGGGGTTAAACGAAATAGGAAAAGACTAAATGACCCCTGACCTAGCTGTTGTCGGAGTGACTGACGGACGGGACTGACGGGCCGTCATTCAATCGACGGTCCATCGATTGGATCTGTAGGTCGAGTCTGCCCGACAGGGCTTCACTAAAACGAGCATAAATTTTTACTTGGAGGTCGGAATTTAGCAAACTCGGTGGCGTTGAAAAGATAATTCAATTATATATCATATCATAGGTCATGGGACACGCAATTCTTTTTGTGCTAAAAGGTATGACCATCTGAAGTTGATCCATCAACAATTTTCAGCTAACTGGCTGATGATCCTCATCTACGGTCAGACCTACGGACCGTGGATCGATTGAAGGTCCGTGCTGGTCAACCGTCAATTGGGACTGAAGCTGGGCTTTTGGGGCATCGATCCACGGACACGAACTACGGTCCGTGACCTGACCTACGGACCGTAAGTCCGGCCGTGGGTCAACACTTTGCCAAATTTTCTGACTGAGTCCTGGGGAAGTTTTTTGTCACGAACGACAAACCTGTAGGACGGACCGTGAGTCCATTTACGATCCGTGGATGGTATCCGTGAGTGCCACCTGTAACACCAGAAATCTGAAATCTCTATTTTTGGATACGGGGTGTTACATTATCTCTCCCGTGGAACCATTCATCCTCGAATGAAGACTAATCTAGCTGAAATAGAGGGAGAGGGCTGCAATCCCTACCACTAAACACTGAGAACTGAATTTCTAAGTGAACTGAGTTCTAAGAACATGCAAATATGCTGAAAATGCAAGTAGAAACTGAAGGAACATGATTCTAAGATTGAATTTTCGCATGAATGACTGAAAAACTAAAGAGGAACTATTACCTCAAGCTGGAAGGGAATCGGAAGGAAAGAGGTGATGATACTTGGACTTCATGGTTGTTTCTGCTTCCCAAGTAGCTCCCTCTACAGACTGACTCCTCCACAAAACCTTGACTGAAACGACTTCTTTGTTTCTCAACCTTCTAACCTGACGATTGAGAATCTCAACTGGTACATCCTCATATGAAAGGCTATCTTCCACGGACACACTCTCTAATGGTACTATGGATGCTGGATCACCGACACACTTCTTCAAAAGATAAATGTGAAAGATTAGATGTACTGCTGCTAAGTCTGCTGGCAACTCTAACTCATAAGCCACTTTACCAATCCTTTTCAAGATCCGGTAAGGGCCTACATATTTGGGACTGAGTTATCCTTTCTTGCCAAATCTCATCACCCCTTCATGGGTGACACTTTTAGGAAAACCCAATCATCAACTTGAAACTCTAGTTCCCTTCTTCTCACATCTGCATAAGACTTCTGGCGACTCTAAGCATTCTTAAGTCTATCTCTAATGAGTTGCACTTTCTCCATAGCATCAAGGACCGAATCTGGTTCTATCAAGGCTACTTCACCTACTTCAAACCAACCAACTAGAGATCTACATCTACGCCCATACAATGCCTCATAAGGGGACATCTGAATGCTGGAATGGTAACAATTGTTGTAGGTGAACTCAATCAGAGGAAGGTGATCGTCCCAACTACCCTTGAAGTCGATCACACAAGCTCTCAACATGTCCTCTAAAGTCTGAATGGTACGCTCTGCCTGACCATCTGTTTGCGGATGAAACGTTGTGCTAAGATTAACTTGAGTACCAAGACCTTTCTGAAATGACTTCCAGAAATGAGAGGTAAATTGAGGACTTCTATATGAAATGATTGAAAAAGGAACCCCAGGTAACCTCACCATCTTATTAATGTAAAACTTGGCGTAATGCTCAGCTGAATTTGTAGTCTTGACAGCTAAAAAGCGAGAAGACTTAGTAACCCTATCAACAATCACCCAAATGGAGTGATGCTGTCTGCGAGTACGAGGTAAACCTGTGATGAAGTCCATGTTGATCACTTCCCACTTCCAAGTAGGAATGTCAATCTCTTGAGTCATACCTCCTGGTTTCTAATGCTCTACCTTTACTTGCTGGTAATTGGGGCATTTAGCCACAAAGTCGGCCATATCTATTTTCATACCATTCCACCAATAGACTTCTCGCAGATCGCGGTACATCTTAGTGGCAACCGGATGGATAGAATATCTGGAGTTAAGGGCCTCTGCAAGAATATGTTGTCTCAACTCACCCACATTAGGAACACATAATCGACCCTGATAGCGAAACACACCATCTCCCCCTTGGGAGAATACCTCCACTGTCTACTTTTGGACTGTACCCTTAAGCTCTAGCAATATTGGATCACTGTCTTGCTTTTCCTTAACTTCTACTACTAAAGAAGATTATGCTCCATTCTGAACCGTTACACCACCATCTGATATGCTCATAAGACGAACTCCTAGGCGAGCAAGTCTGTGAACATCCTTTGCTAGCTCTTTTCTTTCTTCCTCAACATATGCTATACTACCCATATATAGTCTGCTAAGGGTATCTGCAGTAACATTTGCCTTACTAGGATGGTAATGCACACTCATATCATAATCTTTGAGGAACTCTAGCCATCTTCTCTGGCGAAGATTCAACTTTTTCTATCACGACCCGGGAGCACCCCCTAGTCGTAACCGGCGTACTCGACCTCGAAGAGGTATAATACAAGCCTCTTAGCATTCATTCATCGCATAGACACTAAAACCATAAGGAATTAAAAACTTTCTTTACCAAGAAAACATTTCATAAAAAAAAATAGCAAGCGGAAGACTTTCTAGACTTTATACATGATGTCTCAAAACCATCTAATACTTTAGAGTACAAAATTCGGGACTAATCCCATACAGAACTTAAACAATACTAAAAAGACATAAAAGAACATATTGGGTATTGCCCTCGAATATATGAGGATTCACCAAGTCTTCATCTTCAACACTTAGAAACCTATCAAATAGCCATGACATATCATCATCTCCAAATCCCTACACTTTAGTCCAAAAAGGGAAAGAAAGGGGTTAGCACAATTAAGTACTAAGTATGGAAACCATGCAAAAACATGCTAAAAAGGACATTTGGTTGAAAGTCATGCCTTATGCCATTTTAGTAAAACTTCATGAACATTGACATATAAGACATATTATAGAACATAACCAACATATAAGACATTAACAACATTATAAACATACTCAACATTTTCACCACGTAACTCATTTCATCATCCAAGGACCCTTATCTAAAGTTACCCTAAGACACACCTGAGTGAGACATGAAAAGGCCGCCCATACAACCTCTTCATACACACCTAAGTGTTCCTCAAGGCTACTATAGACAAGAACCATCATGCTTCAAGGTAACATACCAAGTAACTCACTTCATTAACATAAACTATTCATTCAACAAATCATTTAGACAATAAGTCAACATTCTTCTTTAAAGTCATTTAGGACACATTCATGCATTTAAGGGACTTCACACTTTAGTCATATAGACTTAGAGAACTCACTTTAGCACCTTCAAAGGCTACTCGTGTCATGTGTAGATAGCATCTCATACTACTACCTACACGGTGTAGAACCTATCAAGTAACTAGAGTTCACATTAAGGGCATCAAGTTCTACATTTACAGATCCAAGTGTCAAGAATGCTCATAGCACCAATTTCCAAGAGATTCAATAACAAGACTCGCCCAATAGATACATCATGTCGTCACACCAAGCACAAACAGTATCAAGAAGGGTCGACTCCCTGTATCAAGAAGGGTCAAAGCCCAATAATCACCAAGAACCCTATTAAAAATGGCTTTCTAGTTTGTACTTAAAATGGACAACTTCCATTTATAAGACATACTACAAATCCAAAGTCAAGATGGCAAGTGATCCGAATCAAGAGGCATACCAAGCGTGACAAAGTCACAGCCACAAGAAGGACAAGGTCCTAACAAGAGTGCTAGGTGATCAAACAATCCGTACAAGTGGGCGAGTTACACAAGCATCTTTAATGCCTTAAATGATACCAACATGACAATGCCAAGTGACAAAAGTAACCAAGATATCAAGATAACCCTTCAAATATACAAGAAAATAACAAGAGTACAAGTACAAGTTTATACACAAACCTCGGGCTTTAGTATAGAAACAGTCCGACAAAACATCAAGAATTCAAACTGTTGCCCAACCAACGTATCAAAGTTCTCAACTTGTACACGAGTATATATAACCTTAAAAATATAATTACATAACTTATTTAACTTCTATTAGCTCAGTAATGTCGATGTAAAACAGGATCATCATCGCAAGTAAGTCTAGCATGTACAAATACAACTATGCTCCCAAAACAGTGAATCTGTCCAGCCTGGTACCCCAAGTCGCAAGTTAGATTTGAACAGGAAAACAGTAAAATTAGGCTTTATAACCTTCATGAAAGATGTAACTACATCTCTTAAGGTTGCAAACAAATAAAAATAACCACAAAATACATTTTGTACAAAAAGATATATTCAAAACACTATAGCTGAACATGCAGGATTTCAATTTCCGAAATCTGGGCAGAACTTGCCCTATGTTGCGTCCCATATTTCGTATCCATAACAGTTAAATTAGCGTTTTATATAAACATAAGAGTTGTAGGTGTACGAGTTAGCTTTCCAAATCATATTTGTTCACTTCAAACTAAGTTCTAGATCGAGAGATATGCATAACATACCAAACACTACCCAGCTCAGAAACATATTTTGTCACTTACCCAAAAGAAGTGTGTGTCTCGAATTCCAGCCAAAAGAACCAAGTTTTCTCTTGTGATTTTGAAGATCAATCTATTTAGATAAGTTTCTAAGGTTCTATGGCTTAAGGAAAATGAAATTACTAAAGGAGGAGTGAAAATATATAGTCAAACAAGTGATGTTTATCCCTTGGGCAGCTGTCCTTCAAAGGTGCTGCCCAAAAATTTGTGTGCAGCCCAAAATGCATACATATACACCTATATATATATCCCTCATCTCAATTTAAAGTTATGCATAATTCCAATTAGAATATTACCTAAACACCTCATCACAATCCCTTGCATCACATTCACATATTTGATATTATGTCAACACTTCAATTCCTCATATAATGCCTTCAAGGCCATCATCATAATACATTCCATAAGTAGACACCTCCACCATAAGTGGATCACACATCAATCTTTCACAATTCTATATCAATTCTACATTAACAATGAAGTTAGGCCAACTTACCCTTTTCCAAAGCCACAATCACCATTCCTCAACTCTCCAATAATTCACAATAGATAAGCATAGATAATAATAGAAATCAACTATTTAACTCCATTTAAGCATAATTCTATCATCATTCAATCATAAACAATAACCCCACTTCATAAGCCAACTTTAGGAAACTTGCAAAGACATGGGTTCATGGAATTTTCTTTCTTAAAACCATCAATAAACATCAATAATAACATAAATCATCATTAAAAATCATTTAATGCAAGAACTCATGCTAGAATCAAAATTAGGATTTTGAGTTTTTGAACAACTTTTGAAATCTTTTGGATTGACTCTTTGATTGAAGAAGGAATCAAAGATGAAGAGTCCCCATACCTTAATCTTCAAGAACCAAATGAAATTGGAGAAGAAATCAGTAGCCACCATCCACCCTAGCTCCATCTTTCACCTTGAGCTTCCATAGGGTTCTAGAGAGAACCTTTTTGAAAGAGGGAGGGTTTCTTTTTTTCTTCCTAATTGGAGTGATTTAAATGGAAGAATTTTGGTCAAAAAGGAGGCTTTATAATTGCTAAGAAAGGCAAAGAATAATAGGAACTCAACTTAGGAAAAGAATTAAGGGCCCACAAAGTTAAACTTAAAAGTTTTCCCTAAACCCGTCTAAGCTCGTCTTTTTTGACAGTGCTTCACTATTTCGGGCATAACTTTTTACTCCAAGGTCGGAATTGGGCAAACTCGGTGGTGTTGGAAAGAGGACTCAGAGACCTTTAATTGGATAGGTAAAGGTCCACCTAATTCATTTTGAGCTAAAAGATATGACCATTTAAAGTTGACCCTTACAACTCACTAGATCAAATGAATAGTTTTCGGACGTCACGGTCATTCCTTGACGTTTGACCTCAAATCTCTTTAAAGTAAACTTCAAAAGCCATTTCTCATCATTTCGTCAAGTTCTCAACTCCAAACTCACATGTGAGGCTCTAATTTCACTAGTTCATTTTTAGGGTCGTTACACTTTCTGAGTGAACACATATTAAAGGCTCTAATGGTCTGTGAACACATCTACGTGAAGACCATACAAGTAATGTCTCCAAATCTTAAGTGCAAACACCACTACTGCTAGCTCGAGGTCATGAGTTGGGTAGTTCTTCTCATGCACCTTAAGCTGTCTAGAAGCATAAGTTATAACCTTACCTCGTTGCATCAACACATAACCTAGGCCGACCCTGGATGCATCACAATAGATCACATAACCATCTGAACCCTCTGGTAGAGTCAAGACAGGAGTTGTAGTCAACCTAGTTTTCAATTCTGCGAAGCTTTTCTCACAATCATCTGACCACTAGAACTTAACCTTTTTCGGAGTCAATCTAGGCAATGGTGAGGTTATGGATGAAAATCCTTCCACGAACCGTCTGTAATAGCCGCTAAACCTAAGAAACTTCTGATATCTATAGAAGAAGTAGGTCTGGGCCATTGTTTCACTGCTTCTATCTTCTGGGAATCTACTCGAATTCCTTCACTAGACACAATATGCCCAAGAAAAGCAACTGATTGTAACCAAAACTCGCACTTGTTAAAATTTGCAAATAACTGGCGATCTTTGAGAGTTTGCAGAACAACTCTCAAATGACTTGCATGTTCTGCCTCATTCCTAGAGTAAATGAGGATATCATCAATAAAGACGATAACGAACAAGTCCAAGTACTGCTTGAACACTATGTTCATCAAATCCATGAAAGCTGCAGGAGCATTGGTTAGTCCAAATGACATGACTACAAATTCATAATGACCATACCGAGTTCTGATGGTTGTCTTCAGAATTTCACTATCTCTGCCTTTAAGCTGATGATAACCTGATCTGAGGTCTATCTTTGAGAAATGACTAGCACCCTGAAGTTGGTCAAACAAGTCATCAATCCTGGGGATGGGATACTTATTCTTGATTGTGACTTTGTTCAACTGCCTATAGTCAATACACATTCTAAGAGAATCATCTTTACGAACAACACTGGTGCACCCCATGGCGAAATACTAGGTCTAATGAAGCCCTTATCTAGAAGGTCTTTCAACTGCTCTTTCAATTCCTTAAGCTCAGCTGGAGCCATTCTGTAAGGATGAATAGAGATAGGCTGGGTATCTGGAAGGAGATCAATTCCAAAGTCGATTTCCCTATCGGGAGGAACTTCGGGAAGATCTTCTGGAAACACTTCTGGAAACTCATTAACCACTGGAACTGACTCAAGAGTTGGGGATTTGGAACTAGAATCCTTAACTCGAACTAGATGATAGAGATAACCCTTAGAGATCATTTTTCTGGCCTTAAGGTAATAAATGAATCGACCTATAGGCGCTAAACTACTACCTTTCCATTCTAGGATTGGTTCGTTTGGAAATTGGAAACGAACAATCCTAGTTCTACAATCGACTGGGGCATAACAGGAATGTAACCAATCCAAGCCTAGAATGACATCAAAGTCTACCATTTCTAACTCTACAAGATCTGCGTAAGTGACTTTCTGAGAGACTGTGACAGGGCAATTTCTGTATACCCAGACAACTATAACTGGGTCACCGACTGGAGTAGAGACTGAGAAAGGTTCTGAGAGAGTTTCTGGGCTAACACTGAATTGGACTGCTATGTAAGGAGTTACAAAAGACAAAGTAGTCCCTGAATCATTCCACTGAATGTACCATATGTGAGCCCATCCTTAAGCTGGTAGGATGCCAACTTAACCCTACCATTACCAGTCAATTTAATCACTCCAAAGATTTTCTTAACCTCATCAATGAAGTTCTGTGGGTCTTCACCAATTCGTGACCCTAAAAACTCGGGCAGATTCATCCTTAAAAAAATCTCGAACTCTAGCTGCCACTGATCCACCATTTCTATTAGTAAGAACTGGAACTTGCTGATTGTTCTTATTGGTCATACTTGAGCCAAAAGCTGAATTGACATTTCAAAACTCTGCATTTGAAACTTCCTGATCTGGGACGAGAGGAATTGCGTTAGCATTGCGTGCATTAGCATTCCTTGCGTAAGCTCTACGATGAGGCATGATCTTAAGCGCATAACGATGAATTAGAAAGGAGATCATACCAACGCACGATAATAATATCAAGAAAATGAAGTTTTCCTAAAACACTTCATAGCCTCCCTCTCATTCGATGTGGTGCACTTCACACCCATGAAAAGGACTCTACTTAGTGCGGCTTTTCAGACATCCTAGGACTCTTAAACCTAATGCTCTAATACCAAGTTTGTCACGCCCCGAACTATCCCCGAGACGCAGACACGGGACCTAGGACCACAAGTGATCCCAAGCTAACCCTGCTGGCATGATCATGAGCATACTAAAGATAATAAACTGATGCGGAAGCTAAATCATAAAGTAAGTCTGAAAAGATAGGGAATACCCATATACTATAACTGAGATAAATGAAAACTGATAAGTTTAATACAAAGAAGATATTAACTCAATACTAAGCTGAATCTAACTATGTCTGAAATAAGCCTCTAAACTGACTAGAAATGTTGGGACATGCCCCAACTAGATCTAGCAAAACTAAGACTAAAGACTAAAAACGATAAAGATAAACATGTCACTAGTCCTCGAAGAATGAGGACTCACCACTGATGCTGCTGAACTGAAGATCGGGAACCGATCTAAGCGTGATCTGGATGCTGAGAACCTGAACCTACATCACGAGAAGATGTAGAGCACGTATGCGTCAGTACTTGAGAGGTACTGAGCATGTAGGATAGAGTAAAGCTGAAATTACATATAACTGAACAAAACAATAAAGCAATGAAATAATCTGAACATGATATAGATACTGAAAATACTGAATACTGAGCTAACTGATGCAATGACCAAATTTATAACATGCTGAGACTGAATACTGATTGTACTGAAATATGGTCAATGCAATAGAGTCTGACTGAACTGTGGTAGCTACTAATAACCGACATAAAACCACATGAGCTAAATGTGGAGTCCGATGTATACGCCCCATCGAGAGGACCCAATATACCCTGCCAGAGGTACAGAGGGATACTGGCGTGATCACTAAACTGATGTTGCCCACAGAGGGGACTTACACCTACGTGGCTCGTAGTTCTGGGACTATATGGGTACGCTGAACCCTAGTCAAACTCGGTATTATGCTACTCCCAATGGATTAAGTAATTAATACATTATGACTGAATTTATGTAAGTTACTAGATAGCTCGAACTGAACATGCAAACTGAGAATGCAACAATTAATCTGATAATGATGCATTCATAAACTGAGGCATGTATAACTGAATACTGAAATATATGACCTAGCATGTGTAATACAAGAACTAAAGAAATACATAGCTAGGGTTCTGAAATACTTGCAAGAAACGATGTAATAACATGATAATCTGATTTGGAACATGTTAATAACTAATTCATGATGATCTGCTGAAATTCTAGAAACCCTAGGTCTATTCATAATAAGGGAATCAAGAAACTGACTGAATTCTAGGGACCCAATGGGCGAAAGGAACCCACTAGTGAAATCCCATATACCTAGTGACGAATTCCACGAAGAAATCTTTCGATTTTGGGGCTGGAACTGATGGAACCTTGCTGCGTTCTTGAACTAGCGTTCTTGACCTTTTTCTCCTATCTTGATTCTAATTTTCTAAGTTTTGATTAATGATTTTGACTAAGGTAAGTTCTAGTTATGTTTCTAGGCTTAAACTGACTAAAACCTCATGATTTAGGGTCTAAACGACATATCTTAGGGGTTAAACGAAATAGGAAAAGACTAAAAAACCCCTGACCTAGCTGCTGTCGGAGTGACTGATGGACGGGACTGACGGGCCGTCATTCAATCGACGGTCCGTCGATTGGATCCGTAGGTCGAGTCTGCCCGACAGGGCTTCACTAAAACGAGCATAACTTTTTACTCAGAGGTCGGAATTTAGCAAACTCGGTGGCGTTGAAAATATAATTCAATTATATATCATATCATAGGTCATGGGACACACAATTCTTTTTGTGCTAAAAGGTATGACCATCTGAAGTTGATCCATTAACAATTTTCAGTTAACTGGCTGATGATCCTCATCTACGGTCAGACCTACGGACCGTGGATCGATTGAAGGTCCGTGCTGGTCAACCGTCAATTGGGACTGAAGCTGGGCTTTTGGGGCATCGATCCACGGACACGAACTACGGTCCGTGACTTGACCTACGGACCGTAAGTCCGGCCGTGGGTCAACACTTATCCAAATTTTCTGACTGAGTCCTGGGGAAGTTTTCTGTCACGAACCACGGACCTGCAGGACGGACCGTGAGTCCATTTATGGTCCGTGGATGGTGTCCGTGAGTGACACCTGTAACACCAGAAATTTGAAATCTCTATTTTCGTATACGGGGTGTTACACTTGCTCTTTTAGGAGTTGAAGACCCAAAAGCAGGAGTTGATGCGGACGACACTTGCAGTGTTTGTTGTCCTAGCTTAGCAATTTTGTTTCACGTAACAGCTCTGAAACCTCTAAAGGTAACATCAAGAATGCCTTCAACTTCAGTAGAGAACTGGAGCTAGTGGCCTTAGAGGCAGTTGATCGAGAGTTGTTCTTCATGGAAGTCATCTCGATGTTGTTTGATGCTTGAAAAGTTGGGATGAGAGGTAGAGATTGTCCCACTGGGCGTGCCATCTCAAAAAATATCCCATAAACTCTTGAGTATTTTTAAAGATCAAGATCTCGAATATTCCACAAAAGTCATGGAATATTCATAAAGAGGTTAAAAAAACTAAATCATCCTAGTTCGAGAAATACGCCACTAACGACCCTCAAATCATGGATAAATCTTAGGAGAGTAGGGAGGAACAGAATTGTACCCGCATATTTATCAATAAAGTTATGTTTCTTCAGATTTTATTTGTGTGGTTTATTTATTTTTCATATGTTTAAAATTTGTTGCAAACAAATTAGCACACCCAGTGGGACCAAATCTGCCCTTCATCTCTTCTCTCATAAATCAAATCTAAGAATCTGAAGTCGCAAAGGTGGAAGAATGAGTACTTCAAGCCTCGTCTTTGAGTTTCATCGAGTCTACACTCCGACAAGCCTTGAAGCATGGAGCATTTGTAGACATTAAAATTTTGTGTGACTCTACAAGATGCGCCCAATTCGAGTTGGAACTCTACAAATTGTGTTCAACTCAAATTAGGATTCTTGGAGGCTACTCAACCCTAAACCCTAGTTTACGCCTATATAAAGGGTACTAAATTCCCTTAAAAGGCATCTCAAAAATTCCATAAAGAGATCAAAACCTCAAAGTATTCCACAAAAGTCATGGAATATTCATATAGAGGTCAAATCTAAATCATCCTAGTTCGAGAAATACGCCTCTAACGGCCCTCGAATCATGGATAAATCTTAGGAGAGGAGAATCAAGAGATCAACAGATTTGTACCTGCAATCTTGATGAATAAAATTATGTTTCTTCTTATTTTATTGTGATTGCAATTTATTTTGTCACTTTAAAATTTGTTGCAAACATATACACATTTTAGGTTTAAGATTATATGATTCATAATATCACTTATTTTTCATTTTAAGCACGTACCAATCAGACAGACAAAGACGCATAAAATAAAATGAAGAAAATGTGCAATTTTCTCGAGAGTTATATATAGTCTCACTCTATACAATTATTGACAAAATGAATGAAGCGACTAGTGCAAAGGGGACCCTCAAAATCTCCCAATGTTCACACCAACCAAAAGGAACAAATCAAAAAGTAAAAAGACCATTACTCTCCACTTAGCTAAAAATATGGGAATGAATGAGGATTGTCGAATAGAATGATATTTTTGTGCTGAATTAAATGAATGTGATTTTTTAACCTATTGTGCAAAAGTGGAATATGCATTTGTGAATGGATGTCTGAGTGTTGATATTTATGTTTTAATATGAAGGTCTAATCATATGTGATTGCGTAAAGTATAAGATTGTTTAAATCAGACTAGTATATCATATAGAAAGGGATGATTCGACATACAACATCCTATAAACTTTACGCAAAATTTGATCAGAAAAAAACATACCTCAAATTATGTGATTTATAGATAGTTTACCTAAATGCAAATATTATAAAGTGAAGTTGAATCTATTATGCCACCTTCTTTAGATGGTTATGATTATTTTGACTGCCAAAAAATTACAAGGCGAACCAGTCAAACACTCATGTTTCATGGTCCAAGCAACTGGGCTCTCTGCTGACACTTAAACTTATTTTCAAACAGAATAATTGTTTGTTCCATTGTGTCATCCTATCATTTTGCTTATTTTAGTTGTTTAAAAATTAATTATTCAAAATTTCTTGGTATCCACAATTTTATCCAATTCGAGAGATAATTAATGGCTTTGTGGTCCATTTAAAAAGAGTTAGGCTTGTTTAATGAAATTATGGTTTTATGTTCCACTTTTAAGCAGCATTTATCGTGGATCTTTGTTGACTAATTTGTCAAGTGTAGAGTCTAAAAAGTAAAAGAGTAATAGGATCATCAGCAGCCAGTTACCCTTTTTAGTGGAGTATCAAAAAATTGATAAAACATCACTACACGTAGGAATAATCCACGTCCACTAAGTTCATTTCATAAATTGTAATATACCAGCAACGAATGTGGTGCAGTGAATGCGATTGTTCTTTTTTTAATCAGAGATTTTGATTTGATATAGAAAAATCTTTAGAAGGGAGCGCTCCCCCAGTGAAACCCTACGCTATGCGAATCCGGAATACTCAAACTTTTATACAAATATTGGATACCAAATAAAAAATCCAAAAATAATTTTATTTTTTTTTAAAAAATAAAATAATAATAATATATATATATATATATACTGTACAATAGTACTCAAGTAATTACATAGTGATGGACTATAGTCTATCTAATATTGCTCAAGTGATTACATACTCCTTCCTTCCTGTTGGGTTTTAAAGGTGTGAGTAGAAAGTGAAGGGTTGTTAATCTCCTGGAGGGTTGCGATTTTTACAAAGGGTAATGACTTTTACAATATCTCTTTTCTAAAGGGTTGTGACTATTCTAAAAGTTGTGACATTTCTGAAAGATTGTCTCTTTTTCAAGGAGTTGTGACATTTCTAATAAGACACAATTAACATATTTAAGAACATAGTATTAAAAGACATTTTGTTACATTTGACATGTCTTTAACTTCTTACCACAAGATTTTTTTTTTTCACTTTCTTTTAATTTTATGTCAAGTCATAATAAGACATATAATTGAAACGAAGAGAGTGTTAATTAAAGATTTAATAGAACATTCTTATTAGATAAAGTGGTAAAAACCTATCATTTGTTAGTTGTCTCACAATGGTTGTATAAGAATTTCAAAACGAGTTTACAACTCATTGTCCAAGTTTTTAAATTTGGTATTGTATTCGTCAAAAGTCTTATTGAATGCTTTCATATTATCATATACTACCTCCGTCCACTTTTAATTGTCATAATTTCCTTTTTTTAGAGTCAAACTATAAAAAAAATTGACTAATATTTTATGATATATTTTTTCATCATATTGATATACAAAAAATTGGAATTTATTTCGTACAGTTTTTTAATATAATTTTTTTTTGTTTTAAATATCAAATTAATGTAATATAATTTAACTTTGAAAATTAGTCAAATTGACTTTCGAAAAGTGCAACATGACAAATAAAAGTGGACGGAAAGTAGTAACACAGTTAATTAAACTTTAATAAATCTATGTTTGTATATGTTTCTCTTCCATCTTCTACCCTATTATTCTAGGTTACCTTTTCACGGTTTTTTTCAAGTTTATTGCCCATTCTGCCGAATGGGTAATTCATATATCTCTATAGCAATAAATGAAAGTACGTTGTCAATAGCATATTTAATATAATTTTATACGTGAAGTTTAAAAAGACAATAGATAAATACATAGATCTTATTCCAATTGACGTTTGGAAAGACACTAGGTACATAGACCTTATTCCAATCTTACGAAGATAGAAACACTAATTTAGAAAAATTCTCAAGTAAAATAAATCAAAGCTGATATAAAAGAAAAAAAATTTAATACGAAGAAGCCATGTTGACTAAATAAATAAAGTAATTTTAAGTGCAAGTAGCAATATTGTATGGTGGTTCTTTGATGATTTCTTGGTCAGACTTGCTAAATGCTATAGTATCACTCTTTTTGACTAAATTCGTTTAATCTATAAAGATATAATATAAAGGAAAAATATTTCATATTCAAGAAGCTCAATTAATGATGGCTTGTTGATAGATGCAAATAATTGAGCTATGCTATTCAACATTCAAACAACACAGCAACCATGTCTCTGAGGAGTACTATATTTTATGAAAAGTAAAGTTGACTGAAAAAAAAAAACAAGTTATAAGGGGCTCCATATACAAGGGAAAATAAATAAAAAAGTTGAAGCCAGTTATTAGACAGAACTATGGTTGAATTATTATTATTATTAAAAAAAATGGAGCCAGGGGAAGGAAAAATGGGGAGGGAATTAAAAAATTGAGGAATCGAATCATCACCAGTAAGAAAATTTTTTATAATCAACGAATTAAGCTATTAAGATTTTTTGAGTTAAAATTTTTAGTTTTCCGTTTGCAACTATTTTAATTTATTCCCTTCCCTGGTCTTAAGGTATGTCAATAGAGAGTCAAGTAGTAAAAAGGAGAAAATTAAAGGTTAAAACATACTATATTTAACTTAACCTTTAATTAGTTGCTACAAATTATTAAGTGCAAAGCCATTAAATTATAGAAGTATGTATTGTGTTATATTTGTGACGTTACGTTATTTTATATTTGAGAGTATATAATATGATTATAATAATAACCTGAATATCACACTTTTCTTATTTAAAGGGATTAAAAGTTGAGCAAAGATTAAATAAGCTTAGTCGAATATTACAAGAATCAAAACTAAAATTCATCAAATAACTAAGGGGCCAAATATGCAAGATCACATAAAGTAATCCGAGAAAAAGGCTGATTATGAAGGATGGGTCGGTACGAAGGAAAATGTTTACTTGGAATTTGGATATGTTTTCAGAAAATTAAGTAGAATCGTTATTTAATTATTCTTTTGTGTTCGGTACATGATAAGAAATTAATATTATTATAAATATTTATATATAATCTTAACAAATATTAACGGAGGTGTGGAGGTAGGGGCGTGGATGGTGAGGATGGGGGCTAGTCATGAAGTGGGGGTGAAGATGAGCACGTTGAAGGGTGAAGACACACGAGTCACACAACCAATATGAAATGACACTTGTGAAACTTGTTTCTCTACTTCCACATAAAGCATTTTCCTCATAATTTTAAGAATTTTATTTTATTTTTTAAAAATATTTTAACTAATAAAACATGAAAAAATTGATTTTTTCCCCATAATTATGTTGATTATTTCTTCTGAACTATTTGGATGTTATATATTTAACAAAAAACCAAACAGACACAATAAAGTTATCCCACTTGCATTGATTTTTTTTCCAGATAAGGGAATTACAAGATGAAAAATCGAATTCATTAATGAATTGAAAATTCTGATAGTTAATCAATTCAACCAGTTCCTTAAAAAAAAAAGCTTTCCTCAAATAAACAAAGTACACCTGTTTCTTATCAAGTCATATAGTAGGAGGCCAATTACTCCCCTCTTTCTCTAAATATTCCATTAGAATGTGACAACATAAAAAAATAGTTGTCATTAATTTTACAGTAGTACTTGTAATAATAAAAATTGAGTTAATTACTTAACTTATATTGTAAAGAAATAGACATCTTAGGTTCTATATTTGTCAAACCGACCAAAAAAATAGGGTAGATGTGATTTCTCTTTCAATAAAATAATAATGCAAACTTCAGTCTATATATGAAATTGAAGGCATCAAGAGAATATTGAGGGCAAATAAATTATTTTTTGTCTGTTTTAATTAGTGATAGAAAGTTTTAAACATGTAGTATAATATTTTAAAGGGTAATGCTAAATAGCCAGAAAATTTGGTCAGAAATTAAAAATCTATAATATTTTTTTAATTTTAAAATAAACTAATCTTTTTTCCATTTTTTAATTAAAAGATACTAAAGTTAAAAGAGTAAAAATATTTTAAAAAGGAAAATAACATAGATAAAATACAATTCTGATCAAATTTTCTGGCCAAAAGGATTTTTCCTATTTTAAATATATATTAATTAGTACATGCTGGACATTGCTGTTTCTTATGATTAAGGGACATCAATTACTATATATTGTCTCTTTTTCAGTTATTTAATTTTTTGTTCCAATAAATTATTTTGATTAACTAAGAGGAATAGGCGAGAAATTTGATACACCAACCAAATTTGTAACATGTCTGGTTGGCAAGCATCAAGGATGATTCACTCCTAACTTCAATATATAGATAATATATCATTTTATTATATGGAAACAACTTTAATTAGAAATCTTTTACGATCCTTTTTATAATTTTAAATAAATAAATATATATATATATATATAATAAAAAAAAAATTAAATGTAGGGATAATCTTAGTGGTTTGAAAGCGGTTGTGATGTATAATCATCTTATTTAAAAGTTTAAACTATTAAAAAGAGCATATTTTTATTTACATGAATATATTCTCAACACACTCAATCACATGTTGGCCTGATTTTCTTTTCTTTTTTCGTAGGCGAATTATGTAGAAATTATTTTTGACAATGAATACATTGTGTAAGACTCAATTCTAGGTCTCTACAGGCTTTGATACCATACAACACACCTTATCTAAAAAAAATTAAGCTTTAATAGACATTAATAGATAATACCAAACACACATCTATTTACTTAATTATATTCTCAACAAAAACTGCTTCGATTCATATGAACAATATTTTATTATGAAAAGAGTATATTGCATTATTGTCCTTTTATTTCTTTTTTTAAAAGGGGTCATATGGAAAAGCCTCAACCCCGCTACGTGCATTAAGAGGGAGAGAGACTTATGATAAATTTTTTTAGGTTCTCGAAATTCTCAAATCGCTTATAGTTGGATGGTGTTAAATTGAGATTCTCAACTTTAATTCATGTTCTCTTTTTTTATATGCGTATTAAAAGTCTCAATAAATTCATTACCCCTAGCAATAGAATCGTTGAATTATGTCTCACCACATTAATGGTATTAAATTGAGAATCTAAATCTTTAAAAGAAAAATTATGCTTATTATGAGAGGTCTCAATAGTTGCAACTCACCTAACAATTAAGTCCATTTAATTTCTTTGATGTCATTTTCGTTTATTTGTTCATTTTAGAACAAGTTGAGTAAAGTTTAATATTTGCATACATTTGAAAAAGACAAATGAAAGAGGAAAGCCAAGAAAACATGAGTCGGTGGGCCGATAATTCACTCTAGAAGGGGAAAAATCCTGACCCCATGGTCTGCAATCATTTAAATCTAATCACTTTTAAGGATTTATTTAAAAGTTAACGATAAAAAATATATTTGTAGAATTATTATTTTTGTGAATTTACATTTTAATGATATTTTTTATGTATAGACTTTTAATTCAATTATTAGTTTAAAAAATTGATTATCATTATCTATGTATTAAAACTTATCTCATTTAACACATAGATAATGATAATCGACTTAAAATTGATAGTCAAACTATGA
Source organism: Solanum verrucosum (assembly GCF_900185275.1). Classification (NCBI taxonomy): domain Eukaryota; kingdom Viridiplantae; phylum Streptophyta; class Magnoliopsida; order Solanales; family Solanaceae; genus Solanum; species Solanum verrucosum. The sequence goes on from NW_026020415.1 coordinate 413,294, forward strand.
AACTGATGAAAAAATAGTCTAAATGTGTTTTTAATCATTATGTTTTTATTTAACAACATACGAATTGAATGGCGTTATTTTGTGTGTATGTATGGTACAAAAGAAAATGTTTTTTTATGAAAAATAACTTTTTGAAATTAAATAGAAAGTTTTATTATCTTATCTTTTTAGTGTGATAAGTAAGCCACAAATATATTATAATAAAAAATATTTATGCATAATTTAGCAAAATATTATGAAAATGGTGTGATCGGGTGAAGAGTTGGGATTTTGGAGTTGGGGGGCAGGGTGGTCAAGGGTATGAGTTAGGAGAAAGGACACTAAATTTTCAAATGTTATTGATGAAATTTGTTTTCACATTTTAATTAGGGATAAGGGTCTAAAAAATATCCCAATTTTGGTCGAATTTTCTGTTGTGATACTAAACTTTCATGAGGACCTATTACCTCCCTAGACTATTTAATACCGTATTTTAAACATATATATTTGCCCACTTGGACATAAAAAATAATGCAAAATTATAAATAGTAATGTGTCCACATGGGCACATATATACCTTTAAAATACATTATTAAATAGTTCAGGGGGTAAAAAATATGGTATTAAATAGTCTAGGGAAGTAATAGGTCTATGAAAGTTTAGTATCGCAACAACAAATTCGACCAAAGTTAAGATATTTTTCAGACCCTTATCCCTTTTAATTAAGAAAATCATATTTCTCATTTCTAAAAAACTTATAGAACTTATTTCTTTAAAGAAATATTTTAATTGAAAATAGAATAATAATATTATTATTTTTAGAAAATATAACAGCAAATTAAAGTGTAACAGATGGAGGAGCCCACCCAAAGTTAACAAAATATTCCTCGAGGATATGCCATGAAAAACTTTATTATAAATTTGTTTGTTGTTATATTGGCATGTCGGTTCGTATATATGATAATGTCTAATCCATACTGAGTCACAACGTTGGTACTAGTTATATCATTAGAAAAATAGTGTGTGCATATTATTTTTCTTCTATTTTTTATTTGTGCCTGGTAAAAAAAGATATATTTTGTACTACATTAATATATTTCATAAAAATTAAAATTTTATGTCAAGTCAAATTATATCGAACAAAGTTGAGGGAGTGAGTATACATATGGAGTAGTTTATCTTATTTCAATGATCACTTGTTTTATGATTAAGGAAATGAACAATTTTTCAAGTCTTTTGTCTCATTGGATTATGTTGGCATATTTTGAGTAGTCTCTGATCAATAATGTTTTTCACATGCAAAGAGGTACAGACAAACACAAAGATTAAATACATGTTTATTGCCCATGCTGTGGTTAATATGACACTTAATATTATTTTAAGACTCTAGTTAGTACTTCATTGAATTAAAACGCTATTTTTTAGTTGAAGGTTACAATAAATATGGATGTTAGTTATAGTACATTTTAATATTTTTAAATTTTATTTGTGAAATATTGAGTATATATTATAGTAATTATCAAAATTACTCTTTCAATTAATTAAACATTAAATATGCCAAAACAATATCACATAACACTAAAATGATTTTTTTGAAAAAATTATTGAGGAACTAAAGAAGTGCTCTAGTATTATCTCCCAAAAACAGTACTCTCTTTGTCCCATTTAATATGACACTATTTCTTTTTTAGTTAAAATAATATTATTTTATTATAATTAAAAATAATTTAATTTTAAAATATCTTTTTTTATTCTTAATGAAATAAATTTCAACTAAATAAATATCTAAAAATTGTTTTAGACCATAAATTTTAAAAAACCTTTTATTCTTTTCTTAAACATCGTTTCAATAAAAAAAAAGTGTTACGTAACATAAAATAGGGGAGTATAAAAATTAAAGAACAGATGGCCGACGGATAACGAAGTCGACGTGGTAGTTATAGGAATTAATACAAGCCTACAGAGTCAACGTCTGCGGCTTTATTTGTGGAGTAAAATATTTTAATTAAAGATTTATTTTATTATATTAATATTATTAATGATTTTATGTAATTTTAAATTTAAATATTATTATTTTATATGATTATTTAATATCAATTCAATAGTAATGTTAATTATATTTGTGTTTAATTTTTCTTTGGAAGAAAAATCACAGTATTTATCATAATTATTTTTACTTTTCCCACGAGAAAAAATATAAGTTGCTTTAATATTTGGTTATTTCATCCTTATAGGAAAAAAAAACAAGAACATTATAAACATAAAACCCTCTTTTCATACCAAAATATAAGAGCATTCACAATATCTTTATTTAGAGAGTTTTTTTCAGGGAGAGATTTTCTACTTTATGCTTTTTCAATATTAATTTCATAATATGTAGTAGATCGTTTGGGCAAATCATATTAATAATATATTTTTAATACGTTTTTTATTTGTCATATGACTTATTGCCAAGATAATTTATAATAATTATAAACTTCCATGTGACGTATCGATTTTTTAACCAAATATATATATAATAATTAATTTATTAAAATAAAATATTTATTCTAAATATAGAGATCAAATAAAATGAAATTAATTTAGTTTCTGTGGGACACCCATGTCTATTTTCGAGTCATTTTCAGAAATGACAAAGCAAAAACGAAAAGGTCGCATGGGAGTAAGACAATTCGAAAGTGAAAGATAATGGAAATATGAGCTGCTCTGTGCAAAAAAAAAAAATACCATGATAGTGTGGTAAGACTGTTTCATCTTCAATTAGACATGTTGATTCTTGGAATTAAGTCGGGTATAAAGAAAATCTTATTGAGAGTGTCACTCTTGAATGAGCCCTGTAATGTGGATTCAATTTAATTGGGACTTTAATATAGACTCTGAACATCGAATAAAAAATCACAAAAATAAAAAATCTTTATAACTATCTACACAAAGTACACGGGATACTACTAACTTTACAGACAATTGTTTCACAAAAATGTGTTATAATTTAATCAATTCATTAATACCAAAAAGGTATAAAGGTAATTTCTGAATTCTTAATTAGAGATTTCGATTTGAATTTTAGGTATGAAAAAAAATCTTATTTCGTACATTCAACTTAAATGGATCTTATACCGTATATTTGAATTTGTCTATAAGGTATTACATAATGAATTCAAACTTAATGATAGATATATAGCTTTACAACTTTACAATATTACATTCGAAAACTCAAGTCGATCGATTGAGGATAATACGTACAAAATCATTTATTTATTAATTATATATATATATATATATATATATATTACGTTTTGGAAGAATAATATTTGTTTTTTGTTTTTATGATGGGTAGATGGAAGTTGTTTGATATGTAGTCCTCTTTCTTTTATCTGGTTCAATTTTGTGACTTTGGATTTTATGAGATAAAATAGGACAACAAATTAATTATTTGCTTCTCTACATATATACATATTTCATCTACTAATACATAATGACATAATATTTCTGTTCTTTTTGAAAAATGAATATAAAAGTTGTTTACAGCTTGCTGGCTCAAAATTTTCTTAACAAGGACAAATTATAGGATTCTAGATGCATTTGAATTTCTCAATTTATTTATAACAAAGAAAAATGATTGGCTCCCAGAAACATTAATTTATTAATTTGTCGCTGGTTTAAGTTCAACAACTTATTAATTTAGCTACCATGTTGATTATTAATAAGTAATTTTTGGTATTTAAATAGGAATCTGCATATTATGTATCTCCAAATTATTCACCGTAAGAATTGTTAATTAGTATACTTAATACTTTCATTCTTCTGTCTTATTAAATTGTTCACAAGTCTCGTAGGAATTAAGAACATGCATTTATATAGTTATTCATAAGTTATACGTGTATATCGTAATTTTTGGTGTAATTTTCGTTCTTTTATATTAGAGTTAAATGTCAAAAACACACCTAAAATATCTCATTTTTTGAGTTTCATACCTAAAATATTGAGCGTATGAGTTTCATATACTTAAATTATCACTTATTAGTTTGAGAAACACTCAACTCAAACTGACTTGTATATGCCACGTAGGACGCATGTTCTATTTGTTCAACTTTATATATACATGATTAAGTATTTACTTGTGCATATCCAAAATTCAACGTAATTTAATTTTAAGTTTTCACTTATGCATAACTAGAATCGAAAAATATAAATATAAATTGAGGCCAAATTAAGAGGCACGTTTATATGTTATATCGAAAAATAATTTTCCCGAACAATTTGTCTTACTTAATTGACTGCCGATGTTTACTTGACACGGCCTTTATCACTTGATTTGCTTTGGCAGTTACTGTGTTAATAAAGGCAAATCAAGGCTGTCCAACACATTCTTCATTTCATACTACTTGTTGGAATATTTATACTTTTGTATATGGATATCGATTAAATTTGGATTCACATCGAGAAGTCTTTTTTCATATTTGGTATCTGTATTGGAGCTCAATTAAATTTGGATTCACATCGAGAAGTCTCACATTGGAGGTAAAATGTTCTCTAACAAAGGCGACTCTGTACCCAAAGGGACTTGAATCCGAGGCCTTTTGGTTAAGAATGAAAAAGTACTCACCACTCCACCATAACCCTTGTTCGTTGGAATATTTATACTTTATAGTGTCTTATTTACTTGCTTGACTTATTTTTCTTTCACATGAAAATTCTGAATATTCACGGGCAAAAGGTACAGAAAAGGATCATAAATATAAAAGATTTAGACTATAAAATATTGTATAATTTCAAATAACTGGTTAATTTATAATAAGTTCTCAATTTATTCTGCAAGTTACCAAATTGGATTTTGATATAAAAGGTTACATAATTTCCCTTATATAAGACGTAGCAGTTTAGCTGCTTCGGCTGTCTGTTTCATCGTCCTTTTTTATTTATCTGTATGAAAAGTTAATTCAGTCACTTCTAACCTTGTGGTTAAAACTGAAACTTCCCAAACGGAACAAAGATTTTGTCACTATTAATGCATAAGACTTAAATTCTACAACAATCGTGTAGCAAGAATGAAACTTAAATCACTTACGACTTTAATTTGTGATGAGCTAAATATCTCATCATTAATCTATCGCTAAATGACTTGTGGTATTTAGCTATATAATATTTTGATCACTAATTTCTTCAATAGGTGCAACGTGCCAACGTCCATAAGTTCAAATCATTAGAACCTGTTTGCGTATGAACAAATAAAAAAAAAAAAAAGGAATTTGAAATACAAATTATAAGCCTAAATACAGTTCATGTTGTCTCTTATTTTCTGTTCTTTTTAATGAATAGATAATCTAGAAGTAATTATTTGGAATATTAAAAAATAATTAAAATATTCATCTGAAGTTCAAATTTCTTCGTCCAAACAGGATAAGCATTAGTGGTGCAAGTTAATTATTTCATAAACTTTTGACCATACTTGGTGTTGAATGTTGATTATCAATAATTACGCATTACTAATAATCAATTAGTAATTCAGTATTAAATATTGGCACACTCGATAAATGTGATTATTTTTTAAATAGTGGGTAAAGAATTAGTGGTGAAATAGATGGACAAATTGACTATTAAATTTTTTAATTAATTGTTGGATCATCAACATAGTCCCCAAAATATATAAACTATTTTCTATGTCCCAAATTGATATTCAAAAATAATTATCATTTAGTCATCAAATTCTCTTTTTTTTAAAAAAAATTATTTATGCAACTAATTATTGCTTAAGCATTTCATCTAGTAGCCCCTTTTATTTTAAACTTACATGATTATAAATCAAAGTAGGCCATGTCATTGAAAATTAAGAGATGACTTACCTTTTAGTTCTTTTAATATGAACCTATATTTTTATCGAATAAATTAACATTTAATATTCTTTTAATCGAATAAACTAACATGTTTTGTAAATTATTAAAATAAAGTTAAAAAAAAGAAGGTATCTTTAGTCATAGAAAATGTTGATTGAGTTCTATGAATCACAAAGAATTTGGCAACAACTCCCCAAAAGGAAGAAATCATTTCACACGTTCGATCTTGGAGTTGATGATTTGCTAATTTAATATGTACATAATTTGCAATATGAAAAAAACTTGTCAATATTTTGAGTTTGAGTTGTAAATAAAAATAAAATAAAAAAAGTGTCACTCTAAAAGAATCCTATAAAATATAAATTCAAATTTAATCGAGATTTAATGTAAATTTAGAGGAAATTAAAAATATTTTGTTTTTTTTAAATAATAATATATTTTTAGAGGAACAGGGGTGAAAGTCCACGTGGTAGTTAGGTCAACAGAGGCGGCTTGGAAGTTTCTATGAAATAGTCGACTTGTCTACATATAGAGACACTTTCACAAATAAAATTATAAACAAAAAAAGAAGAGTTAAAAATAAAAATATTGAAAGTGAAAGCAAGTGGAAATATGAAGTAAACCCTGAGGGGTAGCTCAGCTGGTAAAGGCCTGGGATAAAGTCCTTCAGGTCGTCGGTTCGAGCCCCAGCAAGGCCACTGGAGGCATTACAAATCGGCCGTGTCTCCAGGGCCCCGTGGAACTAACCGTGGTGGACCCGCCTTGAAACAGCGGGACCCGGTGGGTATAGCTAGTCGGGTTCGCAAAGCGACGCCCGGAAACCACGGTAAAAAATAAAAATAAAAAATGGAAATATGAAGTGCACTACTTTACCTGTTTTATAATTTCAATCCAGACAAAAATCATATGCAGTCTTCTATCTCTTGTCCCCTATCTATAATAATAATAATAATAATAATAATAATAATATGTACGTTAGTTGATTGAAAAAAGGAAAGAAATTCATTCATTCAAAAATATTTTTATTTTTTTATTTGGACTCATGGTAAAAATTTAAAATTTTAACTTTCGAAACCCTAAATTGGGACTAAGAAATTAATAACACCAGAATTATAAATCACGTTTTTAGCAATAAGGCACTACTAATCAGTATCTAGTTATACATGATATTAATTAATGAAGAATCTACTGAATTATTTAATATTGCAACTTAAATTAAATGTTTGTATAACATAAAAATGGTAAATCCTATCGTGTTAAACATATTGTATCATTGCATTGTGGAGCGTTAAGGATAAACTGAGAAAGTTGAAATTTGAAATTTAATGCTAAAAATAGAAAAGACAATTTATTTTAACCATACTAAAAATGGATTTAAGTTTTCATGGTTAACGTATTTTGTTGCGGTTTAGTAATAAAAAATACATTTTTTTAAAAGAAAATTCTAATAAAATAGACCTTAAATATGACATGCCTTATAATAATTAGATAAGAGTAATATTTAAAATATCTATCCCTTTGCTATAATATATAATAAAAGCATTTTAAAAAGAAATTTGTTTTATTAAATAAATAAAAAGTAGTAATAATTACGTGCACATAAAAGAATTTTTCATTAAGCTTCAAATACTAAAATGCTATTATAGTATTAGGAAAAAAAATAGATTATATATAATAGGGTGATGGTTATAGAAAACAATAAAGTGGCAATACTTACGTATGTGACACTGCCATAACTAACCTAAGGTGGATTAGTTATTTGTCACATGAATAATTTGTTATGCTTTTATATTTCAAGATTTGTTTGTTCTAAAAAGAAAAAGAAATTTGCTAATTTAACACCTATAACAGCTCAATAAGCCTAATTGAGTATGTTATTATATCGTACCAAATTATTACATGCCAACGACAAGAAGAGGCAAAGAGCTAACATTATTGTTAATTCTAATGTATTCTTTTACATCTTGTCATATGAGTGTTAAAATTTTGTATTGTATTAAATTGTTATTTTAAATATAATTTTCGTGATATTTTTATAAATTCTCTATTATATTATTAGATGACAAAACAAAGATATAAATATTTATGTTTTTGTATTTATCACGATAATACAATTTTATGGATGGTAAACAACTTCACATATTAGATGACAAAAAAAAGATATAATTATTTATGTTTTTATATTTATCACGATAATACAATTTTATGGATGGTAAACAATTATTTATTTATGTTTTTTTTGTCATTATTAGATGACAAAAAAAAAGATATAATTATTTATGTTTTTATATTTATCACGGTAATACAATTTTATGGATGGTAAACAACTTCACATATATCCTGTTTTATTATTTTGTTTTTATTTTAATATGACAAAAATTAAATGCTTACGGAATTGAAGATTGCTGCATTTTAATAATTGATTATAACCAATTAAAAGTCAAACAAATTATCTTTTGAAGATTTTGTATTATTAAGTTTATGTTCCGTTATTGAAGGAAACGAAAATCCTTTTATTTATATGCACCAAAAAAAGAAAATCCATTTCTTTATTTTACAACACAGCAAAATCATTTTCTTACAAGTGGAGACACAATATGTAAAAACATAAAGAATTAATGTTTAAAAATACACCACAATCATTATTTTTTCCCCTCAATTTTCTACTTAAGTAACTATTTATTTTTTAAAATCTAAATTTTCACCATTTGCTAACATACGTCATACTTAATTAGATATATTTTCGTAAAGAAATGATTTTTGTCCAAACATAATCTCAAAAACTACCTAATAAGAGAAAATTGTACATATTCATATAAAGAGATCAATTATCCAATATTCGATTCAAGAATGTTGACATTTTTAATATATGGATAATGATAATTCAGATTAAAAAAAAAATTAATAGTTGATATATGAAATTCGTGAAATAATTGGGTTTTCGTTTTTTTCATTTTAGGTTGAATAAAGAAATAATTTAACAGTAAGATATATACTGTGAACGCCTATAATTTGTTAGAATTGGCGCTCTTCATAGTCGTCTCCTTCACACGTTTTTCTGAAGGCGGAAGAAAAAAACTTCTCTTCGTCAACTTCTTCGTCAGCTATGGCGGCGCTATTCAATTGCCGGCCGGAACTTATCCACTTCTTCTCTATTTTCTCCTTCTTCCTTCTCTTCCCCGTCGCTTTTTCCGACGAGCTTCAAACACTTTTATCCATCAAATCCTCTTTATCAAACCCCACCACCAATGTATTCCAAAATTGGGAGCCCAATACTCCTCTCTGTAAGTTCACTGGCATCACATGTAATTCCGATGGGTCAGTCAAAGAAATCGAGCTTTCGAGTCAAAAAATTTCTGGGTTTGTTCCTTTTGATAAAATATGTTCACTTAATTCATTGGAAAAGCTCTCTCTGGGTTACAATTCATTTTCTGGGAAAGTTACGGATGATTTGAACAAGTGTGTTAGCTTGAATTACTTGGATGTTGGTAATAATGAATTTACTGGGTATTTCCCTGATGTATCTTCACTCAGTGAGTTAACCCATTTTTATGCAAATAACAGTGGGTTTACAGGAAAATTTCCTTGGAATTCTTTTGCGAGTATGAGTAATTTGATTGTGCTTAGCCTTGGTGATAATAAGTTTGATCGAACGCCGTTTCCTGAAGTGATTTTGAAGCTTAATAAATTGAATTGGCTCTACTTATCGAGTTGTGAGCTTGAAGGGGAAATTCCTGAAGAAATTGGAAATCTTACAGAGCTGATTGATTTAGAGCTGTCGATGAATCACCTTACTGGTGAAATTCCTTCGGGAATTACGAAGCTGAAGAAATTATGGCAGCTTGAGTTGTATGAAAACCAGCTTACAGGGAAGTTGCCGGTTGGATTTGGGAATTTGACAAGTCTTGAATATTTTGATGCTTCGGCTAATAATCTGTACGGTGATCTGTCGGAAATTCGAAAGTTGAATCAATTGGTAAGTTTGCAGTTATTGCAGAACCAATTTTCAGGGGAAGTACCAGCAGAATTGGGAGAGTTCAAAAAGCTGGTGAACATCTCTTTGTACACTAACAAACTCACTGGTCAGCTTCCGCAGAAGTTGGGTTCTTGGGCGAATTTTGATTTCATTGATGTATCAGACAATAGTTTCACTGGTCCAATTCCACCGGACATGTGTAAGATGGGGACGATGAGAGGATTATTGATACTTCAGAACAATTTCACTGGCGGAATCCCTGAAAGTTATGCTAATTGTACAACAATGACGCGGATTCGAGTGAGCAAAAACTCACTCTCCGGTGTGATTCCTGCAGGAATTTGGGGGCTACCAAAGCTCGAAATCCTTGATGTTGCAATGAATGAGTTTGAAGGTACTATTACTTCTGATATTGGAAATGCAAAATCTTTAGGTGAAATTGATGCGGCTAATAACAGATTCTCTGGTGAATTGCCTTTTGATATTTCGAATGCTTCTTCCTTAGTGAAAATTGATTTTAGTAACAATCAGTTTTCCGGTGAAATTCCGGGAACAATTGGGGAGCTTAAGAAGATTGGTAATCTTAATTTACAGAACAACAAGTTTTCTGGTTCAATACCAGATTCTTTAGGCTCTTGTGTTTCACTAAGCGACATTAACATGGCTAACAATTTGCTTAGTGGCTCTATTCCTGTTTCTCTAGGATCATTACCGACTTTAACTTCATTAAACTTGTCGGAGAATCAGCTTTCAGGGAAAATTCCGACGAGTTTATCAAATCTGAAGTTAAATCTTCTTGATTTTTCCAACAATCAGTTGACTGGAGCAATACCAAACTCTCTATCAATTGATGCTTATAAGGGTAGCTTTGCTGGGAATAATGGTCTTTGTAGCCAAAACATTAAGAACTTCCGTAGATGTTATGGTGAATCTGGAAAGCCTAGAGAATGGTACACTCTGTTGATCTGTTTATTGGTGGCTGTGATTGTGGTGCTCGTTTCATTTGCGGGTTATTTGTTCTTGAAGAAGAAGAGTCATAAGGAACATGAGAGGTCTTTGAAGCAAAATTCTTGGAATACAAAGTCATTCCATATATTGACCTTCACAGAGGATGATATTCTTGATGGAATCAAACACGACAATTTGATTGGAAAAGGTGGTTCTGGTAGTGTATACAGAGTGCAGCTTTCAGATGGAACAGATTTCGCGGTGAAACATATTTGGACTTCTGATTCAGGAAACAGGAAAATATCAGGAACAACATCACCAATGTTGGGAAAACCAGGGAAGAAATCGAAAGAATTTGAGGCTGAGGTTGAAACACTGAGCTCAATTCGACATGTGAATGTGGTGAAATTGTACTGTAGCATAACGAGTGATGACTCGAGCTTGTTGGTGTATGAATATATGCCAAATGGAAGTTTGTGGGATCGATTGCATACTTGCAAAAAGATGTCACTTGATTGGGAGACGAGGTACGAGATAGCTCTTGGTGCAGCCAAAGGACTGGAGTATTTACACCATGGTTGTGATAAGCCAGTGATTCATAGAGATGTTAAATCAAGTAACATCTTGTTGGATGAGTTTTACAAGCCAAGAATCGCCGACTTTGGTCTTGCTAGGATTGCTCAAGCTGATTCAACCAAAGATACAACTCATGTCATTGCTGGAACACATGGATATATTGCTCCTGGTAAGAAGCTCATTATATTGTAGTTGATTTTATACGTAGAATTTGAGTATATCTACTTAACACTAACCATGTATTCATTTTTCACCATCGGTAAAATTGACTTACGAAATAGGCACCTCCCCATATCAAGCAGTATGGTATCTTGAAAGATATAGTGAAAACTTGATATAAACAGTTGGATCACTATGTTGCTCGGATCCTTCAAAAATGTCACTGCACCCGTGTTGGTTCCCTCAAAAATAGCGCATTCTTGGAGGATTTGACATGAGTGTGACAGCATTTTTGAAGGATCCGAGCAACAATTGAATTGCACTAATAAGAGTGTAAAACAATATTAGTGTTAATTAACTTAGATCCTATCTTGATTATCTATTCATTTGGTCATAGTGAGTGTCTCATTTCTGGCATCCTTTTTGAACTTATTTGAATTGAATTGGTGTTGCAGAATATGGATACACACACAAAGTGAACGAGAAAAGTGATGTATATAGTTTCGGAGTTGTATTGATGGAGCTTATATCTGGGAAAAGGCCAATAGAATCCGAATACGGAGAGAATGGCAACATAGTTACATGGGTGAGCAGCAAATTGAAGAGCAAGGAAAGTGTATTAAGCATAGTGGATTCAAGCATTCCTGAAGCTTTCAAGGAAGATGCAATCAAAGTCTTGAGGATTGCTATTGTATGCACATCTAGGCTTCCCACATTAAGGCCAACAATGAGAAATGTAGTCAAAATGCTGGAAAATGCAGAACCTTGCAGATTGGTTGGGATAATTGTAAGCAAAGATGATGGTAGTATCAAGACAGAACAATTGAAGGATCACACCAAGATGTAATTGGATCCCCCGTCTTTGCTCGTTTCACTCTTCAACCTGATCTCTGTCCTCCATGGAACGTCGAATCTTGTAGCAGTATGTAAAGTTTTGGAGATGGCCTCTTGGCCTTGTAACATATAGTAGAAGCTAGATCCATACTAGTATGTGGAATTAGATTGAATTTAGAGATGCATGGCATAAGTGCTATAAGATGTAATACTTGTATGTGCTAAATAAAAATGGTTTAGTTATTCAAATCCCTTTTCAACCCTGCAATATTTGCTTTGTTTCCATAAAAAAACATCTAAGTTATACTTATCAGCGTCCAAACTTTAGTGACTATATCAAATCAATAAATACATGACAGATATCTACACATGCATTTTACCAAAAAAAAGGTTTGGTCCCCTTCGAATCGTGATAGAAATTGGAAAAATTTCCTCGATTGGTTTGTCTAATTAAGAGAAGTGAGTTAGAAAATAGTTACGTCTTTCTTGTCATATCTATATATTCCAATAGAGAACACTTGACAATACTAACACGTAAAAGTCTTATCTTTATTACGTAACTTTTTTTTGTGTGTGCATCTTACTAGAATTTTCCTTTTCTTTTCACACAATAGATTAAGTTTGATGAATAAATATTGTAACTAACATTCTTTTGAGTCAAGTGTAGAGAAGTCCTACAATTCTTTGACTAATAATTTCTTAAATAACCAAGAGCTAGACTACAATAAAGACAAATTGGCATTTATTTAATAAAGTAAATTAAACCAAATAAATAAAACAAACCCAGAATTACATTGATTGTGGTGGGATGGTTATACAAAAGAAAAAAGGAAAATGAAGCTGGAAAACCATTTTTTCTATTGTAGTTTGTATAGATGGAAAATAATAGACGGTAGGGAAAATATGTCTTTTCTTTTTATTTTTCATTCGATGCTCGGTATCTGCATTGGGAATTGATTAAAGTAAAAATTAAAGAAATCCCATAGTGTAGGATATAAATTACATCCTATCCCAACTAATTTATATTTTACAAAAAATCCCTTAAAAAGGTAGGCGAATGATACATAGCTACCGTTCTGATACATTGTCACTGATACACGATAAATAACTTAATATCGCGCTAAAAAAGAAAAAAAAAGTTAATAATTAATTATGTTAATTTAATTAGCTTAATTTACGCCTAACTGATCCTAAACATTCCTTATGTTAATAGGTAATCTACTCAGACATTACAAAATTTCAAATTTCAAAATTATATCTTCTACATTGAAGAACAATTTGTGAACATCCATCGATTTAGAAAAAGCTAGAAATACGAATAAAACTCTGAATTTTTGTTGATACAAGATGAATATATCAATTTTATTGTTTGCTAAGATTGAAATCCTGTCGGAGTGAATTCATGAGCTTTGTGAATGCAATTTGTCCCCAAGGATATGCTTGATATCTACCATCTTCAACCATTAAGAATTCGTTAACAGATATTGAAGAATCACCAGTTTGAGCCAAAATGAATGTATGGAGAAAGTACATGATAGCCATCTGGAGTGCATCTTGATTATTCTCCCAGTTGCCCATCAGAAATCGTTGGACTAGATGATTCTTGCTTACACTTTTGAATGCACTAGGAAAATATTTTTGGAATAGCCTATAGGGAGTTGATTCTGGGTATTGAAAGTCTTTGGTATTGCCTTTACATTTAAGACCAGTTATTATTGCAAATTCTTTGATACCAAATTTCAAGATACACCCGTTTGAATGCCTAATATGCAACACCTTTGAGTTACCTTGTTCCAATTCTAACAACAACAAACATTTACTGATTTAACCCTGAAAATTACATTTAGGAATGTCTAAATAGGGTCCAAAAATTGTAGCTCTAAACAGTTCAATTACATCATCCCCTATAGACTTCTGGAACTCCTCCAAAAAATTTGTGTTAAAAGGGACACCAAACCTTATGGCATGTGTTGGTACATTTTTTATAACATATTTGATTGACTGCAAAATGAAAATGAAAATTATACTAAATAAAAACACCAAATCACACTACACAACAAGTAATGATACATAATAAAAACAAAATGATACATTGAAAAATACATTCTACCAGACTTTAACAGAATCGTATTATAAAACTTGATACATTATACAGAAGGATGTCATGTATGATATATCATTAATGGTGCCTTTTTTATAACATATTTGATTGACTGCAAATTACATTTATAATGATATCTTATGATACATAAATAAAAATACCAAATCACACTACACAACAAGTAATGATACATAATAAAAACAATTTGATACATAGAAAAATACATGTTACCAGACTTCAACAGAGTCGTATTATAAAACTTGATACATTATACAGAAGGATGCCCTGCCTGATATATCAACGACTTTTTTGTTAAATTTGACAAATCTCTTTTTCATATTGGGGTTTGTCATGTATCATTTTTTTTTATACACATATAAAACAAGGGTTTTATAAGTTTCGACTAAATCTCAAATCAGTATGTATCAAACTAAGATAGGGTTTTTGAATGTATCATGATTTAACCCAATAAAAAATATAACACATCCAATTAATGTATCAGTCAATTTCAGTCTAATATATCAAACGCAATACAAATCACAAACAAGTTTAATAAAGATTAAAAACACATACTCTAGGCAAGGTCTGAAAATAGCGGGTGCTGCTTTTCTTCCCTCTTTTTTTTTGGGGGGGGGGGGGGGGTTTGAAACCTTTGGTTTAGACGATTTTGGCACATCTTTGGTCGACTGATTAATCAAGTTTAATAGGTCATGCAAACTTTTTGATCTAATTTTTGCCTAATTTTCATCATCAGAGCTGTATATTGTTCGATTAGTATTAGAAAGATTTGATGTAGGATCAGGATCCATATGTATCAAGAAGAAGAAATCGAAACAAAATAAAAATTGAAGGAAGAAGATGAAAGCTACAATGGCAGACTTTGGGAGAGAGGACGGAGAAGACGAAGTTTGAAAAGGGTTGGATTGAGAGAGAAAATTTTTGAAAATCAATTTGGGATAATGATCTGTAACTGAAAAAATATTGGAGTGAATTTAGAGAGAGAGAAAAGGAGTGACATAGGGAGTGGTGAAACGTGGGAGGTAAAAAATAATCATGTATCTAACAGATTTGATATTTAAGTGAAATAAAGGATTTAAGTAATTTTTTAAAAAAGTAGGGAAAAATAGATAATAAGGAACTTAAAGTTGTGTATTTAAGTTATTTTTCCTTGATTAAATTCAAATTCGTACAACATTTCAAGGCCCATTTTGGAGGGAAACACTCCTAACATGATATTTTTCATTTTTAAGGACTCAAACTCGATTAAGAATAAAGTCTTTTTTGTGTTGAAGCGAGGAACAAAGGAAGTCCACTCCTTAGCCCAATAACTCGATAGGCCCAGTAAAATGATGAGTCTCATCAATTGTGTATTTGGGCTTTTGGGAAATGTATTGCCACTTTTTTTTTTCCATCGGTATCCATATTGGAACTTGTAGACTGCGCATCGTGGTGCGACAGAGTCCGGGCACAACGAGACTCTCACCTTCTCTGGAGCCTCCTTTCAGGGGACTTGCGCCCGAAGCCATTAGGTCAAGGACACGTCACGCATCGCGTCGCCCCCCGCACGCTGCAAGGAGTTGCACGGGACGGAAGTTGGCCTCCCGTGCGCCTTGAACGCGCGGATGGACAAACTAAATTCGAATTCGCGACGAGAACAATAAAGAGCTCCCTAACAAAGACTATCAAGGGGTCACTTCTCATTCAATTGTACTGAAACATCAACAATATGTTCACTGCATGAAACATAACAATTTGATTTGAAATTGAAGTTTTGTTTGGACATATAATAGGAATTTCTTAAATTGTACTCATAAACATGAAACCCCCATAAGTTGTGAAAACTATCAAAAGTTATCTAATTCTTATATAATCCTACCAAGTAAGCAAATCGTAATTTATAAAAAAGAATTGGTATATTCAAAAGTGATGCATTGATAAATAACATATCTTCAAATTTCTTTTATAAATTACGGTCTTTGATCACAAACATCAAAATACACATAATTTTATAAAATTCACTAATGACAATAGCAATAACTAGCTATACTTTAATATAATTCTATCTTATGATACACATATCTCTTTAAGGCAACACTACAACAAATTTGGTCTTCGGCCACACTAATTCTAAACAACACTTTAAAAGTGTTGTCAAAAGTATCTAAGGTAACACTTTCAAAGTGTGACCTTTGTACAATGCTTTTGGTAACGAAGTCTTTGGCAATGCTCTTGAAGTGTGCTCTTTAAAATTATAGGCTTCACCTTTTAAGTGTTGCCAAATCAGAAAATAATTGGCAACACTCATTTATACATATGGCTACACTTTTAGTGGCGGCTATGTGTTGGCGGCCACAAAAACATACTAAAATTTTCTAATAAAATTTGGTTGAAGAAGTATTAATGGCGACCTATAAGATGTCGCTGCTAAGTTCTTTTGTCGCGACACCGTTGCTACTAAAAGTTGGTCTTTTGCGGCGATATTTTATGCCGCAGCTAATTCTTTCCTTTTGATATTCAACATTATTTTCGTTTGAAAATCACATTTTTATAATACTTGTGGAGAATTTAATTTATCGTATATTTGGTCTTTTATTAGGAATTGATGGTACCATTTTTTATTTTTCCAAATGTGATTTTATTTTTATCTTTCTAATATTTGTGAAGTTGTTTAAAATATATTATTTTACCACATTTTCTTCTCTTTCCATATATTTCAGAATTATTTCATTTAAAAATATTATAAGATAATTAATTAATAATTTAAGGAAATATAACATATGATAATTTTACCTTAGTATAAAATCTTTTGATGATTAATGAATGACAAAAAGTTCCATAAACATTTTTAAAGGACTTGATGTTTTTAAAATAATATAGATGATAAGTATAGTGTACATAAATTTATAAAGTAATTTTCATAATAGTTTGAATATGATTTTAATTTCTTAAATTAGATAAATAAAAGGAAAAGATATAAAAATATAAAAGAACCCTAATTTCCTCCAGACATATCCCTTTTTCCCCTAATTCCCTTCTCTCCTTACACCAAATCCCTCTTCAATTTTGTAGGAAATTCGCCGCTTTCTTTCAATTTTTCTTCGCTGCGGTGATTTCTAAATGCTATAAGCCTTGTGGACTTTGCTCGTCTCCGAAGTTTGACAGAAGCAGCTAGACACGACATGCTTTCTCTCTTGCAATGGGTGAAAGGTATCATCTTGTTTGGGGTTTTCTTTTTCCACAAATCTTATTCGATGAAACCCAATATAGTTCTTATAAGTTTTATTTTATTTTCTTTCATTTATTTGATCATTTTTGTTGGGTTTCCATTTGTCTTAGAAATAATATTTAGTTTAATCTTCTAAAGTTATATGCTGAATGAATTGAGTGACTAAAAATGGAGGATGCCAACAAGAATGGCAAGATGTTGAGAATATTGTGGTAGAGTAAAGAACTAAGACTTCCAATTACAGTTTGAAAACTTATGGGTATGCCATTGATGACGAACGGTCCATGGAGTCACTGTTTTGTATTTTTGTACATATTGTTAGCGTGTCAATCATTTTGCTCAACAATATATGAATTGTGGGTTTTAGAATTGCATAGGATGGATACTATATCTAATTACAATAAAAATATTTATTTGTTAACTTCTACAATATGAAATTATGGCTACATGTTTTTGCATGATCTGTTTGTATTGGCATTTAGAGAAAGCTATTGTCTCTTTGTATGCAATAGATGTCATGGTAATGAGGTGAATCTATCTAAATTCTAAAAGGTCAATCATAATTTGCTACGAGGATAAGAGTGAACATAATTTTTTTTGTTTTTTTAATGTTAACTAATTGAATTTTAGCATGATTGTGAACCAATGATAATGTGTTAGGAGATTCTACATTTCCATTGGTCTTTACTAACTTGGTCATCTACCCATTGTTCTAAACTAGTTTATACAACACTTCAATATTTGAGAATTATTTGATTCCATTTTATGCACTTAATTTGGAGACTTGAGAGTTGTTGGACTTAGAGGCTAAGATTTATCCAGCGAAGACTCATTAAGAGTTAATTTTGCCTTCTGTGTCCCACTATTTAGGATAGCACGAATGCAGAACTTTTGTTTTAGCTTATTAAACTTGTATAGAACCTGTGCCTTCCATCTTAAGCTTCCAAATTTTTGAAACAGTTATATGTTTCCTATCTAGGAAAATCATTTCTATTCATACTTTCTCCAAAAACAAGTAATGAAAATTTATAATCAAATAGATAATCCTATTGTAGTGTTAGTTAAAGGCTAAAGTACTCATTACCCCCTTGAACTTGAAGCTTTTTATTCAGTGTACACCTAAACTAAATTTTGTTTTAATTACCCCCCCGAACTTGTTTATTTCTCCGTCGCGTACACCTTTATTGTCCACCTGGCGTAGAAATTGACAACACACTCTACTACGTGAGGAAGTGATATTTTGCCACATCATAAAGCTACAACGCTAAAAAAAACGTAAAATCTCCATTTTTCTTTAATATTTGAAATATTTTAAACGAAAAATAGGGGAAAATGTAAATGAAAAGTAAAGGAAACAAAGATTAACACTTACTTGGTAAGAATTTCAATCAAATTTGAAATTTAATCGACCAACTTCACGTCTAGAAAAATCCAAATCCAGAAGGAGTTCCGCGAAATCAATCCTTATTCAAAAATAACTTTTAAACAATGAATTTTAAATTTAAGAAATTTATTTTTTGCAATATTAATTTATCTAGGTGGTTATTATTTATCCAAGAGGAAATCCACATCACCAATTTTGCCAGCTGTCGCGCGCGTGTAGTCACAATAGGAGCAGATGGACGAAAAAGGTGTACGTGATGGAGGAATAAACAAGTTCGGGGGGGGGGGGGGGGGGGCGTAATTAAAACGGAATATAATTTAGGTGTACACTGAATAAAAAGCTTCAAGTTCGGGGGGTAATGAATACTTTTGCCTTAGTTAAACTATGTCTGAGGACTATCTTCGGATATAAGCTTTGAAGGATGCTTGATACCTTCCTCTCGGAGTAAATAAAACTTGCATAGAATTCTAAAGATTTTGCAGAGTAAAACAGAATAGACATACTGACATGTTAACACAGCTGGTGAAACTCCTTATGTTCTTGGACAATATATGTATTAGTATACTAGTAGCAAAACTCAAGTCAAGGTCATTCCTCCTATCTTTTACATTTCTAGTTTTTCAATGAAGTAGATGATATAGGATGAGATCTAATTTGTTGTTAAAAGTTTATTCACGCTATTACCTTGAATCAAGTGTCATGTTATAGGATGAGATCTCAGTTTTTGCTGATGTTGATTCACGATATTACCTTGCCAATTATTCATCTTTCTTATACTCTTATTTCCTGTTAGAAGCTCAGAGATCAGCAGAACATCACATTAGGGGCTTGCTAGCGCTTTGAATTTGTTGGAGGAGGCAAATAATGTTATTGATTCGAATTCCAAAGGTGGACCAATCTTATATGCAGATCTCATCCAGTTTGTTGTAAGCCTGTAAGGGTTTTAGATGCAAGTTTCTTGTGTGTTAGGCTTCATGCTTCTGCTAAACAAGTTTTGACCGATTTATATTTCAATATGCTAATTACAACAACTCTCGTTCATTTCATTTCTTTCTAGCTGCAACATTAATATGTATACACTTTGGAGGAGATTTACCAACAAATTCAGGTTCTTTCTTAATATAATTTGTGAGAGATTGTCTGGTTAATTTACTTATATTGTAACCAACAATAAGCAGTCTCTTAAATTTAACAGTTACTGGAGTCTTTCTATCTTTGACTGTTATTTTCTATCTTACCCTTTTTCAGCATTTTCTTTCTAAGGTCTACCTTCATTTAGTGCCCACATTTTGTCAAAGGTAAACTTGGTTTTCAAAGCTAAAACTACACTGATAAGTAAACTATAGAATGTGACAAGCCTAAGACAAATAACTTTAGGAGTTCTCTTAAATATCATAATCCCCTCGGTTAATTTATGTTCCTTGCTGGAAAAAAATCACCCATTTTTCTTTGGTTTGATACAAGACAAAGTCCAGTCAAGTCAACCTTTTTCGCTTCTGCAATTAGCAAATGTGGTGATAATATAGAGAAAGGAACTTTGTTGTAATCTGCTTATGGTTCTAATGGACAGGTTATCTTTATTCGAATGTATTTAAAATCCCTACTTAATGAGGAGAGGCAAACAAAAGAGTGCTTAACCAATTTATAATCTTTTCACATCTAAATATTGTGCAGTCTAATATAATGTTTATTCTTTATCATTTTTGGAGCTGCAACATGAAGATCAGTTTTCTATCATGACTTATGAAACTAGGATCAAAATGAAGAGAAATGCCTATCATTCATTTAGTACATGTACAATTATTCGATTAAGTAGTTGCTTCAGGTTATTCACCTTCAAAAAAGAATGTTGTCCTTAAGATTGATTGTCTATAATTTTCTCTCTACACAGTGAAACAAATTTGATAGGCTATTTGGGAGTTCAGATGCCTGATCCAGAGGGAAGAGTGCCTTGGGAGGATAAAAGCAAGTGTGCAGGAAATGAAAGACGAATTTCAAAGGTGTCGGCTTGGTCACTCTCCAGGTAAAAGACTAGTTATTTTGGACAACATTTGGACCTAGGTATGGTAACATCTTCTTTTTGGGGCACCAATAATTTTGAAAAACTAAAATACAACCAACTAGGTACAGCTCAAATATCGCCAATGAACATCTTTAGTGGCGACTTGATGGGTTTTTGTGGGGACTTTTATTGCCACTAAAAGTATGATTTCTTGTATTGGATACTCGGACTTTTAAAAAATGTGAATAGATTCTTGTCGAATTCTCCAAAGTAGTGTATTTTTGCAGAATTCGACACGGATGTGGCATCAAAACTGAAGAGTCTGTACAACTTTGATTTAAGGTCATGTGAATGTGTACTTAAATTTTAATCCAAGTATATGTTTAGGAAAGAATATACAAAACAAAAGTTGTTGTGTGAGATCATGTAGGTAAATTTTTGTTGTTGTTTGGTAATAAGAAGTTTTACCCTTATATTTTTGTTTAGATATATATTCTCTATGGATAAAAAGACTAAAATCGAACATGCAAGTGATTTTCGTGTTCCATGGTAATATGAAGCTTGCATATAGTCTGTCTTTTATTGACATTTGATTTCAATATTTCTATGGATAAAAAGACTAAAATCGAACATGCAAGTGATTTTCGTGTTCCATGGTAATATGAAGCTTGCATATAGTCTGTCTTTTATTGACATTTGATTTCAATATTTCTATGTTGTTTGGTACCTTACTGATCAAAATCTTTTAGCTTTGTTGTTGGTAGCCTTTTGGAGAATAATTTTTTTTATGTGTCGTCTTCTGGGAAGAAAATCTTATGCAAGACTTGGAATAATTCTATAGCCACTGAAATAACTTGTACATTTGTATGAATACATACTACTATATATTGATTTTTTTTCTAATTTTTAATTTCATTTTGAATGTGTAGGATAATGTGGGTGATGCAATTTTTAATGGTGGCCACAAGTCAATTCAATCGATTGAAGTTTCTTTTTGAACAATTATGTTCAAATTTACTTGTGATTTTGTGGAATTCATTACTTGTGCACATCTTGAAATATTGTTTTATTACTGTGTAGTAAGATGTTGATTTCTCAAAGTTTAATGCAAATATGTATATTTTTAAATTATTATTTTTGAGTTATTAATTAGGTAATGTAGTTCTTGCGATCATCTAGATGTAATTTGTGAGTATATAGACATCAATTATGTGGATCATTGATCCTAAATTTTGACAAGTATATTAGTTTAGGCTACACTTTATAAAATGTTGCTTTAGAGGATGTAACAAATGATATGTTTTGGAAGTGGGTCTATGAGGTAGAAAAGGCCACACTTAAAAGTGTAGTTAAAGGTCATTAAAAGTGTTGCCATATAAGGTGCTAAAAGCGTGACCTTTGTACAGTATAGGCCACACTTATTAGGCGTGGCTAAGAAGGCGATACTTGAAAAGCGTGACTTTAGGTCAAATGTTAAGCTTGTTTAGGCCATCCCGTGTTGCCTAAAGTCCAAAAGTGTGGCCTTAGATAAAAGGCTACACTTTTTATTATTTTAGGCCACACTTTTCTGAGGTGGCAAAAGGCCTAAAATGTTGTAGTGCAAGCATGAATTTATTTTTTACAAAATTTAACTTTTATATTTTAAAAATATTTTAATCTCAAATTCTACTTTTTGAAATATTTAAAATTTGAAATCATAATTCTTAATTATGTATTAAAAGTTGAAATCATAATCTCTAAATTCAGACCATGAGTAACTTTTGTAGGACCATTAGTAGTGTAATTCAACTTGGTTTAAATTTAGTTTTGTATCTTTTCAGATGACATATATGAATCATCCCAAAAGTGCATTATATTATATTGGGAAATATAGTACTATATATATAGTATCTTAATAAGTTGTTGAGTATTGGTTACACTTTGTTGTACCTATGAAATTGAATTTTGATCAATCACACAAATATTCCTTTCCCACAAATTCCAAATTTAAAGTAGTTTTTTGAAAAATATATTTAATAAACTTGACCAAACACTAATTACTGATCAAGAATGTTTTATTTATTTATTGGTCAAAGAAAATTATTTCTCCAATTTTTTTTATAAATAAATTGATTTAATTTATTTTTTCTAGGTTTATTATTACGAGTAGAAAAAATATCTCTGTTCATATATGATCTCTTGTCTGACTTTGGATTTGAAAGCAACTGTATATTTTTCTCCCATTAATGAAAGCAAGTGTATTTTTTTCTTTCAATTTGCAAGCAACTGCATTTTTTTTTTCCTGTTTATAAATATGAAAGCAACTGTATTAAATAAAGTACCAAAATAGCTACACAATATTTTCGTCCATAATGACATGCACATAATGAAATTCAACTACGAATATTTAAAAATAAAAAAATTAAATTTAAATAATGCACATAAGTTATGATAATAACTTCAAAAGAGTTTGTCTTTTTATATTCACACTCTTTTTAGTCTATGAGGGATTAAATTACTTAACAAATACACTCGTTTCTTTTGGTAACATAAAATCATTAAACTAATTTTATGTGTACATTTATTTCTAACTAGTAGATGAAATCTAAACTTCAGATTTCACTATACATAGATAAGTTTTTTTTCTTCCCACCAAGTGTCTGTTATTATAACCAGATATTTTTTTCCACCTGGTGTCTCGAGCCCACATTAAAGCTCAGACTGAATTCGAGTTGCGTACTGCAGGGCTCATTCGGGGGTGACGCTCTCAATAAGACTTTCTCCGTACCCAAGGCTCAAACCCGATACATCTGGTTAAGGTAAAGTGCTCCCATCGGTGCACCACAATTCATGTTGGTACTATAATCGGATGTCATTATATTTAACTTTAAAAATACTCATTTTAAAAAGAATTAAATTTAATACTCAATTAAACAGCACATAATTGGTCCTTTTCATAAACTTTTTTTTTTAATTTATGGAAACTATTTTATTAAATTAATAAGTCAAATTTTCAGTTTCCTACTCTACCCGTCTACCGTGACTCTGGTACTGTGAGAACAAAATTGCAGACCATCACCACCACTATAATCGCATTCATCATTTTTCTCAACAAATTCTACTTTCACTATAACTCTTTTTTTTTCATGGATTTCCCGGCTAACCGATTCTCCGGCCTAATCCCGGCGACTTTTAGTGCCGTTGTTAACTCGTCATGTCCTCTTTTAGGCTTCATCGGACGACTTTCTCCGGTCACCGGTGCAGCATCTGCCGCCGCGATTATAATCGTGACCGTCGCTCTACCGGGGTTCCTTTACTTGAAGAATAACAAAAATAAACTTCCTGATGAACGACACAATGTCCGTGGCGAGTCGACGCACGCTCCGACGTTTGACCCTCTTCTGAATGGTACAATAATATATGCTTTAATCGAAATAAATTTCTTTAATTTTGGTTGTGATGTTCTGGGTTTGCCCAAAAGTTGTGTTTCTCTTATGATCAACATGTGCTTTCACACAGGGTTCAGGATGTGGAATTTGACATTGTTATTTTACCGATCCTAAAGAAAAAGGATCACATTTTCACATTGTTTATTGATCCTATTGTTTGATGTTATAAGAAAAATTAGTTTGTGTTTTCTTTTCCACAAATTTGTTCGTGTTGAAGTTGAATAGTTTTCCTGTTTTACCGGTTT
The DNA here is from genome assembly GCF_900185275.1 of Solanum verrucosum. Classification (NCBI taxonomy): domain Eukaryota; kingdom Viridiplantae; phylum Streptophyta; class Magnoliopsida; order Solanales; family Solanaceae; genus Solanum; species Solanum verrucosum. The sequence goes on from NW_026020415.1 coordinate 437,986, forward strand.
GTTTAAATGTTAACTTCAGTTTTTTAGTAGTTGTATCTATGTATTGAAACTATTAGTTGAAGTTCTGCACTTTTGCCTCGAAATACTTAGCTCTTGTTTGGTCATAGATTTCGAAGTTGAAACTTGAAAACTTGAGTTAGTTGCGATTTTTTGAACTTGATGTTGTTATTGGAATTTTTTTTTGAAGTTTTGTGAGTGGGATTCCCAAAAACCCCAAAACTGGAACTTGAATATTTTTTTGATCCAAAATCTGTGGTCAGACGTTAGCTTAGTAGGAGATCCTACTTCTCACACAGTGAAAATGAGCTATCTCAAGGAGTAAGGATAGTGGTTCTTGGGATATGACCGAATTCTGTGGGACTTTCATTGCATTCTATCCGAGTGAATTTCACATCTCAACTGTTTTGTGTTATAATTATGAGGAGGAGGGTGATGTGTTGTCTCTTCTTGTTGATGTAAGGTTATTTACTACGAATTGCAGATTGACTTAGAGAAACCTGTTCAAGTTTCCAACTGAATCTGTTATAAGTCACCCTTAGAACTTCTGTACCCTTTTTTATGAGCTTGAACTAATTTTTTTCTCATTAGGTGATTGGTTATGTTGATTATAGGTCTTGATCTTCTACATAGGTAGGTGATCATTCTACAGTGATGTTAAGTTGCCAAGATGATCATTTTGTATTCATTGTTTTCTGCTTTGAGTTAATCTCATGCGGTGCGATTAAAACAATGATTTGGAAGAGGGGAAATCAAGAAAATGATGGGGTACATTGTTATTGCTTAAAAGCAAAGCAACAGACCATTTAAAGAAGTTGAAGTTAGATTATCAGATGTACAAAATTACAGTCTGGATATGAAGTCTTCTTTAGACTCATGTCACCCAAGGCTCGATAAAATTCATTATAGTTCCTCTCCAGGTCATTCTTGAAATTTTACTTCAGTAAGTAATGCTCAAATATATTTATTATATCCTCGACGTCCTTAACCTATTGGCATTTTGAAATGAAACTTAGTTTTGTTCACATACCAAGTATTTCTTCTGTAATCCACGTGCTTATAATCATGTTGCAGAATATGTTGGAGGACGTATAAGTGAGATAGATGTCTATTTTGATGCTGAATATGCAGAAGAGTTACAACTTCATGAAGTTTTAGTAGCCTCACTTTACACTGGTCAAAGCAGTAATCATGCATCTGTATCTGCAGAAGGACTTTTGTCTGAAACAGAGATGTTGAATCTTGAAAAAGAAGGTGAAGATCAACTTAACAACTTCTGTGAGATTTGCTTGGATGACAAAGAAGGATGGGAGATGTTTAAAAATGACAGTTGTTCTCATTCCTTCTGTTATGAGTGCACTGGCAAGCATATTATGGCAAGGATATCAGAGAAAGCAAATGTAATTGGTTGCCCTGGAGTAAGTTGTGGTGTTGCTTTTGATGTTAATGCTTGTAGGTTCTTGATTCCCGAAGAGGCACGGATCCAGTGGGATGAATCGGTATGTCAGTCAATGATTCTCGACTCTCAAAAACTGTACTGCCCTTTCCGTGATTGCTCAGCCCTGTTGGTTAATGATTCTGGGGAAAGTATAGAAAGGAATAAATGCCCTTTGTGCAAGAGATCATTCTGTGTAGTATGTCGAGTTCCATGGCATTCAGAATTTACATGCAAAGAATTCCAGAAACTGAATGCCAAAAAGAGGGGCAAAGGGGAAGAAATGGTGAAGATACTTGCCAAGAAGAAAAACTGGCAGAAATGTCCTAATTGTAAAGTATTTGTTGAGAGGACAGAGGGATGCATTCACATGACTTGCCGGTGTGAACATGAGTTCTGCTACAGTTGTGGTGCAAAATGGACTGCTTCTCATTATTGCCGTAAAAAATGATCTTACGTTTGAAGCTCCATAAGGAAGTGACGATTGATGAAACTTCCTTTAGGGTCACTTTAGCTAATAGTAATAAGTAGGTCGCAATTACTTGAATCTTTTGGAAGGAAACAGAAATGTTTATGATGTAAATAACAATCTGGATTTTTAGCTTTTGTCCATGCTAAGTACTAACTAGCAGTGTTGGGTAACATAATAGCTTTTGCTTTATTTACAATTTTCTGAAGAAACTCTTTCTTGCCTTACCATGGGCAACAGAGGACATAGTAAGTTTTCTTATCTTGAAATTGGTAAGGAAAATAGTATACTTGAGTTCGAGGGTGTATTGGAAACAACCTCTCTACCGTCACAAGATAGAGGTAAGGTCTGCATACAGGAAAATTGTAGTACTAGTGTTTTTAGATTTGCTATTTCTATTGAATTGTTTGAAACCAATCTACTAACACTACTATTATTCTATAGGGGTTTCACAAGTGTTTCAATTGACCCCCTATGGGCCTAACCCAAGTGATTTGCACTCTTAGATATCTTCTACTTAGGAACGGTCCACTAAGAATGCTCCTCTTTTAACTTCACTCGAGTCCTAAAGTACTATCACCAATGAGTTGTTCACGTGGAATTGCCATTAGCGATGCCAACTAATATTTGTGGTTAAGGTATTCTTATCTTCGGCCCACGAGTTTCGGCCTTTTCCCGATGAGGATCATTCTTGCGACTTCACATATTTGAACTATTTCAGTCTCACTTCCTTCATCTTGTCCACTACTGGAGCCACTCTCATCTTGTCTCATACATCTTTGTTTCTAGTCCTATTTCTCCTAATATACCTACACATCAATCTCAACATTCTCATTTTCTCCACTTACACCTTTTAAACATGCAATTTCATGGAACGGAGAGAAATGCATTAAGAATGACCTAGACATTCTAAATGATTGAGGTAATTATGAACCCCTAATAGTAAGGTTTTTTGTTAAATCAGCTCAACTTAAAATGGAAAAAAGTAAAATATTCTCAGCATAATAATTAAAAAGGACTAGACAAACCATGTGTCAAGTTGACGGAGAAGATGTAACAATTCGAACTATAGTGTTATACATTTTAATTCAACGGTTTACTAACTTATACGCCAATGATCCATTACTCTTCTTTTTTTTTAATTAAAATTTTGTACTTTCAAACATGAATATTATTTAAAATATTTTTTTACAAAAAACATAACTAAACATCACTCTCTAACACAAATTTTATTAACTTAAAATAAATAAAAAATATTTAAAATCTATAATAAAACGCCTACTTAATTTGTTTGAGAGTAAGTATCGAGTAAAAGACAAATATGGATAAGACTTTGTCTAATGTGGCATCCTATTTGACAGGGGTCAATAAATTCGAATTTTTGATCGCTTTATTTATCGATATAAAGTTGTAAAAAAGTGCTTGGTATTATAAAGGTAAGCTTTATTTATTTGTCTCGTTTGTTGCTTTCTTAAAGCAAAGAAGATAAGTTTTCTAAGGACTTTGACCTCAATAAGTATAAAACTCTATGAATTACTTGAAAAAATAGTCATTTTATTAGGAATAATATAGGATTTAAATTTAATAAAAGTAATATTTAAATTTTATTGTTGAATTTTAAAATTATGATTTAAAATTTGATAATGAATAAAATCATATGAAAATTTTAGTTCGATTGAATCTGTCCAACATACTATATGTTTGAACATTTTTAGTGTAAATGAATGTGCCATAATTCTCAGAATCTTATTTAGTCCAAATTAATATAATTAAATTATGTCATAGTCGAAGCTACCAGCTCCAATCCAAAATAATTAACGGTTTAGGTTTGAACATATGAATTAAGAAATTTACTTACTTTTAAAAAATAAGTAGAGTTTTGACTAAAATAATTCTATTTATGATTTTATTTTCTTTTTAGATTTAACATAACTATCATTAAATTTGTACATTGATTAAGAATACGCTGACAGTAAATTTGGAACAACAATCAAATTCTTTTCTAATTTTGTGAAATACTAATGATTTTGGATCTATTTTTAAAGATCAAAACATTACTTCTTCCATCACATATTAGTTACAGTATTTATTTTTTCTTTTATACTCCCCATAAGAAATCATAAATAAGGATGGATAGTTACTTACTAATTTACCGTTTAAGAAACTTTTCTAAAACTTTACAAACTTGTTTAAAACTTTTTTAAAAGAATTATTTGTAAGAGTAAATTGGATTAAAAAAAGCATCAATTAATCCTCTCTTGATTTTTTTTCTTTTAAATTGATAGCTATTTTAATAAGGAAAAATTGTATATAATAGCAAACTAATAATTCAAATTAAATGTCAAAACCACAGTTTGATTTAATCGTACCCCATAGCAAACTGCTGCTATTTCGCATCTCTCCCTGGTGAATCTCGCTCGCCACTCTCAGCAGTCTCTCCCTCGCCTCTCTCGCTTTTATACAAACGCAAATGTATAAAATGCGTTTGTGTAACACCCAGTAACTAGAAAAAACTAGAAAGAAGTTAAAAATTGGAAATAGTCATTTTTGGAAAGAATATAAAAATCTGGAAAATTTGTTTAAGTATGTTAAGTTGGGTTTTTAGTCAACTTCAATCGACCATAAATCCTAGCTCAGAATGAGTTAGGTGTGTTTCCAGATATCGAAGGAAAAATCTTGGAATAATCTTTTCAACGCCGCTGAGTTTGCGCGATTCCGAGTTCGTATGAGTGAGATAATCCCATTTGAAGTTGGACTGTTCAAATAAGGAAAGTCTAACCCGAAATTTAGAAGGGCATTATGGTCTTTTCCATACCCCATGACTTAATTTCGTTTTTGGTAATTTATTGGGGTCTAAACTAATAGGATTCAGTTTACGATATTGAGTTAGAGTTTTAAAAAAGAGATAAAAAGAAGAGAAAGGAGGAGAAGGAGCAAAAATCATCAAGTTCTTCAAGAATCGCTTGTGGATTTCGTCAAGGGGTGATCCCTACGAGATATGTGAGTTCACACAGCATTGGGTTCGTTCACCCACGCACCAAACATGTTTAATTCAACATGAATTCGTCCTAAAAGTTGCAAGTTTGAATGTTCTTGATGTGTGTTCTTGAATTTACTTTCGTTCTTGAATTTGGAATGAGATTGAGGAGTTCTTGAGAGTTTAAGGTCGATTTTAGAGTTGTGTTTGATTAGATTCTTGTGTACATATGTTGGGTTTTTGAATCTAAAGAGAATTGGAGAAAAAGAATCAAATTTAGGTTATTTGGGGTTAGAAAACGAAAAAGGAATAAGTCGGCAGAATCTGGGTACCAGGTCTGTGTTTCGGACCTGTTCCTCAGAATTGACAATTTTTCTTCGCGGAGCGGAGCGGTCACGGACCGTTCTGCCTCAAAATTTATTTCGCGACCAAATAATTAAATGCATCTCCAAGTCGCGAACTTGCTTCCAGACGATGATTTCTTGATCTTTTCTCGTGTTTAACTATCTAAAAACACTCCTAAACATCATGAGATATTTCCTATCACAAATCTCAATCCTTGAATCCATAATTCAATTCAAGGATCAGTTAAGAGTCAAGTCAAGAGAAGTTAAATACCAAGTCAAGAGAAGTTCATAGAGTCTTCCAAAAGTCTTTTACAAATGATTTAACTTTGTTTGAAGACTTGAGTTTTGAGTTAAGTAAAGAGTAAAGTTGAGTTCATTTCTTCAAAGTATATGGGGACTATGTATTCCCAAAGAGTTAAAATGTTTTCACATTTAAACAAGAAAAGGAAACCTTGATTTACAAAGAGCCTTTGAGCTAGTTTTCAGTAAAGAATAAATGATTTCACAATTAAGCAAGGGAGGAAACTTGATTTCCAAGAATAGCCTTTGAGCTAAGTTTTTGAGCAATTATCTCAAATCACAAAAAGAAGTATGTTTTTAAACATAAGAGCTACTATCATATTTTGGGAGTACTATTGAGCACCGATATGGGGGAGAGTTCAGACAACTCACAGCCCCCATAAACCATGTAGTCATCATAGGTAGAAAAGGGTCATACTTTTTAGATGATTTCGTGCTTTTTAGCATAGACTAGTGGATCCACTTAGTAGTTCAAGTTCTATACCCTCGACAAGATATATGATGGCCCTGGGAGCGTGAGGCAAAACGTTGTATCATCACAATAGCTCTTACATGATGGTTGTCGGTTAGAGAAACTCCCACATAAGGAATTATATTCTTATATACACAGTTTATTTGTATTTTACTTACATTTCAGAGTTATAGTGTATCTTTGCATACACACAGAGTATTATTGTATTTCCAAATACACAGAGTTGACATACATCTTTAAACAACGTTTCTTTATATTGCACTTGTTTTATACTGCTTTATATTTAAATGAGTTGAGTTGAGTTGAGCCAGGTAAGTTCTTCAGTTCCTTTCAACCTTATGTCTTGTTTTAGAATTCCCCTCGCATACTCGTACATTTAATGTACTGATGTCATTTGGCCTGCATCTTATTATGATACAGACACAGGTAATCAGGATCATCATCCAGCGCCTTGTTGATCCAGTTGAGCATTCAGAGTCAGTTGGTGAGCCTCATTGCTTTCCGGAAGGCTCCTTTGCTATCATTTGCTTTTTAGTATTTCATTTGTTAGGATGATCGGGGGTCTTGTCCCGACATCCATCTCAGTAGTTTTAGAGGTTTCATAGACAGTCAGATGTTAGTTCTTTAGTCTTTTCATTTTTATTCTATTATGTTGAGACTTGAGTTTGCCTTATTGGCCAGTTGAATGTTCCTTTATAACATTCTAGTTTATTACATAGATTTATCTTTGTTGAGTATAAGTCTTCCGCTGAGTAAGTAAGTCAGGCCAAGGGTTCGCTTGGGGCCAGCAATGGTTCTCGAGTATCAGTACCGTCCAAGGTGTAGGCTCGGGGCGTGACAGTTTGTGTTTGTATAAAGCGAGAGAAAATTGTATATATACATATATTTTCGTTCCCCTCTCCCGGATCTCGCTCGCCACTCTCACTTTATACAAACACAAATGTATAAATTGTGTTTGTGTTTGTATAAAGCGAGAGAAAATTGTATATACAAACACAATACATATATTTTCATCCCATACACTTATGATTATACAAATACAGATCTTCCCATGCCCAATTTTCTTTTGTCTTTCTCTCTTTTCTCGTTGTATACAAATACAGATTATACAATTGATTCTTTTGTATATGTATACCGAAACAGATCATACAATTGCTTCTTTTGTATATATGTATAGCAAAATATACATATTAATAGTCATAGCAAACATAAAGTTTGCTATGGAGCGCAATTATGCAAACTATAACTGCATACAAATATGATTTTGTGTTTGCTATATGTGAAAGTTGTTCTTTTAATAATGTGACAATCAATACTGGACGGAGTAAGTAGGTATTTTGGACCAGAGGAAGTAAAAAAATTGCTATACTACTGTGTTCAATACAGTAAAATAGAGAGAAAAAACATATAAACTGGAAAACAAAAAAATAAAAACCTTATTAAAAATATAAACAAATATACAGACCACATTTTTTTGTGTTCTTAAATAATTAACTCTGTTATTGTACTTGGGTTTTGAATCATTTCCTCGTAGGATAAAATGAATATACCTATTGTAAGAGTGACGGTACTTCAAATGCTCACAACTTTGTCGAATTCAATGTCAGTTTCAAATCACATACAAACTCAATATTGTTTGTAAGAAAATATGCAATAGTAATTTCAGATGCAGAAAAATGAAATGGAAAACTTTCTTCTCTCCTCTTTATTAGCTAGAAAAAATGCTTCTAAATATATGTACACTAATTTTTTATTTTTTATTTTTTATTTTACAACCAATAAGTTCCTATAAAACAAAAACTTAGCCTGAATTTTTTAAATTTTTCTTCATTTCTTCTTCACACCAACACTTCAACACTTAACTCTGTCAAAATCTATTAAAAGTGTTGAGTGTTTTACTAATAGGAAACCACCATGACCTCAATTTGCACTTTTTCTTTTCATCCACTTTTATTATTATTCAGTGCCCTATTAGGTTGAAGTTCATGATAATTTTAAAACTAATTAAATAATCTAAGTTTGTGCAAAAAAAAAAAAAGCGTTAACATAGAATTGCCAACTCCAATATGGAATAATAATAATAAATGTTTTAATAGGAATAAGAATTATATTCCCAAAATTATCATTACAAATTGACTTTGCTAAAGCTAAAATCCTATTCATTCCTTTACACAAAGAAAGAAAAAAGCAATAAAGAAAGAAAGATAATTAAAGGGAATACAAATGTGCTCTGGGACGCGGCCTACCGCAACATAAACTTCACATTAAAAGTTTAAAAAGAATTATTTGCCTATCTTTTAGAGCCTTAATCACATCTTGAATATTTTGTCATACTAATTAAAGTCGAAATAGACAATTCTTAGCTTCTTGTTGAGTTTTCGGACGATTTTGTAAAGTAATATCGATAAAAAGATGAATCTTATTATTCAGGATCTCATTCTGAAACATACAATATAATATCATTATTATCAAATTTCAAGTGAAACAACGAATCAGAATATAACTTTAAATAAAAATATTATAATTAATAGAAATTGAACGCGAAGAACTATCAAAAACTATATAAGATGTAATACACCATCACTCTATATGTATGTGTGTGAAAGTCATTAATTTTTTTTTAAAAAGAAAATTGTATTTTTTAAAAGAAATAGTAGAAGACTCCCACGTGTATATATGATGACCTCATAGTTGTTATATATCAACCTTAATCTTTTTTTTTTTCTTTTTGGTAATAATATCAACCAAAAAAAAAAAAAAATCATTCTTTCAACAAGAGTGGATATATCTTTAATCACGTCCACTATTGAGTATCTTATCCATTAGATATTCCCATTTACGTATGATCTTTTATAATATATGGTGCTCGACTCATATAATATTCCTTGTGTTACTGTTCGGTTAAATTACGATGAAAAATTTGTCAAAAACGTCTTAAATATACTTTCCATTGGAAGTTCAATATTTTTAATAGAATTTCGCGAAAATCTACGTCAAGATATTCCCATTTTTTAATTTATGCGAGAAAGAAAAGAATCATATTATTTCTATGGTCAACACTAAGTTGAAAGTTGTATACAATATTCTTTATTACCACTGGTACGATATAATTGTGAGAAAGTTAAAATAATAGTCAAACACAAATAACTGAAAGGATAAGAGGTGAAAAGGGTAAAAAGATTCTTTAGTACTGTAAAACCAAACACTATGGGTGTGTTTGGTACAAAGAAAACATATTTCTAGAAAAAAAAAAATTTAATATTGGATTGATTGAAATTTTTGAAAAATATTTTTTTTAGAAAAATAAATTTCCTTAAGAAATTTGAAACACAACTTGAAATAGGAAAAACAAGTTTACATACGACATTTCAGAGTTGATTGTATCTTCTTCATTTTTCAACATACTCCATCTTCACCTTTATCCCTCAATGTGATTATCTCTCATTACATTTGTCTAGCTTATATATATATAAAAATATGATTTTTTTTACTTATATATCAAATAAATAAGAAATTCGCTTATTTTCGTGCAAAACATTTTTCATAATGCGACTTCATCCAAACACACCATAAATTGTCAAATATTCCACGTGGTCCTTTCTAATGCATTATGAGATATCCAGATAAATTTCGTATACGCAAGACAGATTCAAGCTTATCCAACCTTACTAAGTTTTGTCAGTATACATTTGATATTTGATATTCGAAACTCACTGTTTATATTAATTTTGATTTGTATTACATAGAATTCACTAAAAAAAATTCCTCCTTACTAGGTGTCGCTTCAATTTTGAACCAAGATTTGGCTTGATGTAACTCTTTTAGCTCCATCGGTAGAAGACAAAATGTATTTCCGTAACAAGTTGTACAACAAGGGGTGGGGGCGGGGGGATGGAGTAGATACTCTTTATCTTCAATTTTAAGATTATAGGCTTCAATCATCGCGATATAAAAAATGTGAAAGTTTCTTGGGAGGGGGTTGAAAAATGTCTATTTTTAAGGAGTATGAACTAAGGTCCAACATAGAATTATAAATACACATCCTTATTTTTAATAAGAAATATCTTAAGAGTACATGTCTATTTTTTTAAAATTTTTCTTTCTGGATGGTATTTCAAATGCGTAGGTGGAGCAAAGGGACAAGAGTACAAATTGATTTACATTGTCCACGCTTATACAAATTCAATATTTTGCCAATGGATTTTTGTCTCATAGATAGAATGCACTATTAAAGGAGATCTTTTAGTAGGCGTTTGAGTATAGGATTTGGGATTTTATATTTGAAGGTTTGCTTTGTATTAGCATTTGTTTAAAAATATGTGAATACAATTTTAATTTTCAAATTAATATTATGTTTTGAAAATTATAAAATTATGTGTAATTGAAAGTTTGTAATTTTATGAAATCGCAAATATATGTTGATTTATAAAAGAAGCATGGTGATATCTTGTTTATGAGCTATTATTTGTTCATTTGGTAGATTATATAAGAGTTAAAGAGAAGTTCCTGATAGTTTTTCCAAATTATGGTAGAAAAATACAACTTAAAAAATCTAAATTATAGGTCCAAACATATTTCAACTTGAAATCAACATAATCAAATTAAGGATTTCAAATCATGATTTAAAATCGTGTCCAAACAAGCCGTTGGATATTCTAAGAATGATAAAAATTGCACAACTTAATTATGGATGGACCACCTCAATCATCATTTAAAAACAAACATCAATTATATGCAACATAAGCAGATAATAAACTTTTGATATAACATGCTTAAATGGAGGTCGACAATATAAATACACTTATCCAAGAAAACAAGAACAGAATTCACTAAAAAAAGATTTCTCCTTACTAGGTGTCGCTTCAATTTTAAACTCGAACTCGTGACCATTAATTAACTCAGGAACTAAAGCATAAGGATCACATGCGGATATACCTTTGAGTGGTACAGTGTCGCGAAACATTGTTTCGTTGATTATTTTTTTTTACAAATTAGGCATGTATATATAGATTATAAGTGAAATAAAAGTATTGGATATAAAAATAAAATTCGTTAACTTCAAAATTGATAAGTATTATTTAGGGAAAATCCTGTGCAAACCACAAATAAGTAGAAATGAAGTAAAGATTTGAACTATGTTCTAAATTAATTTTTGTATTGTTGTACATATGTTCTACGAAATTTTATGATTCAAACACAGAGTTTGAATTAAAATTACTAGGATTTGACTTGACGTAACTCTTTTAGCTCCATCGGTAATAATTAGAAGACAAAATGTATTCCCGTACAAGTTGTACAACAAGGGGCGGGGGTGGGGGGATGGAGTAGATACATTTTATCTTCAATTCTAAGATTATAGGCTTCAATCATCTCGATATAAAAAATGTGAAAGTTTCTTGGGAGGGGGTTGAAAAATGTCTATTTTCAAGTAGTATGAACTAAGGTCCAACATAGAATTATAAATACACATCCTTATATTTAATAAGAAATATTTCCTATTTTTAATAAGAAATGTCTTAGAGTACATGTCTATTTTTTAAATTTTTTTCTTTCTGGATGGTATTTCAAAGGAAAAATCACCTCATATACACATTTAAGAGTCAATATTACAAGTTTTAAATCTACTTTTAAAAAATTCTTGCTTATAACAGTTTAATTACAAGTTATAACATATCACTAATTATTTATAAATTAATTAAATTTTACTTTATTAAATAAGTAATTTTTTGTAATTTTATATTATTATTAAATTATTTAAATAAAGAATACTCCATAATTATCTCTTACACAATTATAGGGATTTTACATTAATTACACTTCCTTATTTAATGTTATACTCATAACCTCTCATTAGTCAATCCCACCACCCTTCCCCCACACATATCCAACTATACACGCTATTACTCCACTTTCACCTTCTTCTCTCCCATTTTTCTCACCAGCCAACTACACCAACATTCAATCTTTCGTCCAATTTTTTTTTCCAACAAAATTATGTCTAAGAAACCCATTGAAACGCCTCAAAAGAGTCCCGGATTGGGTGAAATTGTTGAAAATTCGGCAAATATTCAAAATCCGGAGACGGATGGTTCATCTAAGTTGAAGGAGCGACAAAGAGAGAAAAAATGAAGAAAAAAAAGGTCACCCCTGCAAATCAAAAGGGGAAGAAGATGAAGGGGAAAATTGTTGAAACCCCTTCTGATTCCGATTTTGATTTTGCAGCTGAAATCAAAATGAAAAAAAGAAAAAAAATGTAGAAGTTATAGCATTTTCAAAACCATCAACAAGAAGAACAACAAAAAGTTATTTTTTTTTAACTTTTGGACAATTTTTTTGTGTTTAAGTATTTGATGATATATAAGATCATATGTTTTCTTTCAGGCAGATACCGTTTACATATAAATTACTGATGGCCTATTACAATTTCAAGATACTATTTTGAAAATATTAGTGTGTTTTCAAGCTGTACATTTATTGGATGAAATCTGTGTGAAATCTGATTAATATGTGTATGACTACGCTTAAATGTTTTGATTTTGAAAATTTTATGAATTGTGATATAATAATGGTATACAAATAGTATGAATTGTGTTTTAACATTGGTCTGATTGTCTATTAACTGTGTTTATGGTATAAATTATTAAATTGGTATGAAAATGGTATGATTTGTCAAACTACTGATTTTTTCTAAAAAAAAATCACATTATGCTTACTTTATATTCTAAACATGTTTTTGGATGAAACATGTATGAAATCTGATTAATACGTGTATGTCTATGAGTTTAATATTTTATTGGTGGATATTGTATAAATTGTGATATAATATTGATATACAAATGATATAAATTGTGTGATTATATGAATTTATCAATTTTTATACATGTTGTTTGGACAAAACGTGTATGAAATTTTGATTAATATGTGTTGACACTAACTGAAGTTAGTGTGAGAATGAAACACTAACTGCAATTTGTTTTAAATTTATTTATAGTAGGACATCAGTTGAAAATCAAATTAATATTCATGTTGTCACGACCCAAAAATGGACGTGATGGCACTCGTCTTAACCCACCAAGACAAGTCAGCCTAAAACTCAACCATTACAATAAAATGCGGAATTTTTTATAATAAACTCAAATATACCCCCCAAAATCTGGTTGTCACGTGTACAAGCCTCTAAAGTATTACAATTGAATCAAAAGAAAACTACAAGTCTCATATGACATTGTTGCTAGAGTAGAACAAGATCATAAACAGGAGTAAGAAGGATCACTGAGAAGACAAACAACTACCTCACAAATCTCCCAGAAGCCGTGGAAAAGAAGAGAATGACAAGTACCACAAAAATCCAGGCTCGTAACCTACAAAAATTTGTAGAAGCAAGGGGTGAGTACCAAACCACACGGTACTCAGCAAGTAAACCTCTAAACACGAGCTAAGGGGATAGAACACAAGTACTCCTTACACCCCCAACCGAACCTTCACAACTACAATCTGCTTAGTACCAGCCCAACATAACAGTTCACAGTTTACAAAGCACATAGCTCAACACAACACTCTAACAATTTCATATCCTCAACAACAACAATAATTTCATATCCTCAACAACAACACTCTAACAATTGCATATCTTCAATAATAAGCCCAATATTCATCAGTCACAAGTTTCATAGAAAGGCACTCGCAAGATCAGCAACACACAAGATCAAGTTCACCAATAATAAAAAAAATGCAATGCAATGTCAAGTATAGTGATGCATGTCTGACCTAGTGATACACACCCGCTGTCTCTCAGTCCGGGACCCATGGGGGACATATCTGTCCATGCATCCATCGCGGCGCGCGATACGACCCTCGATAATAGTAACCATCGCGGCGCGCGATACGTCCCTCGAAATATAGTATCCGTCGCGGTGCGCGACACGTCCCTCGAAATATAGTATCCATCGCGGCGTGCGATACGTCCCTCGAAATGGTACATCCTCTTTATTTTCTTATTCTTTCTCAATGCACATAACACTTGTCACAACCATGTCTCAGAACAATACAAATGACATGTTCACACAAATAATGAGGAGATGGCCATTTTTATAACATTGCACAATTCACAACAAGACAATCAGGATACAACATCAACAATGATTCAACAAGCCTTTCAAACAATTCTCAACACATCACACAAACAATTGATCACATTGCCTTTTATTATCCCTTTTTCATCATTAGAATTAATCAATGTGGACAAGTCAACCCATCACCAAGCCTCGTTACCCTAAACACATATTACAAGGAAATACATGAATTCCATACACTTAACAAGGGTTTAGAAATCTACTTGCCTCAAATAATCGAACAATCACTCCGGGAGCCTTCCCTTTTCGTTGAACTTCTAACTCAAAGCAATCTAGTCAAATAATTAACCACAATAAGATTTCAAAACTAACAATATACATGTTACTATAGGTCTAACCTAGACCCAAAAACTCATCCCCATTCTATAATCAAGTTAACATGTAAATTCTCATATTTCCAAATTTCAAGTCTAGGGTTAAGTTTTGATTCCCTCAAATAGCATAATTTTAATGGTATCCACATACTACAATACACCTAATATGTAATTAGGTATCTCAATATATTAAAATCTTGATCACAATATGCTAACCAAAAATAAACATAGAAACCAACTTGTTACGGAAGATAATACGCAGAACCTAAACTAGCTACAACCTTTATATTCCACTTATTATTATCTCATCATTAATTTCCTCATCATTACTCATCATGAAACATCAATCCACTGCCATAAATACATACACCTAATCAAAAATAATTTACATTACAATATCTCCAATATTCTGTAAATATTCGACTATTCCAACCTACCAATTTAATAATTAATTAAACTCTTACTCCTAAAACTAGAACATACGAATTAGAGATGAAGATTAGTTAGGCGAATTCTTGTTTTACCTGGAGCGAGAATGCTTTCCTGTGGCGCCGAATTATGCCTCTGCTTCTATCATAAATATTTTTCTTTTCTTTGTAGTTAATAAAAACTAAACCCCAATCTACTTTAATTCATTCTCATACATGGGCCAAATGGGTATATGATATTAATAAAATTATATTCTTGGCCCATTAATTACTAATTAAAATAAATTATTTAAAATTTCTCATAAATTAATAACCATAGTTAAACAAATAGTCCAAAATTTCCAAAAATGACCTTCCGGGTCATTACACATGTAAACTTACATTAAATTAAATACTCAGGATACCATAATTACCTTTTATAATTATCACTAATATTTACACTATCTTATGTATTAAGCTGGAATAAATTTTATTTTTAACAGTGTGCAATCTGTATGATTAATGAATGAACAATGTATAAAGAATGAACGGTATATTAAACACTAAGTTTATAATGCACTTCAAATCAATTATGTTTCATATCAAAACAAAACATTAATCTAAACGACAAAATAAAATAAAAATTATATATAGTCTAAATAAATAAACAATCATAAGTTTTGCACAGGATAATTTGAACATGCTTCATGGTGTGGCCAACTTGACAACATCTACTGCAAGTAACTTTGGACCTTTTGAATTTCACATCAGCAACCGTCTTTCATATATAATTCATTTCATTTGAAAATCAACATAATTCTCTGTTTCATTAAAAAAAAAAAATTAGTCTAACATTATACAAATCAATTAGAAATATATTAAATAATATTAACTTTTCATTTCAAAGACAATACAAATTTCATCCATAAAAATCATTATAATAACAACAAAATTATACACACTCGTCATTATTTTTTCATACAAATATCATTCAGACAGTACATTACAAAACAAATTTCATACAAAACATAATATTTCACATTTAATATTCACTTAATACACATTTCATACAACAATCATCATTCATACCAAATTTATACATTTTCATACTCATTTAATACACATTTCATACAAAACAATTATTAATTCAAACTATATACATTTCTCGTCCCAAATAATTAATTATTGTCACCCAACTTTATACAGAAATAACAAAACTAATATAAACTCAACAAATTCACATTTAATACCAATTTAAAACACTTGTAATACACTTCGTCAAGAATTCCAATTTTTTTTTACATATTTCTTAACACACTTTTCATACATAATTCATTCGACTTATACTATCAAATTCATTATCAAATAAAATAAATTTTCATAAATTCGTCAACATTATAATTAAATTATTTTTACAGAATAATTAGCACACTTTCATACAAATTTCATTTAATTTATTCTATCAAATTTATTCATAAAATCACATTAAATTTATAATTTCACAAAACAATAACCGTATACAAAATAAACAAATAAACAAAAAAAAAAACTAAATTTTTTACATTTCACAACAGTAAACATAATATGATATCAACAGTTAACAAAATATGACTCCACCTTCAATTAATCGACAGTTTTATCATTTTTGTTTCATTTCGCTATCATTCTAAAAAAAAACGTTAAACAATAATAAATACTAACCCGAAGGATCCCATCTTTCACTATGTTTGATTAAAACTGATACATAGTTGTCTATCACAACAAAATCAAGAATTTTCAAAGATGAAAAAAAAATCAATTACTCGAATGTGAGATTTTTTTTTGTTGAAAATTGAAGAGAGAAACATTGAATTTTTTTTGTTGCAAATTGAAGAGAGAGAAACGTTGAAAAAAGAAGAAGATAAAATCTGAATTTTTATTTGATTTTAACTTATTTGAGTGAATTAAGGATACTAAATAATCTTAATTAGTTTAAATCCCTTAATTCGTGCTATTTATTAATTATCTACAAAAGAATGATATGATCTGATTTTTTAATTTATCTTAACTGATTTTGAGTGAATTAAGGATAAAAAATATTGTTAATTTGTTTGAATCCCTTATTTCATGCTAATCATTAATTATCTACAATAAATTCAAATTAAATTACAGGCCACACTATCAGTTTTTTACTTTATTATCTATAATTCCATTTTTTTTTATAACTTTTTTCGAATTAATAAAAACATTTCTTTTATTTGTGAATTTGTTATAACCTGAAATTTTTAATGCTATAGCTTGAAAGTCTAAATCTACTGTTATAGCCTGAAAATAGTACTATAATATATGTCATATATGAAATTTACACTATTTCAAATGCGTAGGTGGAGCAAAGGGACAAGAGTACAAATTGATTTACATTGTCCACGCTTATACAAATTCAGTATTTTGCCAATGGATTTTTGTCTCATAGATAAAATGCACTATTAAAGGAGATCTTTTAGTAGGCGTTTGAGTATAGGATTTGGGATTTTATATTTGAAGGTTGGCTTTGTAATTAGCATTTGTTTAAAAATATGTGAATACAATTTTAATTTTCAAATTAATATTATGATTTGAAAATTATAAAATTATGTATAATTGAAAGTTTGTAATTTTATGAAATCGCAAATATATGTTGATTTATAAAAGAAGCATGGTGATATCTTGTTTATGAACTATTATTTGTTCATTTGGTAGATTATATAAGAGTTAAAGAGAAGTTCCTGATAGTTTTTCCAAATTATGGTAGAAAAATACAACTTAAAAAATCCAAATTATAGGTCCAAACATATTTCAACTTGAAATCAACATAATCAAATTAAGGATTTCAAATCATGATTTAAAATCGTGTCCAAACAAGCCGTTGGATATTCAAAGAATGATAAAAATTGCACAACTTAATTATGGATGGACCACCTCAATCATCATTTAAAAATAAACATCCATTATATGCAACATAAGCAGATAATAAACTTTTGATATAACATGCTTAAATGGAGGTCGACAATATAAATACACTTATCCAAGAAAACAAGAGCAGAACGGGATAACATAGTACAAACAAAAATAATCACGTAAGTTTCCTTCTATAATCTAATACTTACTATCATTAATAGGAATGAATAAAATGACCCCTCGATAAGATCATTAGCTACTAAAGTAACCGTCATAATTTAAAATTTATGAAATCACATTTACAATTGAACTATAATTTATTTTCATTACTGAACATGCAATTAAATTTGTATACATGTTTAACGAATTTCCTGGTACAAATATATAATCAAAACAAAAAAAAATATTGAATTCGTCAAAATCCATACTTAATACTGTAATATGTCCCATGTTGGAGGCTCAAGTAAAGTCGTTTACTTATGTTTTCTCATATGAATCTTTCATCTCCGACTAGCTAACACATTTCAACAAAAAAAATATTGTCTGACTGAGTTTCACTGAAAAATAATCATCAAATACATATTGAATAGTATTTCAAAAATACACAAACTTGAAAATATTACAACAAAAAATATCAATTTAGTATTATTAGAAGAAAACGTTACGATCTCTTTTATACATAGCTAAATACAAGTTTGTTGGTAAAAATACCATGAAGTACAATCGAAATAAAATGAATAAATAAATATTCAGACTGAAGCACATATATCTATCTAAACTGATAGTATTCCTACAAAATTCTAGGTAATTAAACCACTAATTAAAGACTGATATCTGAGAATATGATCAAATTAACAAAATCTTGATGAATAAATCCATGCAAAAACATATATAAATGAGATACAGTATATTTGGACAGCTCTTGATGAGTATAAAGGGCTTTATATATATTATGTATATAGATGTTATATATATATATTCTCTTTAGGGGTTGCAAGTGGAGGGTATAAACATAAAGCTTCTTTCTTTTCTATCTCTCACTTTCAATACATCAAGCACCAAAATGTTCCTATCAATCTTCCCATTTATATATTTCTTCACCACAATCTCTTCTACCACAACCAAAAAATAACCACTTTTATTTCCTTCTTCTCTAAGAAAAAAACAATTTAATACAAATGACTATTCAAAAAATTATCACCCTTGTGTTATTTTTTCTTACTTTGACGTCCACTTTTGTTCAAGGTGATCAATCTCAGTTCTTTGTACTCATGAAGAAATTTGTCACAGGAAGTTCTTTGTCTAATTGGGATATTGGAAAACCAATTTGTCAATACAAAGGTGTCGGTTGTGATGAAAGGGGAGACGTTATCAAAATTAACATATCGGCCTGGTATTTATCAGGCCAATTTCCAAGTGATGTGTGTAGTTATTTGCCAAGATTGAAAAGTCTTCATATTGGTCATAATAATTTCCAAGGTGGTTTTCCTAAGTACCTAACAAATTGTTCTTTTTTGGAAGAATTGAACATGACTAAAACA
Organism: Solanum verrucosum; assembly: GCF_900185275.1. NCBI lineage: Eukaryota > Viridiplantae > Streptophyta > Magnoliopsida > Solanales > Solanaceae > Solanum > Solanum verrucosum. Next base: position 457,293 of record NW_026020415.1, read on the forward strand.
TCACTTACAGGACAAATTCCTGATTTGTCACCATTACAATCTTTGAAACTACTTGATCTTTCATGTAATCAATTGACAGGGGATTTTCCTTTGTCAATTATTAATCTCACCAACTTAGTTATCCTGAATTTCAATGAAAATCGCCATTTCAATCCGTGGCGATTACCAGAGGATATTTCCAGGCTTATAAATCTCAAGTGGATGATTTTAACAGCATGTAATATGCATGGGACAATTCCAGTGTCAATAAGTAACATGACTTCTCTTGTTGATCTTGAATTGAGCGCGAATCGCCTTGTTGGTAAGGTGCCTAGAGAACTCGGGCAGCTGAAGAATTTGAAACTCCTTGAGCTTTTTTACAACTTACTTGATGGTGAAATCCCCGCGGAGCTAGGGAATTTGACAGAACTTGTGGACTTAGACATGTCCGCGAATAATTTCACAGGGAGAATTCCAGAGTCTATAAGCCGGCTTCCTAAGCTGGAAGTGTTGCAGCTTTACCATAACGCGCTATCAGGAGAGTTTCCAGCAGCACTTGCTAATTCAACAACTTTAACTATCCTGTCTCTTTATGACAATCTGTTTACAGGAGAAGTTCCACAACACTTTGGTCTTTCATCAGCTTTGTTGGCATTGGACTTGTCAGAAAATCGATTTTCTGGCAAGCTACCGCCTTTTCTGTGTAGTGGAGGTAAATTGAGTTATATTCTTTTACTTCAAAACATGTTCTCAGGTGAACTGCCTGATGGATATGTGAAATGTCAGTCTGTTCTTCGCTTTCGAGTGAATTACAATCAGTTGGAGGGAAGAATACCACAAGAGCTTTTTACTCTTCCACATGTTTCAATCATTGATTTGAGCTATAATCATTTTAGTGGTCCAATTCCAACAACAATTGGAAGTGCTAGGAATTTATCAGAATTGTTTATGCAAAGTAACAAGCTTTCAGGTTTGCTTCCTTATGAAATATCTACATCTTCTAATCTTGTGAAGCTTGATCTTAGCAATAACCTTTTGTATGGTCCAATTCCTTCTGAAATTGGTGGTTTAAAAAGCCTCAATTTGTTACTCTTGCAAGGTAACAAGTTCAATTCTTCAATCCCCGAGTCACTTTCTTCGCTTAAATATCTCAACTATCTTGATCTGTCTAACAATCTTTTGATAGGAAAGATCCCTGAGAGCCTAGGTGAATTGTTACCAAACTCTATGAACTTGTCAAACAACTTACTTTCCGGTGCTATACCTCTTTTGTTTATAAAAGGAGGTGTTTTGGAAAGTTTTTTAGGCAATCCGGGACTTTGTGTCCCTACCTCTTTGAACTCAACAAACACAAGTTTTCAAACATGTTCACATAGCTATAACCATAAGAAGAGGAACAACATTGTTTGGGTTATTGGGACATCGGTGGGGATAGTCATTGTTGGATTAGTCTTGTTTATCAAACGATGGTTTGGTAACAAAAAGGCTGTGATGGAACAGGATGATCATTCATTGTCATCATCATTTTTCTCCTATGATGTTAAGAGTTTCCATCGATTGAGTTTTGATCAACGTGAGATCTTTGAAGCTATGGTTGAGAAGAATATTGTTGGATATGGAGGGTCAGGGGCTGTCTATAAGATCGAGTTGAGTAACGGAGGAGTAGTTGCTGCAAAGAAGCTGTGGAGTCACAAACATAAGCATTCTGTTTCTGAGGATAAATTGGTTTTGGATAAGGAACTTAAGACAGAAGTTGAGACTCTTGGTAACATAAGGCACAAAAACATTGTGAAATTGTACTGTTATTTCTCAAGTTTGGATTGCAGCTTGTTGGTTTATGAATACATGCCTAATGGAAACCTTTGGCATGCTCTTCATGGTGGGAAGTTCGTGTTGGATTGGCCTATTCGTCATCAAATTGCACTCGGAATAGCTCAAGGATTGGCCTATCTTCACCATGATCTTATGCCACCAATTATTCATAGAGATATCAAATCCACCAACATCCTCCTGGATATTGATTATCAACCAAAAGTCGCGGATTTTGGCATAGCCAAAGTGTTGCAAGCCAGAGGAGGCAAAGATTCCAGCACCACGGTCATCGCAGGAACTTATGGTTACTTGGCACCAGGTATAATTTTCCCAATTCATATTTGTTACTTCAATCTTTGAACTTAAGAGTTATACATATCACAATCTTGATTGAGTAGATTAAATTAAATCCTTTTATGTGCAAATAGTTGAAGTGGCCTAATGTTACTCTAAATTGGCCATTTAATATAGTCATTGCCTAACGTTAAGAGTATATTTGACCCTTCCTTTTCCGTTCTTAATTATGGCTTTTTATGTGTAAAAAACATCACGTATGCTCAAGTTTCTTGATTGAACTTTCATTTAACACATGTTTAAGTGTTCAAATTAGGCTAATGTTACTCAACTTTGGTGTAACAGAGTATGCATATTCTTCAAAGGCAACTACAAAGTGTGATGTGTATAGTTTTGGAGTTGTTCTAATGGAATTGATTACTGGAAAGAAGCCAGTGGAGCCAGAATTTGGAGACAACAAGAACATTGTTTATTGGGTATCAACAAAGTGGAGACTAAAGAAGGTGCATTTGAAGTATTGGATAAAAAAGTCTCAGATTCTTTCAAAGAGGACATGATTAAGGTTCTACGTATAGCTATACGTTGTACGTATAGTACACCAACACTTCGTCCTACCATGAATGAAGTTGTTCAGTTGCTAATCGAAGCGGATCCTTGCAAGTTCAATTGTTGCAACATGTCAAATAAGAAGAAGAATGACACAGAAGATCAACTGATCAATAAGCCACCAAAGAACATATATGAGTTGTAAAATATTTAGTGTATCAAATTAGTATACAAGGTATATAGAATATGTGTACTGAGATATTACACCCTCAAAAGAATCACTCTTTATGTTCTCTAATAAATGCTACTACTTTTTATTAGTATATAGATTCTCCAATTAGTGTTACTTTGCTTTTTTATATTTTTGGCCTGTTGTAAGTATTTGGGAATTTTATGAAATACAGCAGCTTTATTGTAACGCATAGAATATTTGTATTATGGAGTTCTTGTTGGATATTCCAAGTCGATCGCTCGTGGGGATGTGGTTCTTTTTTACTCGCTCGTGGGGATGTGGTTCTTTTTTACTCGCTCGGCAATCCTTATATTTAGAGCTAGATTTTAGAGATATCAGAACTAAACTCATTGCAATTCTTGATTTACCTGATGTTAAATCATCATATTATGTTATTCATGCTTCAGTTGTCACCTCAGGGCATTTGACCCACAAGATGGAAATAATAGTCATTCCTTTAAGAAATTTTGTTTTTTTCTTCTCTTTTTTTTTTATGAGATTGTCCAATAAAAGAGGTCACACTCAAAAGGAAGAAAAGGTGCTGATTCAAAGAGCTTTTCTTTTGTGCATGAAAGTGGGGTTTCTGATTCCAAACTTTAAAATATAAATAATTTTTGTTTATGGAGGGACCTATTTACCATATATATAGTATATATATAAATAATTTTTGTTTATGGGGGGACCTATTTACCATATATATAATATATAATACAGTATATATATTCCATCAAAAAGGAAAATGTTAATGATTGATTGATGAGAATCATCTTTGTCTCCATTTTAGCAAAGGTACACTCATAAAAAGAACAAAAAAAAAAAGAGTTAAAAGAAATCTCTTCCCTTGTTTTTTTTAAGTTGAACTCTACTATTTTTGTTGAAATATAAATGTGAGGACAAAGTTATGTAAAATAATTAAGTTGATGGTGTTCCACGAATCTCCACCAAAATGTATATATTATTATTCTTTTGAGTGGGAAATAGGATTCTTAATTTTGAAGTCATTTAACATCCTTTGATTAGCCCTATACACTAGGAACAATAACTAGGAGACTTTTTTTAGACATTAAATAAATCAACTTGAGATGTTAAAATATCGAACATATATTGTGCTGGGATAGTTAGGATTCCTTCTTTCTTAATCAGATTTTTTTTTTGTATGAAGCTTGGGTATAGAATAAATTCTATTTGGAGTGTATCCTCAATAAATAGGTCCTACAATGCACAAACAAAAAATAATCAAGTTTTAATGTAGATATCAAACACCAGATGAAAAATCAATAAAAAACTTGAGGTGTTTAATAAGTCGGTAATCATGAGTATCATATTAGTATTTATAATTATAATTATTTTATAAGTGATCTGATTAAATTATTGTTTTTTGTCATTACACGTGTGTTCTTTTGAGTTGGTTAAGTGGTAAGGTGGGTCCTCAATAAGAAGAATATGTTTTTTAAGTGCTGAAAAAAAATGCAAATTCGATTAAAAAAAGGTTTCCTTTTAGGCATGGTGGTGAATGCATAAAACAAATTAAAAGGTTCAAATGATTCTTCAATGGAATAATTCCTCTTCCATGGAACTTTACCTATAGCAAGTTTATGATGCAATAATTCATAACTTTACAATTCCTTCTTTTTTTAAAAAGAAAATAGAATAAAATAAAGAGGGTAATAATGACAACTTTCACTACTTTCCAATTTCACCTCCTTTCTTCAATGAATATCCAAAGGTATTAGATTAAAGAATGTGGTGCAGGCTACTCCTCTGTTAATCAGAGGTCTCAGGTTTCAGCTTTGAGTATGGAAAAATCCTTACACATTGCGAATTCGAAATAGTTAGACTCCAATGTGGATATCAGACACCTAGTAGAAATAAAAAAAATCCTAAGGGGAAGGTGCCACGTACCTACTGATGCTATTGTTTTACTGCTTTAAATTAAAAAAAAAAAGTGGCAATATGGATTCAAACTCAAGATAGAATGTTTGCAACAAATTTTTTTGAAATAAATTGCATCACAAAATAATTTAATTATCAAAGTTATATGTACAATTCTGTGTCTCTTGATTCCTCTTTATTGATTTTTTTTCGTGATTTCAAGATTGAAGCATCGTGTTTTTCGAAGGTATGATGATGTTGACCTTATTTGATCGCTAAGAATCTCAAACAACACTTTGGTATCTCGAGTTGATCTTGAGGAAGAATGTCTTTTAATCACTTCGACTTTGAGTAAGATAAAAAAAAAATCGTATCGATTTGTACAATATTTATACATGAAAATTGTGAGAGAAATTCTAAGGCTTGAGCGAGATATACATATTTATACAGTTCTTGTACACAAAAACCTTAGCAAATTTTTGTATATATTTTGAAAAAGAACTCCTATTATGTTTGGTAGACAAAAGTCGTGAAATTTGCTCTAGTGGTTGAGCACCTTCACCACCAACCGATAAATTAAGGTTCGGGTCATGTTGGAGAACACTTTCACCATCAACCAATATGTATGAATCTAGTTTCGTACATATTCAATGTATGTGTGATTCATCCCTGTAAAAATTCAGTCACTACGAAATAATGGGCCAGCAAGTTCGAGTGTGGCCCAAATGAGTTTAAGGGTAACAGGACAGAAAATTTTCAATTTATTTGACAAGTTGTTGTCATGTAGTTTGATTTTACAATTAAAATTCCTCTATTTTTTCAATTGTATATAGGTAACTAAAAGGAGGATATTTGTGGAATTTTATCCATGGAAAACTGAACAATGCATACTAAAGGTATATATGGATATGCGATATACAATCATAATTTGAAATCAGATTGATTCACATTTAAAATATCTTCTTATGAGACAAATTTTACATTTTTAAAAACACAATTTATATTCTCAAATCGCATATTTAAATGCTAATTTTAAATTATGACTTTATATGGTGCATAAGCTAAAAGCATAGTTTAGGGCAATTAATGAAAGTAAGAAAACATAAATGTATCTAGAGATTCACAAGACATAAATATGTTAACGTGTGAAACTAGAAAAATTAAATACCTCACTAATTTCACTTTTGGGGAATTGCATTGGAATTTGCATTCACCACATCCCTTCAGTTTTCAATTCCACTATTTGTGTTCCCATAATAGTTTAGTGATCAAAATATTGAAATTTTAAATTTTCAGCTTTTCTTTTTTTACTAGTTCCTTTTTTACTTATTCCATTTTACTTGTCCATTTTCTACCACACTATTAATACAGTTGACATTTTTTTTATTTTCCTATTACTTCTTTTTGTCTTTAATTAGTTGTTATATTTTGCTTTTCAAGAGTTGTTTTAATTAATTTTGAAGTTAAATTGAATCTGATTAACTTAATATTTTACAATAAAAATTAGATTTTCGAAAGTTATACGTAATATATTACAAGTTACCATTTTTCTCATTTTTAAATTCACGTATTTTCACTTTGGAAAATCTAATATGACAATTTATTTGAGACGGATGGAGTAACTTTGCAAAAGATAAATACTATCCACTATGTCATTTCTCTTTTGCTATAACCAACTCTTTTCCATCCTAAAATGATTCTTTTTATTATTATTATTATTTTGAAAAAGGAGTGAGATTTCCACCACCCAAAATGCAAATAATGCTCAGTCCAATATGTCTCAAATTGATATACAATATGTGTTGTAGTCTCATCATATGATTTTAAACGATTATTTTAATTAATTTTAGGTTCAAAGTTTTGTTGTACTTAATAATATGACTTAAAAGGGAGAGAAATTTCGATGTTGAGTTATCCAAGTGTTGAATCTTGAACGATCTAAATAGCATGGACTGATCACTTTTTGACTTTAATTAAAAAAAATAAAAATCACTGCTCTTTGAACTGTTACAAGTAAAATTTCACGATAATATTCTGAAATATCACCTTGTAGACGGTTGAAAATACTCCATGATGTTGGTTATTTTTAAATTGCAGAAGTTGAAAATGGTTCTTTGTGAAATTCTCATGTCTTGAACGTGCAAAAGAGTTGACGTTCTTTTTTATTAACATGGGAAATATTATGTTCCTTGTTTCTTTATTTTAATTTGTTGTTACTAGTTAAAATGACAGTCTATATATTATGCTTCGGTCAATGAATTTTTTCTGATACTTTTTCTATAATTCAAAATAATAAAAAATTTAAGGTCTACTTAATTATCTCTCACTATGAAAATATGTAATAAGTCACCCCTATTTATAATATATTAACAAACCTAAGTAAACTAGGACTAGTAACCTGCCTATCTAACAAATCATAAGTAAATATCTTAAATAACAAATTTTAAACTAGTAAGGAATCATATTCTTGATTTATTTCCTACGATATATGTTTAATTAACTCAAAATAGTTTTGTGGAAGACCAGCCATTTGCAAATCGACACAAAGCACCGATTATTACATTAAAAAAAAGCGTTAAACAAACGACAACTTGCTAAATAGGTTTTAATTAAGACTAATTAAATGTTTGTCATATATACATATAATTTTTTTTATAATTATATAAACATAAACAAGAAAAGGTAGAATATTCTGTTTGCCGGGGCTATAATAATACATTATGTTGCCGTTTTAGTTATTATTATTTGTCTTGTTACTAACTCAAAATATATTAGGGATCGATACATACGTTGCATGGTGCCGGAATACATCACTAGAAATATTATACTTTCCGTTTGAAATTATCTATCGTGATTCGTTTAAAATTGTTATTTTAAATTATTTGTTATTGTAAAAGTTCTACATAAAATTGATCATTTTTCATTTTATATTCTTAGTAGATTGTTTTTGAAACTACAAACACTTCAAGTATGGGGTGATGAGACATAGATAGAGTAAATATTAATAAAAGGAGAATATATCTTAATTAGAAAAAAAAAACATTTTCTTAAGGAGCTTATAACATAAAAATACCATCTATAATTTGAGACAAAAAGAGCATTTGACTAAAGCACCTTATTTGTACATTGATGATCACTTAATCTTTTTCACCTTTTTCTTCAACATTTATTACGTAGAATATCTATAGATAAATTAGAAGAAATAACTATTTCAGCGAACATGACAAATAAAAAGGGTGAACGCAAGAATATGATAGTGATTATAGTAATGTAATTATCTTTTAACAAATAAAGAGTGATTTACTTTCAAAGTAGAATTTCTCGTCATGAATTTGGACTAGTGAAATCTCAAAGCAGATATCGAATTTTAAATCCAAAATCTCAAAATAAATATCGCATATCAAATAAAACCTAAAAAATAAGAGTAACAGGTTAAACCTGGCTGTCACTCTTGGCAGCTATCAACTAAATGACATTAATCATTCTTGTACAGTAGAATTATTCACTTAATTATGCTCATCTACTTAGCCTTTAATTTACTGCCGTATATCTATTGATGGTAAAATTCATTGCCTGTTCAATTTAGTACTACTATTGTCTACTACATTTAAGTGCACCTATTAGTAACAGCTTTACTACTTACTTAAAAGAAGTCAAATCTACTACACTAGTTCCACTTAATTTTTTTTTATCAAATATTAACAGGTCGTTTGATAGCTAGATAAGAAATAAGTTATTTATATATAAATTTTCGTATAACTTATACCATATTTGATAGGTAGATATGAAATAACTTGTTCATATATAAAATTAATTCAACATTTAATTGACAATTTAAAAACTCGCATAACTAATACGTGACAAATGCATGCATAACACATTTGTTCTATTATATTTTTGTTATGGAATTCGAAATCCATGTATGGTTTTAGGAAAATAAACTTGAACGGATATAATACTATATGGCATATGCAATTCTATTTTAAGGATCCAGATGTTTCATATTATATTATGTAATATCATCTCCATCAAATGATTAATATTTAGTTGATTAATTACTTTTTTAGTGATTATTGCTTGCTTCTTTGCAAACAAAATTTGCTCTTAATTCATGTATGATGAAAAATTTAATCCAAAAAGATAATTGTCACATGATATGTTTTCTTGATTACGTGTTAGGTGATGGAGACTTTGTCTGAGAGTCATTTTTATTAGTATTTTTGAAACTTATTAAAAGAATCTCACATTTAATTAGTAATGGTGGTTGGAATTATATTAATTAAACTTTGATGTAGTATTATATATTTAATAATAATTTGATTTTAATAGATCAAGTTGCCACGTCTTGATCAGTACATAAAAGAATTGATAAGGTGGTATGTTCACTGAAATAGAAGATACTAATCATTAAATTAAACAATTGTTGTCGGGAAGATTATGATTAGGTAAATTGAGAGAGGATGAAGATAAGAATTTTTGGATTTGAAAGAATCAAATGAAAAAAGAATATATTTTTTTTTAGGAATAAGTGTGTGTTGAATATTGCAGTTTAACTTATTTTCTTTAATAGGTAATTAGTGAAAGAAGTAAATAATATGAAGAAAAGAATACTTATGTTTAAAAGGGTACTCACGGTAGTGATGGTAAATTTATTATAGTTTAAATGTGTAATTGACAATTACATTGCAATTTAAATATTTCATCCTTTTGTTTTTATTTGTCATGTTGTGCTTTTTAAAAGTCAATTTGACTAATTTTTAAAGTTAAATTAGATTACATTAATTCGATATTTTAAATTAAAAAATTTGATATTCAAAAACTATACGAAAAGTACTATAAATTGTAAACTTTTATATATCAATATGATGAAAAAATATATCGTAAAATATTAGTCAGTTTTTTTATAGTTTGATTCTAAAAAACAAACTATGACAATTAGGACGGAGGTACTATGTTTTTATAACTTATATCCCAAATATTTAAGAGGACATAGTCAACCTTCTTTTATCAAATGAGAATAACTTAATAAATTATAGATTATCATGTATTGATTTGATGTTACTTTTACGAATTTTTTTAGTATGAATATATTTTAATAAATTAACACTATATCAAAATAAAATTATTAGCGATAATTAATTAATGGTAATAATTTGATTGTCATTAAATTTATAGTTTTAGAATCGATTAGCACTTTTTGTAAATATATCTAAAGCGATATTAGATCTAATAACAATCAATTAATGCCGATAAATGTTTTAATATTTTTTGTTAATATACATTTTTATTGCGGCTAAAAATTGATTTTGTTATATTGTACATTTGTACTTTTATTAATGATACTATAGAACTCTAAATTTGACTATTATTACATTATGTAGTTATATAATATTAAGAGTAAAATATACTCTTTCAGTTTAAATTATTTGTCTTGTTTGAACTTTAACATATATAAAGTTTAAGAAAGTAAAAAAAAAAACATGTCATGTGAAAATTAAGCTGGAAAAATAAGACATATTAAGTGAAACAAAGACTTTGATAAACCTCTCTCAATTTATTAAATTAGACAAGTAAATAAAATATCTATTTTTAATATATGAATTCAAGTAACTTCACATATCTTTTTGTCTACTTAGCTGAAAGTTGTCCAAATTATAAAAAGTTGAGGACATTGGTTGAATAATCTTAATTACATAGTCTGAGGAAGATATGAGAAAACATTTGGCCTCACAATTGAAAGACAGAAATATTGACATTATATGACCAGACCAGTCTTGTTATGGCCCCTACTGGAAATAACATTATACTATAATTATAAGAATGTGTTTTAATTTAGGAGTACGGAGTCAAAAGGACAATTTTTTCCTTCAAAAAACATAAACACCATATCAATTTATCATTGTTCCAAAAGGAGTATTTTTTTTGGGTAATTTTTTTATTCAACTTTTTTAATGATACATTTTAAACCACAAAATTAAAGAACATTGTGTTACATTTAACAAATTTATAATTTATGATCACCACATTTCAAAATCTTTTTTATTTCTCAAAACCGTGAGATAAATCAAAATAGGATAAATAAATTGAAATGGATCGAGCACACGTTTGATGGACATTATGACTATGTCACGCATACTTAATTTATGTTGACAAAAAAAAAAGAGATTGTGATTTTTTGAATTTTTTTTTTTTAACTTCAGGATGAACCGTAACCGTTATAGCCTCTATTTTTTGAGTGAACACTCAAAGTAGACCACACAGGAGATGTAAATCGTATTAGGCTAATTCTGTGTGACATGCTCGACTCATAATGCATTGAGGGAGGATCGATCTCCGATCATTCGTATCAATAACCACCTTTCAAACCAACTGAGCTATTTGGAAGGACAATACTTTTTTAAAAAAAGAAGAAGATTTATCCCATGTAATTCCATTTATTTGTGCATGGTAATCTTTCAAATCATGGATGTCATTTTTGATGGTGTATTATATTGGCGCAGGGGTTCTGTCTCCCTTCTTTCCCATCTAAACTGTAGTCTCTTTTTGGCTTTATTTTAAACAAGGTCCCTCTTGTCCAAACAGCAACCCATTAATTTGTTTAGAACATTATTTTACGTAAAAATAGATTAGATAAAAATAGGCGAAATAATGACTCAAACAATTAATTTTATAAGTAACATTTATGAATCCACATTAATTATGTCTTCTTCATCCAAACAATTGCGTCAACACACCTAATCTTCGCCCCACTCTGGAGTCTGGTCCACACAGCCCCGCTACAATTCCATATTATTATGTCTAAACATATATAAATGTTTTTAGGATAATTTTTTTGTTTATCGAACACAAAAAGATAAATAAAAAACTCACTTATTTTCTTAAAAAACATTCTAAGCAAATACTTTCTTACACCTCAAAACTAAAGTAATTTTTCTACGCAACTAATACTCCCTTTGTCCTTAATTACTTGTCCATTTTGAATTGACACACTTATTTTTACCCATAATAATTATGAAGTGGGTGAATTAAAAACTTAAGATTTTCAAGAAGTTCTATTTTTTTCGAAGTAATTAATTGGAGGTATAATAGATAAAAAATTTTTATCCTTTCTTGATTTGTCAAATGGACAAGTAATTAAGGACAAGGAAATAATAAATTATATTTCCTCAAGAAATTATATTTTTTCTGTTTATGTAGAAATCTATAAATGCACTGTAGTTCATTTGTGTTGGTTGGGAAGGAACAGAGACACAAGATGATTAATGTATTTCAGAAAAAATAATATTCATAACCAAATACGTACCTGAGTTATAGAATTTATATTTTGTTTAAAATTGTTACTCTATATTTCTTATCTCACCAATCAAACAATCCGAAGGACTAATATTTGAGTGATGAAATACTTATTTCACTCTCTTCTCTGCCCTTCTTCTGTATAAAGTTGTGAATACCTGTACTAAAAAATAAATATTTAATTTTATTCAATTTATTTAAGTTAGGAAATTAAGAATATATATATATATATTAAATAGGGATAAGGGTCTGAAAAATACCTCAACTTTGGTCGAATTTGCTGTTGTGATACTAAACTTTCATGAGGACCTATTACCTCCCTAGACTATTTAATATCGTATTTTAAACATATATATTTGTCCACGTGGACATAAAAAATAATGTAAAATTATAAATAGTAATGTGTCCACGTGGGCACATATATACCTTTAAAATAGACTATTAAATAGTTCAGGGGGTAAAAAATACGGTATTAAATAGTTTAGGGAGGTAATAGGTCCTCATGGAAATTTAGTATCGCAATAGCAAATCCGACCAAAGTTGGGGTATCCCTATTAAATAACTATATAAAATAATATTAATAATCAATTTTTTAAAATTTAAGAATATCAATTTTTATTTTTATTGATAGAGATGTATATACACTTTTATAAATTCTAAAACCTCTAATTAAAAACAGAAAGCGTTCCTTATCATAATCTTTTTTTTTCTCTTCATTTTCTCATAATTATAACTCGAAACTTCAAATTAAACGTGGATGAATCTCATCCATCTCGAAGCTAGTTATACCAACGTCTCAAATACTTAGGATGAGTGGCAAAGTAAGAATTTTTATTAAAGAAATTCAAAATATGAAGAAGCAAACACACAAAAAAGTCGAAGAGAGTTTCAACATATGCATATAACAATACTATAATTTTCTAACGAAGAAGGTGTTAGGACCGAAATAAGCAGGTGTAATGCGGAAGCTAGCAAAACAAATCTCGAAAGACTAGGAGTAAGAAGACAAACGAGAAACACACCAAAAGAGACAGATTTAACGTGGTTCGGTCAATCGACCTACATCCACAAAGGAGATGAGCAATCCACTATAAATATGAGAGTACAAAATATAGAGAGAAACAAGCTCAACCAATACACTCGGAATACAAGGAGGTACACAAAATTCTCTCCAATAACCGCAACTCTCAAAACCCTAGAACTACATTGTGAATGTTGTTTAAGTAGTAGGGACAAACATATATTTATAAAGTCCTAAAACATTTCCTACAAGAAAATGACTAGTAAAATATTAAAACATTTTCCTAAAAGAAAAACTTATTTATGATAAGAAATCTGGGCAAATAAAACCCAACAAAAGGTTGGAATAAATTGTTGAAACCTTACTAGCTCCGACCTTACTTTAGGGGCAATAAAATAGTACTAACAATATTTAAGTATGCCAAAACAAATGAAGTAAATAAGTGGAGTGTTGCAAGATTAGTAGGGGAAACTATTTATAGTGATTTAATGTTGAATTGTATACATCGAGAGGTATGGTATGTATATAGTACTGCTAATTTTGTATATCAACATTTACTGAACAGAAGAAAGCTGTTGGGGGTGTTGTAATGAATGAAAGGTTTTAAATTGTAATGTCAAAATGAAAGCTGAAATTGACCAATTATTCTATACCAAAACCAAAAGTACACGACAGACAGTGCCTGGACAAAATTGCTACATTAACGCTCCATCATTTATGACTCTTGTTTTCTTTATACTATTATTATAACAATTATAATATGATGCACTACTAACTATATACTTTTCTTTTCTATTTTGTCAAAGTTTATGCACCTTAGGTTAATGTCTTTTTGACTTTTATATCACCCCAAACCAGATGAAAGAAACGAGATTGAAATGGTTCAAAAATATAAAGAAGAAATGTTTAAATGCTGATGTGATTGATGAAATGTGAGAAGTTAGCTATGGTGGATTTGAGAAAAAAAGTATTGGAGAATGATGATTAGACACAGAGGCGAAGCCAGCATGTCTTTAGGACGGAAATAATTACTATATATACATGGTTAAAATTATTTTTTAGATGTATATAATAGATGTCGAACCCCCTTCGACTAGTTCGTATGTTTACTCCTTCGGATTTTTGAACCCCCTTATTGAAAATCTTGTCTCCGCCACTGCTTAGACAAAACATGACACTTGCAAGTTGCAACTTAACGAAAATATGACCCTAAATAAGAGAATATGAAGGTAAAAATTAATAAGTAATCGTACATTGTTTAGCTAATTTCCCTTATAAGTACTTTGATTTTATTATAATCTATTTTTACGTATTGTCTATTGGTGCTACTAGTATTTTCTATTATATTTTCTTTTGATATGTTTTACTTGAGTTAAGAGTTTATTGAAAATAATCTTTATACCTTTAAAAAATAGGGATAAAATTGAATATGCATACCATACTTTCTAGTCTTCAATTATAGAATTTCACTAAATATATTATTATTATCTAAATTATTAATATACAAAATTCACTAGTCTCATGGTATTCGTAGGGCAACAAGGGGAAAACACTACTATATTAAGTTTTTTTTTTAATTTTCAGAATTCAAATTCAAAACTTGTAAATTGTAATTAATGGCAAAGGGTTCTATCTATCCACTGTACTTGTAATAAGTTTGAAGCTAAATCAAACATCTTTAGCCCAAATTCTATATATTTATATTAAAATATTTAATAATTAAAAAATAAAAAGTTTCTAACTCCGTCTAAAATGACAAGAATGAATTTGTTGTTCGATAATTACATTCTTGTTACCTTCTTTTTTATTCAACATTTGGACATACTACATAAATTCAAAAGACATACTACATAAATTCAAAAAGATTAATTAACTAAATTTAGAGAAGAAGTAAAAGAAGTTAGACAAATAGGAAAGTCGCGATAACCAACCAGAGTTGGGTTGGAGTGGTAAGTACTCTTTCATTCTTAATTAGATGTCTGAGATTTAAATCTTTCGGAATACAATATCGCCTTTGTTAGAAAGCAATTTATTCATAATGTGAAACTTTTTGACATAAATTCAAATTTAATCGAATCTTAATATAAAAACGAACCCCAAGCGAAAAACTTAAAAAAAAAAAAAAAAAAAAAGTCTTACCATAAGAAGGAACAAAGAGAAAGTTGAAAATGGCCTTTCACCGGCCTCTACCATAAAAATTCCAAATCCAAATAATTCGGCCCAACACACTTCTCCCAAATTCCCAAATCCCAATACCCCCCCCCCCTCCCCCACCCCGTTACCCCCAAATTTTCTTTTTTGACATAACCAATCAAGACATTAAACACTCTTTCTTTTTTCTGATGAATTTTTTTTCTCTTTCTCTCTCTATAGACCTTCAGAAAATCAGAACAGTTGCAGAATATACTAGTACTAGTACTATTACTAGTATTATGGTGTTGTTGGGGGTAGTGTTTTAAAGAAAGCTGAAAAAGACCCTTTTTTTAGTTTTCTCTGTTTTCATTCTGTTTTCGTTTCAAGATTTTATTATTTTTTCTTGTTGGTTTTGGGCATTGTTTTTGTTGAGCTGAAAATGGGGTTTTCTGGGAACAAGTTTTTCTATTGTGTATCTGGCATTGTGAGAAGGAAGAAGAAGAAGAGGATGATGATGATGTGTAATGGCGAATCTGCCCTTATGTTCATGAAGAAAGAGATACTAAATCCAAGGTTATTTCTGAGTTTTCACAGATTGAAGGTGGTGGTGATGGTGATAATGGAGGAGGACAATGTAGGTGTTTCAATGTGAAGAAAAAAAAAGGTTGGAATTTTGCGTGGTTAAAAGGCAAACAGGATGGAGCCAGGCACTTTTTATTTATATCAAGTTTTTTTTCCTGTTTTTATTTTTCTTTATATATAGTGTTTTATTTTATTTTTTTCGCTAATGGAAAGTAAAAGAACTGTTATACAATCTTGGAGTACTCTTTTTTTTGTTTTGTGGTTTTATGTTTCCTTGTTTTTAACATTTAACTGGACTTAAAGGAGATGATGAAGAAGAAGCTAAATATTGATTATTTATTATAGTCATGCATTAGTAATGAAGAACCTACTGCGTTAAAAGAGAGAAAAAGAAGATATGAGGTTAGGACTGAAATTTATATTTACATTTTATTTGATGAGGATTGGTGTTTTCTTGTTCATTTTCCCAATATTGTCACCTAGATTTCTAGTCTTTTTCCTCCTAAATTTGTTTTGGTAAGTAGGGGTTAGGGGTATGTGTTGCCTGTTTAATCAAGTTTTGGGGTTTAGCTGAGACATCTAAAGATTATGTTTTTTTAGCTTGTATTACTGGCTGGTTTGGAGATTAATTTGAGATCAAGATATTTACTCAATGTTTGTGAGCTGAGGGTTTATCGGAAGCAATGTCTCCACCTCATGAAGGTAGGGTACATTCCTCCCTAGACCCCACTAGTGGGATTACATTGAGTATGTTGTTGTTGATTCTGAGATATTGCTGAATGGATACAGGTGATTGCTATTGATAACCCCAAGTAGTTCGGAATTGAGGTGTAGTTATTGTTGTACTAATTTTGGAATATTACTTTATCTTTCTGTATTGTTTTGTCGATTAAAAGGCGGAAAGGAGCTCCTTAAATTGTTTAATACGCACATCTATTATCTTTATTTCTTAAAGGTCATGATGTTGTTGTGACTTGTGAAGTTTGTAAATTCATATGATTCTATTTCACCTTGTAGAGTTGTAGTGCACCTTTTGCCTTCATGTTTGATGGTACTGTTCTGTTTAGAACTCACTATTTCCTTACTGGTAATTCAGTGAAAGAAAAATATGGATGTCCCCATTTCCCTTTTATGCATAATCCAATTTCATGAAAGTAAGTTCAGCTTGATCTATTTGGTGCTTATGAGGTAATATTGGCCTATGCATGGACTTCCACTCACCCCAATAATTGTGGAAATGCTTAAATCATCTTTTTCCCTACTTCAATAAGAATATGTTGTTTCTTCTACTTAGATAATTGAAGTCTAAATACACTCTATCTTCCCTAGACCACACTTTGTGGGACTACAATAGTTATTTGTTGTAATAAGAGTCATTAGTTTCGCGATATCTAAGACCTTTGTACCATTAAAGGATTGCTTTTTTTTGTTTGAAATAGACGGCATTTCAGTGTTTTTAGATTACCTATTACAGAGAACATTACTTCTGTTTGTAGATCTTGATGAAGTGCATTCCTGAGTTTCCGATTTTGCTCATGTTGAGTGATTTGGCTTCCAAATATTCCTTGACCCCTAGTGAGATAGGTAGTTACGCTTCACTTAGTGTTGCTGCGTATCTCACTTTGTGTTCTGCTTAAGATGTATCAAATTCAATTCTTCTTCACAACTTGCTTGTTGTAGTTTCTCAATTGCATTTTCATACGTATATTACCAGGTGACTGCTTGTTCTTCCATCCTTTTGGTACAACACTATGAAGATAAGGAAAGACTTGTTTTCAAAAAAAGAATCCTGCAGCCCAATTTAAAAAACTTGTTGTACTATCCATTTTCATTTGCTTATGCTGATGTTTGCCGAAAGCAACTAGTCATAAAAAAATGATGATAATGGGGCCAACTTAGTGCACCTAGATTCAAACAACAACATATCCAGTATGATATAGGGTTATTCTGGTCTGAAGAGGGTAGAACATACACATTCTTTACTTCTACCTCGAAAGCAATTTTTTTTTCTTATTTCTGTCAGTCTACTGTTCTTATCTCTGTGTTTCTTGCTTACTTGCCTAGAAGTGATATTTACATTTGCATCCTTCTCAAAAGCACCAAAGTAGGAAAAGAGCAAACTCTATTGGAGAGAAGTTTTTGACTGTTTTGAGAGCAACTTCACTCAACACTTTCAGTTAATGGCTTGGTTTGCTTTGCTTTCTGAGGCAGTAAGTATTCAAACAAGGTATTGCCTTCAAAAGTTGAGACATGATGTTAATAACAAAGACATATCCTTGTGAAGTTACTGAATCCAGCTTCTGTAACATGACAATTTGTCCTGCTCTTTTTGCTATACTCAGTTGACAGTCTATATAGTTTTTCACTTTTTTACCCAGAGGATGAAAGGGATATGTCTAGTGTTACAGCTGTTTGTATATTGGTTAACTCTGAGAGAGTAGTTATACACATTTTCAACAATATCAGTTTGACTTAGGACCACCTCTTTTGTTCCCCGTAATTCTTGCTTGTAGGAATCTCATTTTTAAGGACTCTTTTGTATCATTATAATTTGTTTTAGCATTACTATCACTAGAACCAAGACACAACTTGGTAGGTGACCGGTCATGGTTGTGGTAAGTATTTTTTTCATTTTTAATTAAATGTCTTGGATTTGAGGCATTCAGGTACATAGTCGTCTTTGTTAAGTAGCAACCAATGTTAGACTTTTCTGTGCGAATTTGAATTTTGTTGTACCTTAATGTGGAATACCATATATGGGGTGAGAAACCAAAAAGAAAAAAAACTACTAATATTTAGTAGGTAAATGTTTGATCATTAAAATCAAATATTTTTCATTATATTTGGAATTCTTAGTAGCTCTTTGTTAATTAATGTGTCCATAAAGTCTTTTAATTAAAAAAAATGCGTTTATTTATTTAAGTTAGACTAACAAAATTTCAACATACTATGTTCTTTAATCTTTTTATCGTCTTTTAAGTTGTAAAATTGTAATAATTTATAGAATGGGTTATTTTCATATTTGTTCCTACTTGTGTTGGAATTTACTCCATTATTTATACTTCCAAACAAAAATAATTTTTTCATGCGGCATAAATTTATATTTATGCATTATAATATTTTACAAGTTATGTTCCTCACTGTTAAAGAACTTGTGCTCTACTAGACATAAATTTGATTTTGAAGGGAAAAATTAGACAAACTCATATAAAGGTCAAAAATCTAAACCATTCACTTGAGCCGACAGACCGGGCAAATTCATCAGTGAAAATAGAGTTTGGGCCGAGCCCAGCAATTCTTAGGAACCTGTATTGTTGGGAAGTAGCCCATCTCAACTTTAGCCTAAAAGAATCTTATGGGCAAAAAAAAGGATAAATTTTAGGAATCACATAGTTTTAATATGAAATTACAATCTATCCCTCTTTAGTTTGTAATTACATTAATCCCTTAAAAAGTAACAAAAACCGGATACATAATATGTAGCTCGGATACATTAAAAACTAGCTCAGATACATTATAAAATAAACCGGATACATAATATGTAGCTCGGATACATTAAATACTGGCTCGGATACATTAAAGAAATAAGAGAATTTAGAGGTTTTTAGAAATAGAAGGGGATATTGGAAATAAGGGAAACATAAGACGTGTATTTCAGTAATTTTTCTCAAAAAATAACCTTTGAGGATAAAACTTACAAACAACTGTCCATCAAAAAAAATAAATCCCAAAAAATAATCACCGTAACGAAGATTTGCTAGTTGAATTTAGAATTTCATAACAATATACATGCTTAGAGTTCCTCAATATATTTCTTCATAGTTTAAAGTAAGTGAATTTCTCTAAGTTCAAAACAATTAATGTGTGTGTTTTTTTCTTTTTTCATATTATCTTTTTATTTTTATTTTTAAATGAGGTTGTTAACTACTTCACATTTTTTAGGAAAATAATTAAAAGAATAATGGTGGAAAGTAGCTTTTAATTTTTTTCTTAATGAATGTGTCATATCCAACAATTTTACTTAATATGAACTAGAAGGAGTAGTAAATATTTCCCATGGATTTTTACCGAAAATTGCACTTTTTCAAAAGTAATATTTTAGGTTATTTGTAGAGTGTTTGGACTATGTTACTGCATTTCTAAATGGGCCTTCAACTTGCAATTCAAGGTCCAAGCCCAATATATTGCCGTCCCATTTATTCAAACCATTATATTATTGTTTCATTAAAAATAAAAAGATCCTATGAAATTCAACTTGTAATTGTTTGTGAAAAATAAACTTGTAACTGTAAGTTCTTATATAAAAGTTGAAAGAATTTCTAGAAATCATTGTTAAAGAATAAAAAGGAAAAACCCAACAATTTCCATAAGAAATAATTATGTAGATTTCATACTTCTGAATTTATACAATTTCACATAAATTATGCAATAATAGAAAATCATGAAATATATAATTTGAAAAGTCTCGATGCAAAATTTTACATTTGAAAAGTCAAATTTGGAAAAAGATAAAATTTGTGAAGGGACTAAATTGAGTTAAATGTAGAACCTTGAGGATCCATTTTCCTTTCATCGAAAGTTAAGGTGAGGCTCAATTAACAATGCAAAATTCCTTGTGAAGTTTAAATGGTCCCATTTGTCAGAAAGGTGACCTGCCGTTTTAACATAGCATGTGCTTCCACTTGCTATAACCCACAACAATGTACAAAACGTAAAAACGAAGCATTACTATCCATTACGTTTTCTTCTTTGACATTTTTGCCCTTCCCACCGAGTCCGTAGATTTTACCCCTACTTTTTGTTTTGTAGGGACAGAGAAATTATTTTCGAAAACTCTTAAGATGAGTAACATACATCAAAGTAAAAGAATAACATAACAATTAACAAGGAAAATATAGCGTATCCATTCAGAAAATAACGATGGTAACAGTAATATGATAATCAAAACACATAAGATTATGCGAAATAACAAAAGCTCAAGGACAAAAAACTATAAAAAAAAATATCACTTCTATTGGTATGGATGCGGAACTTGTATAGACTCGCGAAAAACCTATCTCGCCAAAAATTAAACAATGATTAACTATCTGCTAACGTTCTAATTTAATTCACGATTTTCATAACCTTTTTTATAGAACCATTCTCAATAAATTGAAAATGTGTTATGTCATATTTCCACGTTTGAATTTTCTTTGTAATTACTCCCTTCGTTTACTTGTATTGTCACTTATTCTTAAACAATATATTTTCATTTTTGACATATCAAGAAAATATAATTTTATTTTTTTTATGTTGACTCTTATCATTGAATACTTATTCTTCACTTTTATCTTTCAAGACCTAATACTAAGCATTAATTAATAATAATAGTGTAGTAAAATACATATATCAGTAATTTTATCTTTTTTGATAAGTATGTCAAGTCAACGATTAAAAATGAACGGAAGGAGTATATTAAACAAAAGGACCCATTGTATACATTTTAAATTAAAGTTAACATTAACAGGCCGGAGTTAACCATGGTTAATCTAGATTGGAGGATGGTGATAACTGTGTTCCAATAGTGGTATGTTAGCTAGCAACAATCATAACCACGGTTAAGTTTAGCTAACCGTGGTTCTCAACCGCAAGATTTTATTTTCTTGGGAGTTGTTCTTGGTATAAAAAGGGCTTCTCAGCACAGAGAATGTATCAGATCTTAAAATCTTCGGAAGAGGCGTCTTGATAAACGTCCTTTCGTTTTGAATTTGAAATTTGAGGATTTCTCAAAAAAGCAGCGAAAATGAGAGAATGCATATCTATCCACATTGGTCAGGCCGGTATTCAGGTCGGAAATGCATGCTGGGAACTTTACTGCCTTGAGCATGGCATTCAGGTTTGTATTTTTCACCGTCTCTCTATCTTTTCAAGCTTAAATTTCGAATTGTTTTTGTGTAGATCTGTTTGAATTTTTGAATTTACGTTCCTTAGATGTAAAATTTATTTGAATTTGCATTTTATACATAGATCAGTGTGCTTCTTGAATCTGTTTGAATGATATAAAATGTTGTGCTTTGATCTCTTCAAATACGAAGCCTTCTTGTATAGATCTGTTTGAATTATTTGTTTCGGGTCCCGTTGATATAAAAAATACATTTGAATCAGCATATATTTAGGTAGATCAATGTGCTTTATGATAAATCTCTTTTCAAATGCAGATGTTATGATATGGATCTGTGTGAAAAATGGTGATATCAAAATGATTTGAATGCACATGTGTTTGAGTAATAGAAAATAACATTTGTTTGACGTCAGAAACATTTGAATCCACTCTTCTTTTGATAGATCTATTGATGCATTAATCTGTTTGAGTAACATCAATTTTTGATTGAATCTGTTCAAATGTGATTTTTTTTTTTACATGGATCTGTTTGGATAATATGATGTCAAAATGATTTGAAAGTCGAATTTTCTGGATAGATTCATGTTATGTTCAATAGATCGGATGAATGTCCATAGTATAGTTGTATAGTAGAAACTTATGTGTCTATATGTCTACATTAGGTGGATCATCTTGAATGCTATATTAAAACTAGTGTACCTTAGGAGATTGTTGATGTATTCGTGAGGCGCAAAACTGAATACACATGTAGGATTTATTGTGAATGAATGGTAGTTAATGCTCTTATACTTGGGAATTTTTTAGCTAATGTATTCAATAATTAGGTTCTTTTGTGAGATTATATGACATTACTCAAATTATTTGGATATATGAAAAACATGTTATCCAATAGAATTGTATCTGTTGCTAAGAACCTGTTTTAGATGCATTGCTGACGAAGTGACGATCTTGTTATTGTTATTTCTCCCAAAAGCCTGATGGCCAGATGCCAGGCGACAAGACAGTTGGAGGAGGTGATGATGCATTCAACACCTTCTTCAGTGAAACTGGAGCTGGAAAGCATGTTCCCCGTGCTGTCTTTGTGGATCTTGAGCCTACTGTCATTGACGAAGTCAGGACAGGAACATACAGGCAGCTCTTTCACCCTGAGCAGCTCATCAGTGGCAAAGAAGATGCAGCCAACAACTTTGCCCGTGGACATTATACAAGTAAATATTTGTACCTTATTGCAGTACTGTATTTGGATTTGTTCAGCTTGATCAAGTTCTTATATTTGTCTTTTTGTCTTGTTTGCAGTTGGGAAGGAGATAGTTGATCTCTGCTTGGATCGTATCAGGAAGCTTGCCGATAACTGTACTGGTCTTCAAGGTTTCCTGGTTTTCAATGCTGTTGGTGGTGGAACTGGTTCAGGTCTTGGGTCACTTCTGCTGGAGCGTCTCTCTGTGGACTATGGAAAGAAATCAAAACTTGGTTTCACCATTTATCCATCACCACAGGTCTCAACATCTGTGGTGGAACCTTACAACAGTGTCCTGTCAACCCACTCCCTTCTTGAGCACACTGATGTCGCAATTCTTCTTGACAATGAGGCTATCTATGACATTTGCAGGCGCTCATTGGACATTGAGCGTCCCACATACACCAATCTTAACCGTCTTATTTCACAGGTATTGTTTGTTACATCATATACAGTACGTTTGACTGCAAAATTTCTGTTGTTTTAGGTATTAATTTTTGTGGAATCTACGCAGGTTATCTCTTCACTTACTGCTTCTTTGAGGTTTGACGGAGCCCTGAATGTTGATGTCAATGAATTCCAGACCAACCTTGTTCCCTACCCCAGGATTCATTTTATGCTTTCATCCTATGCTCCTGTCATTTCAGCCGAGAAAGCCTACCATGAGCAGCTGTCAGTTGCAGAGATCACCAACAGTGCTTTTGAGCCATCTTCCATGATGGTCAAGTGTGATCCTCGTCACGGCAAGTACATGGCTTGCTGCCTTATGTTCCGTGGTGATGTTGTGCCAAAGGATGTGAATGCTGCTGTGGCTACCATCAAGACTAAGCGCACCATTCAATTTGTTGACTGGTGCCCTACTGGATTCAAGTGTGGTATCAACTATCAGCCACCAACTGTTGTTCCTGGAGGTGATCTTGCCAAGGTGCAAAGGGCTGTATGTATGATTTCCAACTCAACCAGTGTTGCTGAGGTCTTCTCACGCATTGACCACAAGTTTGATCTGATGTATGCCAAGCGTGCTTTTGTGCACTGGTATGTTGGTGAGGGTATGGAGGAAGGTGAGTTCAGTGAAGCACGTGAAGATCTAGCTGCTTTGGAAAAGGATTACGAGGAGGTTGGTGCTGATTTGGAAGAAGGAGAGGATGATGATCACGAGGAATACTAAACACATGATGGCTTTGTTTGTTGGATTGTATTTTCCTTTGGGTGTTCTTCAAATGCTGCACTTAGATACATCACTGCTATTTTGTATTTTAATGCTGTCTTGTTTGCTGAAATGAATTCTTCTGCTATGAAAAGTTAAACGTGCTTGTTTGATTAAACTGTTTTGCGTTTTTTTTTTCTCTTTCTATATTTTTAAAACAATGTTACATTTTCTCCATTGCTTCCTTTGTTTGTGGTTCAGTAGACGCCAATATTCAGATTGAAACACAACAAAATATTGCAGACTTGCAGCCTGAGAATTTTTTAACTCATTTGCTGAAAAATAAAATCGGTCTGGTAAGGAAAAGGCTCTAAACACAGTTAAGGCTAAACTAGATGCTAGATGTGTTATAATGAAGTTTAAGAGGAATGCGCGGCTATTGATCCTCAAATGGGTCTAAGATTCTTCACTTGGGCTGGCATTTATCCCAGCTATAGGCACAACAGTAACATGTCTAGTAGAGCTTATAAACTGCTCAGCGTTGACCACGAACCACAATTGTTCAACATGTCATTGAGGCTTATAGGCTGCAGCTTTAAGTTTCTAGTGAATTTGTGTAGGGAGGTAAAAGATGCTACCTTGGCCCTGTGGGTGTTGAGGAGTCTAACTGTCCATCAGATGCGACAGTGTATAATGTAGTTATTCGATTGTTGTGTGACAAAGGCGATATGGATGAGTAATGCGGTTGATGAGAGATGGATTTGATTGATCTTCTTCCTGATATGATCACATATCTTACGCAATGATTAAGGGATTGTCTGAGGTTGGTAGGTTGGAAGAAGCTTGTGGATCTTATGAGGGAACATGGATGCATCCTGAATACAGTGACCTATTCAACTCTTGCAAGTAAGAAGTGTACAACACATATAAAGAAGTTATGAGGGAACATGGATTCAAATGTGAAAACTCAAATGGAGAGTATATTTAAGCCATTTCTCAAAGTAAAAGGGTAAATATGACCTTTTCTCCATTTTTTAAAAAACAACCACTATGGTAAAAACATGTTAAACGTGGATGCAGTACATGACCTTAGTGAAAATTTACTAACGTCCCAATCTTTGGATGAGACGATTTTCAATTTCCAATCTCTTCTTCATCAACAATGTGTACTTGTCAATAAGGTCTTGATCTGCAGCAGGCACCGTAAGCTTGCAGCTTAAGGATGTCTCCTCCAATTTCCTTATATACATATCAGAGATGGGTACAAATTTTCCCTTCTGGTTGCACAACAAACCATGAGCGGCTCTCAAGGCAGCACCGAGGGAAGCTGAATCTATTGAAGGAAGCAAAAGCAATTCTTCATCAACTTCTCAACAACATCTTGAAAATCTTCTTACAAGAGTATGGCCAAATCCCTTCACTCTAACAGTAGAGGGGTTGTTTTCTCATGTGATCACTCAAGTAATAGTTATTATATTCCAGTTTTTATCAACAAAGAAAGTGACTTTCCGACAGTATAGAACAATGTAACAGTATGCTCAAGAGAACTGTCAGCAGACCAATATGAATGAGTTTGTTTACCTGGTTTTTGGACAGTATAGACGTTGCACCCAAAAATAGAAGCAATAATTGTCAGGATATGATCATTTGCAGATGCTCCTCCAGTTGCAATAATCTTTTTGGGTGGAGAAGGCATTCCAAGTCTCTCGGCATGAGCTCGCATGGAGAGTAACTGCCCCTCAATTAACGCTCGAACCTGTAAGTACCAGTCACCTCCATTTGTGTTTGTGTCTCTAGATGCTAATTAAAGTCTTTCATGATTCAGATAACTTCTTCAGTACAAGGCCACTTACCTCTGAAGGCGGATCAAACTCCTCTACTTCATGTTCTATTACTCCATCCACGGAGTCACCCGTAAAATTATCAAGAATGTAGCGGTGGAAACCAACTGGAGACCAAGCTTGTGAGTTTTATCATAATTTTCTCATGATATGAAAAATAATTCAACTGGTCTATCAGTTTAGTTGTATTTTAGGAGTGCACTGACCTGGAAGAGGAGGAAGTATTTCATGCTCTTTGTAATAAAAGCCAATCTTTCCACCTTTTGCAAGTAACAAGTGTACAATGTTTATAAAGAAACTACAGTTTACGAGATCTGAATCAAAATTCACTAACCATTCAAAGGTGGTGTTTGCTGTAAAAACATATTGAAAACCTCCCAAGATCCATCTGCATAGCGATCACGTATATCTACGAGGGTTTCAAGCACTTGCCAATAAGATGTGTGCCCCAATTTCAGACATCCTTTAAGTTTGGAAATCAGATACAAGCAGAGTACCTTCACGAGTCAAAGACCCATTCTTGTAGACCAGCATTACCATGAAGCTTTTGGTATCTACTGGATTAGGAAATACATGGCCATCTAAGCTAGGTTTATGGTCAGTGGTAATCCCGAAGACCTGGATAACAGCATGATTACCTATAAATCATGTTACTAAGAGCACAGATAACGACAAGAGGGAGTTGCTCGGATATTAAGCAACCCTCACTTCCAACCTTAAGGTTGTTGGTTCAAGTCACCGAGGGAGCAAAGGTGGGAGCTCCTAGGGGAGGGGTTAAAAGAGCACAGATAACAGTTCTTGATTTTTTCTTCTCTCAAATATTATCCAACCTTCGGAACAGTACAAGAGAAAAAGAGGGGCAAAAGCAAATAGAAAATTGGCTTTTCTGCATATAAGATGTCTCTATGCATCTCTTTGAAACTAAAGTCTCTTGTCACTTTCAATTAAATATATATATCTATGGGGTAAGTGCACCAATTTTCACAACAACATTTGTTTTGATGGTGCTTAGCATGTTATAAGTGCAAGGCTCTTTTTCTTAGAAAAGAGGCAATGGAAGTGTGTATGCAAGACAGCAAGCTTTTAGTCTCTTACAGTGTCACTTGTGCCAAGACTGATTGCCAGATCTCCATAAGTGTTAAGGTTCAACCCTACAGGATCCAAAGGTTCAGTTAGTAGTAGTAGGCCGATGGATGAAAATTGGATTCTTGTTGATGGTGTTCAACAACAACTGCTACCATGTCTCAGTCCCAAACCAGTTCGGGTGTGTGGATAACCACAGATAATCTAGAACATCTCCATTACAACGGGCAATCGGATGTGCAAATAAAATGAGTCATCTACGCACTAGAATCTCTAGTGGCACAAACAATAGCTGCTTAAGTAGATAAAACATCATTTGCAAAAAAGTATAATTCAAGTTCTTATTCATCATGAAAAACTGGAAAAAACAAGGAATTCACCTGCTAAGCTGTTGGGGTTGTCTCCAGACCATTGAACGACTACACAATTTTTGTTGAAGTGGTACCTGCAGCTGTTTCTATCAGTGGAAACACAAGCTAACAGTAGAATGAAGTAGAAATTGGCATCATAATGAGCAAATGCATCATACATAATACAATATTCGCTATCGTCAGGACATTATATGCAGATATGTTTTTAGATTAGACTTGAAAATACCAAATTTCTGTGACTTAGTATCGTTGGTTCATCCAGCAAGTGCCTCCGAATTGAAGGCAGAAAATATTCACAGTGATACTCCAGATGGCAAATATTAGTGTGGTTACCTTTGGTAGCAGCTTAACTTTGATAGGATACTGCAGCAACAACCATAACACAGTATAACCCCACAAGTGGGGTCTGGGGAGGGTGGGTGTACGCAGGCCTTAACTCTACCTTTGTGGTCGATGGAATGCTAATCAGCTAAAATGAAGGTTGGAATACTCATACTGAAAGAAACATTACTCTTGAGAAGAAACGAGATAGCTTCATAGAATCAGATATAAAAGATGATGAACAGAAGCAAAGGCTAGAATGGAAAAACTATTGTAGAAGGCAACGAAATTTTGTAAACAGCATGTCAATTTTCGCTAACCTCTCAACATAATAGGAAGCAATAGAACCAGCAACAGCATAAGCAGGAGCTAACTTCCCAAGTTTCTCCTCTAAACCAGGTGCAGTAGCCTAGAACAAACACAATCAACTGCAACATTTACGTAAGCTACTAAAATTTAACTACAGTAACATGATTAAACTAGATTTCAAGCACAAGAAACAACCTCCAGAGCTATCTTGGACCAAGTTCTGTGCTCAATGTCCATGAGATTCATTCCTGCTCCATCAGTTTGATCAATGCAAGCATAACCCCCGATAAGTAAAGATGCCATAAAAGAACTAACTAAGGATACCCTCTCTGTATTCTGATAAATTTCAGGCCGTGTTTCAAAAATCTTTCGAATTTGAGGACCGACATATCTTTCATGTGCACGAGAACCAGTAAGTTTGGCCAGCTCCAGACCACCACCTACAGCTATCTCAATAGCTTTGCATTGTTCTGTTGTGCTGCAGTCCATCCATATGGGCGATTTTTCGATTGAAAAAGCATCAAGAAACTGATCCATAAGTGGTTTTTTAGGATCCAATGATGATAGTATTTCAAAACTCCCATTCTTCCAATAAACACTACCATGTTGCTGAGCACTACCAGAAACAGCAGCAATTTTTCCAAAGTTCAAATTTGACATTTCAAGTCTGTGGAGAATTAAGTCTAATGCTTCCACCCACATCAATGTTGGTGATACAATTCTACCATTAACAATTTGGTCTCTAAAGACTCCACCTTTGGTATTGTAGTGAGGCAACTCAGAATCATAGTTCACAAGTTCTGATATAATTATGTTAAGATAAGCATCTAACACAGTTGCCTTCAGTGACCTAAGAAATCAAGACCCAAATAAGTTCTTCAGTTAAAGATCCAATTTTTAAAATAATAATTTTTCTTGATTCTTGAACACTTTGTAGGAGTACCCAGTTCAAGAACAAGCAGAAGCAAGCAAAAGGGGTTAAGCATATTGCATCAAGTTGAAAAAAAAAGAAGAAATTTTGATCAACTGTGCTATCTAATTTTCAATTAGAAATATGGAATAACTTACTGAGTGGAACAATCAAAACCTAGGAACAATGAGTCCTGAGGAAGGGAGCAATCCTCCATATAAGAAAACTTTATGAAAAACTTAAACAACTTGGTTGAAACTTGAAAGGGTAAAGATACGATTTTTAACAAGAAAATCACAATATCTAAAAGATTTTAATACTTCAAGAGAATGAATCTAATTCTAAACGTAAACAACTTATCACCTTTCCCCATCATGTGGTAGACTATCCATGATAAATATTTTCTATTGTCACATTTGATGGATAGATATTTTAATTTTAATTAGGAAATAAGAGACAAATACTTAAAAGACACATCGTTTTCTGTTTTGTTCCTCTATTGTTGCACTTCCAATATTTCATGAGTTATAGCCTGTTTGGTTAGGTTTTACTTTTGCCAAAATGCGTATTTAAATTTTTTATTTAGAGTTAAAGTATTTAAACCAAGTTTGTAGGGGGGAAGTGTATTCAAATAGTGGATGCAATTTAAAAGCGTTTTTCATATTGATTAGTCAGACACAATCTATCCTTGCAAAAAAACACTTGTCAAAATAAGTAGATTTTCGGAGTTTGGCAAAACAAGAAGTCAAGAACACCACTTGAGCAAGACATGTTGCATTTGAGAACTTGTTAAAGAGCAAATCATGCATAAAAACAGTTATATTCTCTCTCTCAAGTTGTGCAATGTAATTATATATACACTGGCTATCTTACTAATCTCTTATTCATTTATATGTCATATGGCATCACCACTAAAACTTAAGGCGCAAATCATCATGAATTCAAATATTCAATCATCTGATAGGCTTGTCGAATCTGTTTACAGAGAGTATTATAGGTTTATTCTTACTGGAATTTATTTTTTAAAGAGAGTTCTCATCAGGCTCAAGGATAAATAAAGATCACAAACGCCCCAGTTTTTCAACGAGGCGATTCTCAATTTCAATTCTCTTCTTCATCAATGTAGCATACTTGGCGACAAGCTTCTGGTCTCCTGCTGTTGCTGCGAGCTTGCAGTTAAGTGATGTCTTGTCCATCTTGTTCATGTACATGGATGAAATCGGCACAAAACTGCCCTTCTTGTTGCATAACCAACCATGAGCAGCCCTCAAAGCAGCACCTAGGGAAGCCGAGTCTGCAAGTAGGAAACAAGATTTAAGGGACGATGACAATCCATCCATGTCATTCTTGATTAGGTTGTCGTACAAGTAGTTATTCTTAGTTAGGGATAGCGACCTACTGGATAGGCAGTAGACCGATGAGGTATGTAAGTGAAAGGAAACAACCGAGAGATTAACTAACCTGGCTGTTGAACAATGTAAACATCACATCCAAAGATAGAAGCTATCAAGCTTAGAATGGAATTGTTAGCAGAAGCACCTCCAGTTGCAATTATTCGCTTTGGAGGAGAAGGCATTCCAAATCTTTCAGCATGAGCTCTCTTGGAAAGAAGTTGTCCCTCTACGATGGCTCGGACCTGCAGATAAATTTGTGATTCATAAATGTAAGTTACTTCTGCTTGAATGTCCACTTGATATCTATGCACAAAATGTGCAAATGAGCAGGCAAGTATCTTCAAATGAACACTGTTTTAACTCCTAACCTCAGAAGGGGGATCAAACTCTTGCACTTCCTGCTCTTTTATTCCATCAAGAGAATCTCCCGTGAAGTTCTCAAGGATATAGCGGTGGAAACCAACTGCATGAACCAGTTATTTCTTACTTAGAATTACCAGCATATTTGTTTTGATGAAAATAAGGAGCAAGATACACACTCACAGATAAAGATCAACTTTTTAAATGCTAACAAACTAGTGAGCTTACCTGGGAGGGGTGGCAGTATCTCAAAATCCTTATAGTAAAATCCTAATCTACCACCTGCAGCAGATATCAGAATCATTTCAAATCCCAGAAGAAATAGTATATATGTACATCATTGTTGTACACTTTTACTAACCATTTAGTGGAGGAGTTTGCTGCAGATATTTGTTGAAAACATCCCAAGACTTTTCAGCACAATGATTGCGTATATCTGCCAACGATATGGTTCATATTCAATAAAATTGACTTTAGGTACTAATCCTGGTCTACTATCTGCTGAGATCAATATGTTACCTTCACGAGCCAGTGATCCATTTTTATAGCACAACATTACCATGTAGCTTTCGGTATCGACGGGATTAGGGAAAACATGCCCTTCCATGCTTGGATTATGATCCTTTGTTATTCCGAAAACCTTTTAAAAGAAAGAGCATCATTTGGCCTCCATATCAAGAATATGTACAATACTGTTTCCAAAGAATGTTTGTGATAATGTAAGAGAGAAGCAGCAAGTCCAGGGTGATGCGACAGAAGCACTAAACACATAGGCAAAGATTTTAGTCCTTTAGCTAGAAGACAATATGATAAGTACCGTCGCCAGCATTGTTTAGCCCTTCATGCCTTTACGTGGAGATTTCCAATTAGTAAATAGCTTTATTTTCTTTGGTCTATTTGCATAACAATTATCAAAAGTAGAACTATTATATCATATAGAAACAAAAAGAGCCAATATTATGATACTTAGAACTCCTAACTTATGGCTTTTGACTTATAAGTCAAAAGCTATAAACCCATCCAAACAGCCTCTAATAACAACCCAAACAAATGGGAAAACCCCAACTTACTTCTACTTGCATAAGAACTATAAAAAATTGAACTATTATATCATAAAAAAGGGCGATATTATGGTACTAGTAACAACCAAAACAAATAAAAAAAATTCAAACTTACTGTATCACTAGTGCCAAGACTAATTGCCAGATCTCCTGGAGTATTTAAAGTCAACCCTACATGTCAGAAAGCCAAGTAATCAGGACATAGTAAACTATAAGCTAATACAACTTTTAGGTTGATATACATGAAAAGCAGTACTGTACAAAGGCAGAATGGCAAAATCACACACACACACAAAAAAAAAAAAGATTTAGTTCTAAAACAGATAAGCGCGACAACTTTTTTGGACCTCCTCACATGCAAAGTTATGTCTCAAGGATTATCAATTTATCATAAATCAAACTTGTGAGTGAATGTTTACGAGATTATACCATAAGCTCTAAGATAATTGAACAATATATAAAGCCCAAAAACTAGCTGATGGCCCAGAACTTAATTCTAATACATCAGAGAAATCTACTTCTATGTCCATACTCGAGAGTCGAGTAACTCGATACTCAGCCCCATCCCCATCAACTTTGATGGAGAAAAGTTGGGATGTTGAATTGGGAACAAAATATAATTGAATTAGGGCCTTCATAAGTTTGACATATACAGTATGGGAATCAAAACCATCTGGCAGTGCGCATCATTTGCAGTAAACTATACAGGTGAACATCCCAAAACAATGACCACATAGCAAGCGAGAGAAGTATCTAACAGAAAATACACACAGAATTTTCAGCAAAATCCTCTCACCTGCCAAGCTGTTGGGATTGTCTCCAGACCATTGAATGATCAAACAGTCTTTGTTGAAGTGATAACTGAAAAGCGGTTTATGGAAGATTTAACACACAGTTAGCAAATATAAGGAAAAGTATCTATACTAACACCTAAAAAAGAGCAAAGCTTTGGTGTAGAACATTGTGAACCCAGCTAAGCACCGAACCAGCAAAAATAGAGAAGAGGACAATACAGACATTGTATTGAATGCAGAGATGGATTCAGGATCTGAACATTATGGGTTCTAGGACGCGGGATTCTACCTTGGCCCACTTGATTTATAGAGTTCGAAATCCGAATTCTATTTTGTAAACTAGTTTAGGGGGTTGGATGAATTTATAGCTAATGCACTTGGCTGACTCCTGATTGAATGGGTGATTAGTTTCTACTAGATCCTCTTTGAAGATCCAAATTCCAATTTGATCATCACCAGTGAATTTCTAAGGTCCCTTGAACACCCATTGATTTAGCTCAAGAATATTGGTCAGAACGAAAAGTAAAAAAAGAAAGCTTTAAATTTCTTCTGATGAAATTGAGTTTAAAGCAAGGAAAACATATAATGATCTACCTCTCCACAAAATAGGCAGCAATAGATCCAGCAACAGCATGTGCAGGAGCTAATTTTCCAAGTTTTTCCTCCAAACCCGGAGCTGTGGCCTGGAGAAGCAAGTAAAGCACAAATTAACCAACCGAACATGTTTAAGATTCAATCAAAACCTAATAAAGAAGAATAGATAAGCATTAGTTTCTTCACCAACACATTATAATATTAACCAAGAATTTCTAATAAAAATATAAATAGAACAGGAAGACATTTGGTCTAGTTATGATTCTTGCTTTGGGTGCGAAAGGCCTTCTATTCTTATTACAAACCAGAATACCTTCAAAATGATATCGGACCACGCCCTCTGCTTAATGTCCATCAAATTCATCCCTGCACCATCCGTGTGATCAATGCTGGCATAGTCCCCAATAAGCAAAGATGCCATGAAGGAGCTAACAAGGGAGATCCTCTCAGTATTATTATAAACCTCCGGTTGTGTCTCAAACAATCTCCGGATCTGCGGACCAGTAAACCTCTCATATGCACGAGAACCAGTAAGTCTAGACAACTCCATCGCCCCTCCAACAGCCTTCTCTATCGCCTTGCATTGTTCCGTCGTGCTGCTGTCCATCCATATCGGAGATTCTTTCGTCGAAAAAGCATCATTTAGCTGCTCTACCAACGATCTCTTAGCATCTAAAGATGATAATATGGCAGCACTCCCTTTCTTCCAAAACACACTACCATGCTGCTGTCCACTACCTGAAACAGCAACAATCTT
The DNA here is from genome assembly GCF_900185275.1 of Solanum verrucosum. Lineage (NCBI taxonomy): Eukaryota > Viridiplantae > Streptophyta > Magnoliopsida > Solanales > Solanaceae > Solanum > Solanum verrucosum. The sequence continues at coordinate 491,117 of NW_026020415.1, forward strand.
CCCAAAATCGAATTTTGATGATTTTTCAAGTCTCTGAAGAATCAATTCAAATGCCTCTACCCACATCAATGTGGGTGAAACAATTCTCCCATTTACTAACGCGTCACGATAAACACCCCCTTCAGTTTTGTAATGGGATAACTCAGAATCAAAATTAATCAATTCAGCAGCCACAATATTCAGATTGGCATCAAGCACAGTAGCCTTCAGTGACCTGATAATACAAAAAAAATAATTTCTTTTTATTATACATATCCCAATTTAATAATTTTTCATGAAATCCCAAATACCCAGTTGATAATAAACCTAACCCATCACAGGAAAATTAATAAAACCTTTGAGTATTAACCAAATTGATCGAACCCATTACGAATTGATCTGACAATCAAACATTCTGCAAAAGAAATCAGAAGAAAGCGTAATTGATGAAAAAATATATACTTACTGAGTAGAACTGTCAAATCCAAGAAAAAGAGCATCTTGTGGGAGTGATGAATCCGCCATTAGAACAAGAAAAAAGCTATCCAAATCCAATAAAGAAATTTGGAATTTATAGTACGAGGTGAAAAGAAAAAAAAAAGGGATTATAATGATGGTTTTATAAGAGAATTTGATTTGGATAAAGAATTAATCTTTGGATTTAAGTTTAACTAGGAAATTGTATATTGGAATTATATAATCAAATAAAAAAGTAATCTATGATAATTGATACATTACACGTAATTATCACTTGATTTATGTATATACGGGATTTACGAAAAAGATTGGATAAATTATAGTGGAAAGCAAATATTATGACACATTATAAAAGATATACCTATTTTTAGTAAATAACACATTATGTTTGAGTTTTTTCATAACAAATAAATAGTCTATGAGCATTATGTATTGATGCAGGGGTTAAGTTTTTCCATTTAACACCATTGTTAGGCACTTGCAACAAACACAAACTGTAGCCTTACAATTCTCACATTTTTTATTAAGCCTTTTAGACTGTTCTTACTGTTAGGTAGCATAGTAATTTGGTAAACACACAGAACATACAATACAAGAACAAGTCTCAAATCTTTATTAATCAATATTTAACATCTAATATTGTACTCCCTCCGTCCCTTTTTAGTTGTCCACTTTAGAAATGACACACAGATTAAGGCAACAATGATTAGCACAGTGAAGTTACAATTTTACCCTTATGACAACTTTTCACTTCAAAATTACAACCACTTATTTGAATTAAAGTGAAATAAATTGGAGGGAAACAACATACACTTTTACAATTTTCAAGAAGTGTAAATAAGGGTATAATAGGAAAAAATTTGTTGTCCTTTCTTGATTTGTCAAAATGGACAACTAAATAGGGACAACTAAAAAAGGAAATATGGACGGAGGGAGTACTTATTAGATATGTATATATTACTCTTATTTAGAAGTGAGAGTTGGAAAGGACCAACACAGCTTTAAGAAGTGATACCAAAAGCTGTTCAAGTTGTACTATTGGGTTGGGACTAACATAGCTTTAAGATGTGATACCAAAAGCAGTTCAAGTTGTACCAAAAGGACAAACAAAGCAACACGAAATTGTACCAAAAGTAACATAAATTGTACCTTCACTTTGGACCCCACGTGTGTGCAGCCTTTTCTTTGGCAGACACGTATTACTTGTTTCTGCCTATTTCACATTTTTCTATTTTTCTTTAATTTTTGTTATCCAATTGCCCATTAACAATTCTCATTTCCTTCTTTTATTTGTTCCTCACAATTTCTTTTTTATTTTTTCCCACTTTATTTCTTCCTTGAAAATTTAACATTTTCATATTTAATAATTCATTTATTATATTTTAGCTACAAAATATAGAAGAAAGAAATTAGATTTTCTAAATTTTTTTTATTGATTCTTAAAATTCTATCATTGTCACATGAATTTAAATAAATACAATAAAATGTATTATTAAATATTACATAAGAAATGCTATAAATTACAATAATTAGCAACTGAAAATATTTTTAAATCATATATGGAAATTTGCGTGGCTAATTAAAATAAAAGCAGTATCTTATATTATTTGAAAATGGCGTCAAAAGTCCTAGAATTCACAATAAATTAACAACTGAAAATATTTATAATTATTCACGTGAATTAGAACATGAATAACATATATTATTTAAAAATGATGAGCAAAAAGTACTATAAATCACAACAAACTAATAACTATAAATTACAATAATTAGGAACTTAAAAAATCTCTCTCTCAACCAATACAAAATATTAATAACCCACATAATTTGCATAAGAAATTCCAAATTAATTTATTCTTTCTGTAAATTTAAATTTTTAAAATCGCTCTCCCCATTAATTAGAGTCTCACTCTTCTCTTGAGCCAGTGGATATGTTCAGAAATGATACATCTCTTTTACATGAAAGTAAATAAATTCTAATTACATTTAGCTCTTACTAATTATATATCAAGTATAATATTTGGTGGAAATCAATTAAAATTAAAATTTATATGTACATTTAAATTTTGTGGTATATATCAAATATATTAAAATATTTTTTAATTTTGTGATCTTAAATATGCTATACAAAAAATATTAAAATTTAAAGATTATTATCTTTTTAAACTCGAAACGGAGGGAATCATATTTTAAAAATGAAATATATATATATATGCAATTGTTAGAAAGAGCTTCCACAAATATATTTTCAAAAATTCTTTTGTCTTCCGTATATTAATTTGTGCGTATACTAATTTATTTGACGTTTTTTCTTAATCTTCATCTCATCATTAATGTTATTTATATAATTTTCTTAAATCACTTATTTTTTCTTTTTTTACTCTTTTATATATATAAAAAAGTTGGATATGTAAATAATGATGTGACATTTCTTAGAAGCTAAGATTACTATTTATCTAATTTTTCCATTTTTTTTTTTTAAAATTGAAGATATCATACGCAAATTTATGGTCAAACTTAAACTATTTGATTCTCGAGAAATAAAAAGTGTCACATAAAATGGGACAGACGAAGGATAACTCTCAATTAAATTTATTTCACTTTTTATTTCCCATTTTTAACATAATTTTTCAAGTTCGATTTCTAGAAATTCTATATTAGACCCATTTAAATTTTACTTTTTTGTTTTAATCTAGAGAACTTGGGCGCACTTCATGCGATCATTCAAATTAAATATTTTTTATTTATTTTATATTTACTCTGTTGTTTAATCGTAATATTTTTATTTGTTTTAATAATATGAAGATTGTGAAAAAATTAAAGCTTCACAAATTTTACGTCTATTAAATGATGAAGAATATATTTTTTATCAAATAAGTTCAAATATATTTGCTAATAACAAATTCTTCCATTGCATGAAGTTGATCCTTTAATATATAATATATATTCCCGTGCACCATTCTCCTTAAATGTCTAAGAAATATCTCATAATGTCAAATAACACTGTAATACTCCCTCTGTCCCTAATTACTTGTTCACTTTTAAATTGACACATTTATTAAGAAATCAATTAATGACATAGTAAGTTTATCATTTTACCCCTATTAATTATGAAGTAGATGAAAAGTTCTGCAATTTTCAAAGTAATTAGTCATTTAATTGAAGGTATAATAGGTAAAAAAATTGTTCTTTCTTGATTTGTCAAAATGAACAAGTAATTAGAGACAACTATAAAAAGAAAAGTTAACAAATAATTAGGGACAGAAGGAGTACTAAACAAATGCATCAGCAAATGAAATTTATATTCAAAATATATTGAATAATGACGTAATGATATCTTAATAGAATTTCCTATCCATTTAAAAAAAAAAAGTTTCACCCTTTCAATTTCATTATATCTTCTTATTTAGTAGAAGAATCATCATTTATTATATTCTACTCCACCTTAATTTGTACCATCAGAGTTTTTAAGAATAAACATTAAATTTAAATCGAAATAAAAAATCATTGAAAAATGACAGAAAAAATAATAACAGTATATGAAAATTAAAATAGGGTGCAACAAAAGCCTTTTCACGATAATTTTTTGAAATATATTCATAACAATTAAAATGAAGCTGTTATTTTATCTTTAAAATTACGTTTGATTCAATTGAATTAGTACAATGAGAAAAAAAATATAAACTAATAACTTTTTAATGTTATTAAATGCATTTTCTTTTTAATTGAGTAGTAGATTAAAAGTTCCGAATTAGGATCTTAAAATAATATCTTACTCTCTCCTTAATTATTATGGTATTGCAAACATTTATTTTCCTTAAATGGTAATTCATTTTCCATTTACAGTTATATCCAATTAATTTCTAATGTATTGAATGTGGTTATGGGATATTCAAATAATATCTTTATCTTTCCTTAATCATAATAAAATTATAATTTAACATTTTTTTTTTCTGAAATGATAATTTTGTTTTAATTCCTAGAACATATTGTTTACTATATTGAATGTAATTATAATAAAACATATTGTATTTAGTATGACAAAAGAACTCAAAAATTGGAGAAATTAGATAAATAGTAATCTTAGCTTCTAAGAAATGTCACATCATCATTTACATATCCAACTTTATTACTATATTACTATATATTAGAAGAGTCTAGGATTTACTATCATTGTTCCAATTAAATCATTACAAATGTCCAATACTTACTATATAAAATATATAAGTGGGCCCCACCTCCTTCCACTTAAATAATATTTTTCAACCTTATAATGGTAAAAGTTGAATTTATTATCCTTTTCATTTAATTTTATATGATATTATTTTTTCTATAAAATCATTATATATGTTTTAATAATTTAAATTTCAAAAACATTATAATTTAACTTTAAAGATTTTATTTTATCAAAATCTTGTACATTGAAATATATGGTTATGAATTTAAAATATTTTTAAAATCATATAAAATTTTAATAACTTCTCAAATTCCATAATATAACACTTAAATACTACATATTATATATTAATTACTATACTATAAATGACTTAAATACTCCACATTATCTATTACAATAATTAACAATTATTTGACACTTTAAATTCTATCAATGCCATATAAATTAGGATAAAAAACCTAACATATAATATTTAAATATATTTAAAAATAATATAAGTAATACTATACATTACAATAATTAACAGATTAATTATTTAAAACTTATATAAAAAATTTAATTGACTCTCTAAATTCTATTGGTACCACATAAAATAGATTATATAATAAACATATATTGTTTGAAATTGACGAAAAAGAAACAATAAATTACAATAATTAATAAAAAAATTGTCCACTCCAAAAAATCTATCAATTAACAACATATATTGTTTGAAATTGACGAAAAAGAAACTATAAATTACAATAATTAACAAAATAAATCTCTCCACTCCAACAAATCTATCAATTAATGCCACATAAATTGGGACATGGCAAATAACATATAGTATTAAAAAAATAGGTTGAAAATGTACTAAAAAATACAATAATTAACAACTTAATATATTAAAGAGACATAAAAAAGGGTTAATATTTGAAATTCTGCATCTGCCACATAAATTAGAACAAATAGAGCAATAAATATTACTTTCAAAATTATGTTAAAAAAAAATCTACAAATCACAATAGCAAACAATTTAAAATATTTTTAAAATCATATAAAAATTTCAATAACTTCTCAAATTCCATAATATGACATAAATTTTAAAAAAAAGTGTTATAAATCATAATAAATAGTACAATATTTAAACTACTTTAAAAGCATTATAAATTGTAATAAATAATACAACAATTTAAATTACTTAAAATTTAACGACTTAAAAATATTTTTTTAAATGTATTAAAATTTTGGTTAATTGTCAAAACTTTACATGTGCCACACAAATTGGAACATGGACAGTCACACATATTTTTTTTTAAAAATTACATTAAAGGTATTCTATCAATTAACAACATATATTGTTTGAAATTGACGAAAAAGAAACTATAAATTATAATAATTAACAAAATAAATCTCTCAACTCCAACAAATCTATCAATTAATGGCACATAAATTGGGACATGGCAAATAACAGATATTATTAAAAAATTAGGTTCAAAATGTACTATAAAATACAATAATTAACAACTTAATATATTAAAGAGACATATAAAAAATGGTTAATATTTGAAATTCTGCATGTGCCATATAAATTAGAACAAATAGAGTAATAAATATTATTTTCAAAATTATGTAAAAAAAAGGGTACTGCAAATCACAATAGCTAACAATTTAAAATATTTTTAAAATCATATAAAAAATTTAATAACTTCTCAAATTCCATAATATAACACTTAAATACTACATATTATATATTAATTATACTATACTATAAATGACTTAAATACTCCATATTATCTATTACAATAATTAACAATTATTTGACACTTTAAATTCTATCAATGCCATATAAATTAGGATAAAAAACCTAACATATAATATTTAAATATATTTAAAAATACTATAAGTAATACTATACATTACAATAATTAACAGATTAATTATTTAAAACTTATATACAAAATTTAATTGACTCTCTAAATTCTATTGGTACCACATAAAATAGATTATATGATAAACATATATTGTTTGAAATTGACGAAAAAGAAACAATAAATTACAATAATTAATAAAAAAAATAGTCGACGAAATTGACGAAAAACAAATTATAAATTACAATAATTAACAAAATAAATCTCTCCACTCCAACAAATCTATCAATTAATGCCACATAAATTGGGACATGGCAAATAACATATATTATTAAAAAATTAGGTTCAAAATGTACTATAAAATACAATAATTAACAATTTAATATATTAAAGAGACATATAAAAAAGGGTTAATATTTGAAATTCTGCATCTGCCACATAAATTAGAACAAATAGATTAATAAATATTATTTTCAAAATTATGTTAAAAAAAGTACTACAAATCACAATAGCTAAAAATTTAAAATATTTTTAAAATCATATAAAAATTTCAATAACTTCTCAAATTCCATAATATGACATAAATTTTTTAAAAAAAGTGTTATAAATCATAATAAATAGTACAATATTTTAACTACTTTAAAAGTATTATAAATTGTAATAAATAATACAACAATTTAAATTACTTATTACTTTAAATTTAACGACTTAAAAATATTTTTTTAAATGTATTAAAATTTTGGTTAATTGTCAAAACTTTACATGTGCCACATAAATTGGGACATGGAGAGTCACACATATTTTTTAAAAAAATTTACATTAAAAGTATTCTATCAATTAACAACATATATTGTTTGAAATTGATGGAAAAAAAATATAAATTACAATAATTAACAAAATAAATCTCTCGACTCCAACAAATCTATCAATTAATGGCACATAAATTGGGACATGGCAAATAACATATATTATTAAAAAATTAGGTTCAAAATGTACAATAAAATACAATAATTAACAACTTAATATATTAAAGAGACATATAAAAAATGCTTAATATTTGAAATTCTGCGTGTGCCATATAAATTAGAACAAACAGAGTAATAAATATTTTTTTCAAAATTATGTTAAAAAAAAGTACTACAAATCACAATAGCTAAAAAATTAAAATATTTTTAAAATCATATAAAATTTTCAATAACTTCTCAAATTCCATAATATGACATAAATTAAAATAAAACAAAATATATATTGGGCCCCGTGCTGGCACGGGGTCCTATATCTAGTATATATATATGCAATGGCACAAAGTACGAAACTAATTTTCGTTTGTTATGAGGATTCTTATCCTTTTATTCAATTTGGATTGTCTCGAATTTGAATAGGAAAATGCAAGATTACCGGGCATATTGATCCTAATTTTGATCTATATTTATCCTCCATTTCACATTGGTAGAAAAATTACCTTGTCGTTAGCACTAAGGATCACAAATACCTTTCAACTTAATGAATCATTCTCTGTACTGATATAGCACCCGACGTGGCAAAGGATCCACTAAGCTAACGGATATATATAGTCTAAATGAAATGGTTTAAGCGTAATTTTGACTCTTTTTATTAAATATATAAAATATGAATTTTTGACATTATATAACAAGTAAATGAAATAAAATAGCTTAAGTTAACGAAAATTGGCACGAATCAACTCATCTCCATGTTTTTCAAGATGAAGAATTGGTACTATTTCAGGTCAGAAATATTTCCACATTACTGTCATATGAGGTCCAATCCAATCATTTAAGAACAAGGGAAAATTGTACATAATGGCAAACTATTAATTCAAATTAAATGGTATAACCACACTTTGATTTAATTGTGTCCTGTAGCAAACTGTTTGCCAGCGCCTCTCTCCCTCAAACTCTCGCTCGCCACTCTCCTCTCTTGCTCACTCCCTCTGTGCTTGCCTCTCTCGCTTTATACAACAAAATTGTATAAATTGCGTTTCTGTTTGTATAAAACGAGAGAAAATTGTATATACACATGCAAATACATATATATTCGTCCTATACACTATAATTATACAATAAAAATATTCCCCTGCCACTTCTCTTTTGCCTTTCTCTCTTTCTCGTTTTATACAACATAATTGTATAAATTGCGTTTCTGTTTGTATAAAGTGCGAGAAAGTTGTATATACACATGCGAATACATATATATTCGTCCTATACACCTATAATTATACAATAAAAATATTCCCCTGCCTAGTTTTATGCTTGTATAATGTATAATTTATGTTTGTATAAAGCGAAAGAGAGAGTGATTTTTGATATATAAATATTTTTGTCAACAATTTATACAAACGAGAGGCTAACAACAATTTATACAAATGGCTTGCCAACGAAATTATACAAATCTGAAGAAGAGCCAACGAATTATACAATTGCTTCTTTTTGTATGTATGCATAGCGAAATAAACAACTTTCAATTGTATATGTATAGCGAATTATACATATATATATTTGCTATGGAGCGCAATTATGCAAACTTTGCTATAGCATACAAATATGATTTTTTTGTTTGCTATATGTGAAAGTTGCTCTAAGAACAACTAAAGACCCAAAATCCTAAACCCATCATACATAGGCCCAACTTTAACTATATAGACGACTGGCATATCATTGACTGAATGAATATGAGAAAATAACATAAATAACCGCCTATTAAAATAAGAGAAAATTGTATGAAATAGCAAACTATTAATTCAAATTAAATGTTATAGCCATAGTTTATTTTATTTGCAATTCGCAAGAAACATCTCATTTTTTTGCCATCTGGTTCGGTATACAATTAGCCATTTTTGGTATACAAATGTATGTATAAAGCAAGAGAAAAGTGTATATACAAATACAAATACATATATTTTCGTCATATACACTTATAATTATACAAATACATATCTTATTATACAAATTACAATGTGTAAATGAATTTATACAAAACTGAACAATTTGTATAAAATTGAATTTATCTAGCGAATTATACAAATCAAAAGCTCCATAGCAAACATAAAATTTGCTATGGAGCGCAATTATGCAAACTATAGTTATAACATACAAATATGATTTTTATGTTTGCTATATGTGAAAGTTGTTCTTAAAATAATAATAATACTTAACAAACAAATATATTAATATATGGTATATATAAAATAATACATTTTTTTTTGTATATTTAGCTAGCGAATGCAATTATTTTAACCGATCCGCATTCTTTTTTTTTTTTTTGGTCCGCAATGAAAATATTCTTCATCGATAAGCAGTAGATCAAATTATCAACAAGGAAGGGAAAAAAGATAGAATTTGATGGGCTGGCAATTGGAATATAACTTCTTTTATAGAGGCTTCCTTTTCAAAATGACAAAAGGATATTTATTTGGATGGTTCAAATAACAAATTGCTTATTTGGAATAATTCCTTTTTTCCCCTTCAATTTTACACTCCAAAGATATCATCTTTGAAATGTTAATAGAATCCAATGTACATCATAGTCGCATACAATGCGGCATCTCGTGTGTGTTGCGTTTATCATTTTTTACACGACTTTAAAATATTGTAACCATATTCATTGTAGGATTATACAGACTATGTTATTCCTCAACAAGATTATTAAAGAATGAAAAAATCGTATTAATGGTTAATGAAATGAGTGGTCTCCTTATAATCCTTGAGAAATTCCCTTTCTTTTGAGGTAGCGGTGTGATTTAGGTTCAAAACCTAATTTTACATGGTATTAGAGTATGACCTATCTCACCCAATATTAGACGACCCCCAAATTAAATTTGACACACACTAAATGTCCAGCCCTAGACATGAAGTGAGTATTAAAGAATGAAAAAATCTTTTTATCAATATGTTTGAAAAAAGAGAGGAAATATTGGAATGGAAATAGCAAGCCCACTACTGTTATCTCGAGGCAAGCAAGCTAAAGAACCCAATTAGTAACATATATATTTGACCGTCCATCGAAAATACTCATAATCGCTAGTCAAATATAAAAAAAAACTATACATTTGTTATGTATAAAATATGTACGTTAATGTAAAGATATGACATTTGAGCCTAACTCGACCACAAAAGCTAGCTCAGGGAAGAATTGCTCAAGTCCATATAAGGAGACCACCAATCCATTCCCCAACCAATGTGAGACTTTTACCCACTCTAACACTCCCCTTCACCCCAGGCCCAATTGGAGCGTGGACCGAGAGTCTAAACGGGGATGGACCCGGATCTGATATCATGTAAAGATATGACATGTGTGCCTAACTCAACCCCAAAAGCTAGCCCATGAGGGAATGATTGTCCAAGTCCATATAAGGAGACAACCAATTCATTCCCTAATCAATGTGAGACTTTTACCCATTCTAACAACGTGAAGAAACTTGCATTTGAATGTTATTGATATTTTGGTGAACAACTATACAACGTAAAACCCTTGATATTAAATTGATATTGCAGTTGAATGAAATATTCTTTACCGATAAGCACAAATTTTCCAGAAGGAAGTGGAAAATAGGCTAACAACTAGAATATTTTTTTTCTTAAAGAAGATTGCTTTTTTTTCAAATACAAAAGGGAATTTGTTGAGCAGACACATCAATTTCTAGAATTTTTTTATTTTTAAGCCCTTTATTATTTTTTATGTACCTAAGATAGAGACATAGAGTATAATAATGTTGAAGATGTAGTAGAATCAAAGTAAGTACATAAAGAGTCGTCGTTATTATGCGGCATCTCGTGTGCGTTTATCTTTATCATCTTTGACATATAACAACGACTTTGGAATTTTGTAGCCAAATTATCTTGCACCTATTTTGCTAAAATGTGAACACATATATATATGTTTTATTCTTTCTTCCAATCACCCATTGTCAATTATTGTAATATATATATATATAAAAAAAAAGGGTGAGGGGAGCTTTAATTAGATGACCAAGACGACAATAATAGTAGAGAATGTGTTTCTGAAAGACCTTTAGATCAAGAAAATAATTTTAAAAAAAAAATAAAAAAAAAATTTATGATGAAAATATTAAAGAATGGAAAATACTAACACTATACATATTGAAGATAACCAAAATAAATGGAATAACAGATTAGACATGGGACGACGGATTCAAACTCGTAATATTATAATTGTGAATTTTTTTAGTGTCGTCATTGTTTTAGACTATCTAAGGGATTATGTAGGTTAATTATCTAAAAGTATAAAATTTATAACTATACTAATTACGATGAGGGCAATTTTTTTTTTTTTATCATAATCATAAGATATCTATTTCATATAGAATATATGGTAGATAATTTTTGTTATAATCACAATATCTTAATTATAATCTCAGAATAATCTGTTCATAAACCAAATAACCTTTTAGTACCTAGAGATACTAAAATAGTCGAAAGTTGAGCAAACAAGCTTAGATTATTGCAGGGCTTCTGAATTGGACTTTTACTTTTAACAACTTATATGTGAACTCAAAAGTCGAAATTGGCTGCAAAGATCATATGCTGAGATGGCTGCTCTCTTTTTTTCTTCAAGAAAATCAGGCTCTAGTGATGCAATGATTATATAAATTAAAAGAAGCTAATTGGCTAGAATTTAAAATCCAAATCACCAATTTTTTTCAAAGTTCCAATTTCACTTTAGCAGATATTATTCATGTGAGAAGTTTATAACCTTTTTTTAATGAAATAAATACTGAAAATACCTCTGAATTTGATTTCGTCTTTGAATTATTGATAATTTCAAAAATACTTTTCTACTTGACTAACTGAATTTAAATACACCCTAATGATCTGGCACATGATATAACAAGCGATCTCAAACTCTTATAGGGCCGTGAAACTCTTAATTAATACAAAGCCAGAAGTGTTAAAAACACCCCTAAACTGCAATTCATATTCATAAATACTTCCTCTGTCCCAATTTATGTGACATATTTCGGATTTCGAGATTCAAACAAGTTTATCTTTGACCGTAAATTTGTCCTATATCTTTTAAATATTTTGAACTATCAATTATTGAGACTTATAGTACTTTTTATGTAGTTTACAAATATATAAATTTCATTTTAAAAAATTTGAAGATTTCATGAGCAAATTCTCGGTCAAATTTAAACTGTTTGACTCTCGAAAAATGAAATGTGTCACATAAATTAGGACAGAGAGAGTAAGATTTTTTTATTTCTCCACCTTCATAAGTATCTCATAGAGTTCTAACGTCGGAAATGAAGAAACTTGAATAAGAACTCAATGGAGCAATTCTTTTTAATGAATCTTACCCAACGCAAATCAAAACTATTCGGATTATGAATAGAAGATATTTTTACAAGGCCATAGTGTGAAAATGTCCTTGTTCAAAAAGCGTGAACAAACAGCCTACCCTATACCTTTGACAATTCTTTAGTGTGTTTTACTAGTACTAGATTGGACAGTACTGATTAAAAGTTTACCAATAAGTTGGTGGTTAAACCGCAAAAGAATTTAATCTTTTCTGAAAAAATGTCTGAGAGACAAGAAGATATAATCTGCACACTTCTATATTCTCATATGTCTGTACTTCGGTACGAATATTGAAATTGTTTTGCACGGAAAATACTTATTGTGAAATAAATAGGTTGCTTAATTACTTATATTTTTCTGTGTAAAGCAACCACTCTAGAAATATTTATATAAAATCTAGACAAATACTATGGAAGACGAGGGATGAGATAGTTGGATTGGGGCTTAAGAATTGAGGTCATGAAGACAACGAGTCTTGAAGAGGGTAAAAGACCAATCAATGTGGAATGCTACTTGTAAAACTTATTTTTCCTACTTTTACTTAAAATACATTTAAAAAATTATATATTTCTTTTGTCCAACAATACTTGTTCACTATTGACTTTGTACACTTCTGAAGAAACTATAAATAGAAGAATAATTTTTACTATATCACACTTTGAATCCCATGTTTGGTTGACTTAAATATTTTGGAAAATATTTTTCAAATCAACTCATTTTCCTCGAATTTAAGGAAAATGACTTCCCTTAAAAAATTAAGGAATACATTTTTCAAAACTCTACTTTATCCTTCAATTTTTTTTTATCTTACCCTACCCCGTACCTGACCCTCCTCATTCCAAAAAAAAATAAAAAAAAATTATATTTTCTTATTTTTTAAATTTCAAATATTTTTTTACCTCTACCCCAAACCAACCCACCTCCCCCACACACAAAAATTATTTTGGAAAAAATATTTTAGATTTTTTAAATTTCATTTTTTACCCTGCCCAATACCCTGACCCCCCCCCCCCCCCAATTTTTTTCTTAAAAAAGTTATTTTTAAAAAGAATTTCAAATTTTGCAAAAAAATAATTTTTGACGCCACCCCCACTCAGGCCACACCCGTTGAATTGAACAAATATTATTGGACATCCCAAAATAATATGATGGACAACTATTATTGGACGAAGGATAGCAAGAGCTTTAATCAACCTAGCAAAATAAGTTCCTGCTATGTCTGCTCCTAGCTTTTCCAAAACAAACAGCGATGAAACTTCCAAAAAAAATAAAAAAATTTGGTTGTGTTAGATTAGTACCCTCCTTCTATAAGGCATCTGCTAGCTAGGAGTCTAGTGAATTCTCCAGAGGCGTATTTAAGGGAGGGTCACTGGGTTTACGTAAATTCATGGTCCCTTTTCGATATTATATATAGTAATGTTATATTTTTAAAAAAATATTGAAATATAGATGTGTGAACCTACACTTGAAGTATCACCTAATGGGATTATGACTGGGTGCATCTCTCTCCGCGAGGTTAGAAATTTGAATTTTTTATATTTATCTTGTTTTATTTTTCTTTCTAAAATTAGATAACACTTCTCTAAGTGGTAATTGGTATATATATATAAGAATTAATTTTAGACCTATAATTTTAAAATTTTAACGGTTTTCAGTAGTAAAATCCTAAATGTGGAACCGAACAAATTTATATCATAGATCAACCTTTTTATAACAGTGCACCCATCATCTCAAAATCCAGGATACACCTCTGAAATTCTCATCCTAAGATTCGAACGTGTATGGTAGTTCAAAACTTCAAATTAAACCTTTCAACCATTAGATATATAATTACCCAAGTTGAGCTTCCATATACATTAAGGGATTTTTGCAACTAAAATAATTATAATCTATAGTTTATATTATCTACGTATTTTTTTTTATGGTTATTGCACCTATTTATAAAAGTACATTTGGATTGCTTCGGAAAAACTAAATAAAAGACTGAGTATTGAAACAAATTATTTTTCAAATTTCAAGGGAGGCAAAAACACAAATGATTTCTTATTGAAGCCATGCATACAATTAAAGTTCATAACATATTTTAATTATGTGGTTAACTGATCCACATAATGAACATATGAAAATATACAACAAATTTGAAATCTCTTCAAAATTGTGCATGAAAACATCCAATAAAAAGATTTTATCCTATATTTAAGTATTCAATCAAAATAAATCGTAATCCAAATATCTAAATAAAAATTAAGCGATAATCGATTTTCCCATTAAAAAAAAGAAGTCATGGATTGGTCATGAAAAGCGTGCATTGAAATAGTGGAGAGTGGGGGTGTTGGGGGCTCAAGAACCCATGACCCTTAGCTATCACTTATCATGAAGTCAATTTATGAAGCATTTTGGACTATGGCAAGACCATTTGAACGACCCCATTTAAGCATTTTTGTCTTTGTCTCTTGAAGTTTACAAATAGTTACTCCATTTACTCTCTTTTTTTTCTATTAAAGAAAAGATACTTTGTTTGAACGTTTCCTTTCTTTATCATAAGTATTATTCATATGCTTTGACTAGTACTTCAAATATATAGTCACGGGCATGGGTAATGCCCGTATGCTGTTGTTTCTTTCGATGGCAACATCACCATTTCACTTTTCTTCTTCACCATTGCCAATTTATTTCCAATCACATATTAGCAGAGTTAGTTTGTTCAAAATTACTCGATTTGAAAATGCCTCTGAACTTGATGTGAATTGTTAATTTTTCATTCTTGAATTATTGATACCTTTAAAAGTATTCCTTTATTTGACTAACTGCACAAAAATACACTCCCGATCTGTCACATGACATATCAAATGCTCTCAAACTTTTGTAGGAGTGTGAGACTCTTAATAAAAAGTCGAAACAAGTGTTGAAAAAACTCCTAAACATGGTGAAAATTTAGAGGTGTATTTCACCCATGTGAAAAAATTAGAGGTATATTTAAGTTCAGTTAGTTAAGTAGAGAGATATTTTTAACACTGTCAGTAATGGATAAAACTAGTAGTAATAATTTGTGTCAAATTTAATGATGTTTTTAATACTTTTCTCTCTCGTTATTCGTATGCTTCACTAGTGCATCAAATATTGTCAATGGCATGGGTCATGGGTCTGTTTCTTTCGATGGCAACATCACCATTTCCCTTCATCTCCTTCACCATTGGCAATTCATTTCCAATAGCATATTAGAATTTAGAGTTAGTTTGTTCAGAATTACTAGACTTTTAGTTTTTAATTATATATGCACAAACGTATTTTAATTTATTTTTCACTAGTATATGAGGTCAAAGTTAGGTATAGTTTCGAGGTCTCTCCATACACGCTTCGACCAAACAATGGAGGTGTTGAGACAAAATAAGATCCTCTAACCTTCATCAGAGGTCTGTCGTTCAAACCTTGAGATTGGAGAAACCTGATAGGAAATGCTTCTTCTTGAATTTACCATATGCGATACGAATCTAGATTAATCAAGCACTAATTTTTTGAAATCCATCCTCATTACATCTTAATTACTTTAGCTAATTCTTATATATCGTGGAGTAGTAATTAGACCTATAATATATGATAGTTAAATTCTCTTACAGATTCAGGTTTTTATTCTATTTTGTAATTATACTCCGTGCTTCTCTCTCTAAACCAATACTGCGTGATATTTTGTTACTTCTCAAGTTGGGGACACAACTACTAAAAACCATTTTGTTCTAGAGGTTGTATATATAAAGTGTTTTTAAAAATAATATTATAATAGAGTATTGCCAACTTCTACTATTACTTTTTCCATCTCAAAATACTTGTCGTTCTTATTAAAAATATTTATCCTATTACTTTTTCCATCTCAAAATACTTGTCGTTCTTATTAAAAATGTTTATATCGAAACATTTGGTACTTAAAAGTTCAAGATGCAACAATTATATTTTTCTTTAATTAGACTAATAATTCACGAAGACTATCAATATCTTAATTATAGCACAAAAATAAATAAATATTCAATAGAAATAAATAACATCTTAAGATATTATATTAAAAGTAAAATAATCAAATACTCTCTTAATAATTAGTTTCTCAAGAATCAGGTAAAACACGATAGATATTTTGAATCGGGGAGATGTTTTTCAACTTGAGAGTCTCAAAGAGACACTCTATGAATAGGAACTGTAGAAAATGCTGCTTGAGAGAATTAAGATAGAGACTAGCTAGCACTAAAATTCATCAGAAGTCCCATATTGACTTGTCATAGAGTAGTTATTGAAGAATGGATTACAACCTTTTTTCACTTTTTGGAAGTTGGAAAATTCAGAAAGGGTAATTAAAAAGTCAAAAAAGAGTAACAACAAACATATGGGAATTAGTACAATAGTTAAATAATTTAATTTAATTTATCTACATCGATATAGTGGTAGATTATTTACACAAACATTTTAATCATTTCACCAAATATACGAATCATATAATATATAGATTTGGATGAGTGAAGAACCACTTGATCTTTAAGAATTATAAGGGTGCGGTAGAAAAGGAAAATAAAATAAAATAAATTAAAATACACACATGCATGAGAACAACTTGAGATAATTATTCACTAAATAAGGAGAAACAAGTATAATAAGAAAGTTAATTAGCATTTGGTAATAGATTTTGAAAGTAAATTTTAAAAAAAATATTTTAAATAATATATATATATATATATATATATATATATATATATATATATATATATATATATATATATATGAATATGATCATAAAATTTACTATAAGATTTTAAAAACTTCATCTTCAAATATTTTCAAGTTCACAAAAATTTATTCAAATAAGTTTTTGGGACTTTTACTCATAAAACTTTAATCTTTTTCCAAGTAAAATACACGTCCAAACAAAATTTCAAATCATAACTTTAAAACTCAAATTTTCAAGTTTCAACTTCAAAATCTATGACCAAACGAGAGCTTAGTTAGGTGCGCTTTTAATTACTCCCGTTGTCTTAATTTATATAACACCATTTTACTTGACACAAAAATTAAGAAAACACAAAAAAAAAATTACAAAGATTTTCTTAAAATTTATAGTCTGAAACAAACTTTAAAAATGTGTGTGACATAAATAATTTCATTAAAAGCAATAGATAAAATTTCATTTTTTAAAAAAATTGACATTTAAAAAAAATAAAAATCATATAAATTAAAACAGAAAGATATATTGCATTATATTATCATTGGTGGTTATATAAAAATGATAATGATAATCACATATTTCAGCATCGCTTTTTCACCGCCACCTCCAATTTTTATCCTTAAATTAATTTGATACTCCATTTCTACTTTACTTTTAATGGTCGAAGGTATCATTTGACAACGTGGGATAAAAGGTTATGACTCATTATGTTTCAGACTTACCTCGTCCAGATAAGGGGCATATTAATTTAGGAGTCAAAAGTTAATCCCATAATTAATCTGATATATACATAATCATTCATAGTTCCAAATTTGGTAAATTTGGAATAAATTGATTCTTAATTAATACATTCCAATTTTAATGGACTAAAAAATTCCACTTTATGTTATGCAAACTCCATTATCAAATGACCCTTTGTATTCCCGAAATGACAAAGATATCTTTTGGAGAAAATGAATTTTGTACTTTTATTAAAATATACATTTATTTTTTTTGATAAAAATAATTTTATTAGAAATAAATTGTTGTAATTATTATTAAAAACCTTATAAATTAATTTTGTGGTCCATGCTAGAAATTTCGAAGAAAATTACATGTAGTGGGAAAAAAAACGTTGCACATTTTTGTCAAGGTTTCTATCATGAAAAAATCATGGCTTATAATTAAAAGGAGTTGAGGGTGTGATTTTCTTGAAAAAAATAGTGTTATTTTTTATGGTTTTACCTCTGATATAATACTTACCCACACAAGTATCAATGTCATCATGAGTCTTAGATCAAATCTTAAATTTATGATATGTTAGCAAAATTAATCTTTTTGTTAATAAAGATGAATTAATATTTAAGTCAAAATTATATGATGACTTAAATGAAGTTCAAAAATATTTGAATTAGTCTGTTAAATTGACAAGACGACCAACTCATGCACCAAAATTGTCCTAAACCGTAGATAGGTCGTCCCTACTGCAGAATATATGATTTATTTTCTACATCACCCGTTTGGAATTATTATGCTAAATAATAATTGCTTGCAATAAGGTTCTAATCTTTTTCAACATTTTGTTTCTATTATTAAACGCGTTTATAATTGACTATCTGTTGTCACTTACCTGCCTGTGATGTACAATATCTTCAAAGAATCTTCTTTCTTTTCTTCATTATTATTATGTGACAAAGTTAACGTCATTATATTATTGATAAAATCATCCGTATAATATATAGAGTATATATCAATTTTTTATTTTGTTTTTTTACTAATTATTTAACCTCTTTTCATAATATAATAGTAATATTTTGAATTTAATATATTTGTCGTTCTTGCTAGTTATTATACGTAAAAGGATCATAGGGTTGACCACTTTAGAGTATGTTGCTATAGTCATGCGATGTGGAAGCTAACTAACGATGATGTAATTGATTAGATATTTATTATTACGTACCTTCGGTTCGTATATTTAAGGGTGGATCTATGTAGAAAGATGGGGTGTTGTGCCAAGATCTGTCAATGAATGTAGACAGAGAAATGATTGGCCAAAATGGAAGGAAGCAATTCAAACAGAATTGGCTTCACTTGAAAAACGTGAAGTTTTTGGACCAATAGTCCGAACACCTGAATGTGTCAAGCCAGTGGGGTACAAATGGGTTTTTGTGCGAAAACGCAATGAAATTGATAAAGTCGTAAGATATAAAACACGACTTGTGGCACAAGGTTTTTCGCAAAGGCCTGACATTGATTATGAGGAGACATATTCTCCTGTGGTAGATGCAATTACCTTCAGGTATCTAATAAATATGACAGTTCATGAAAAGCTTGAAATGCATCTAATGGACGTTGTCACAGCCTATTTATATGGCTCACTAGACCATAATATTTTTATGAAAATCTCTGAAGCACTAAAAGTACCTGAAGCATATAAAAAATCAAAAGAAGGTTGTTCAATAAAGCTTCAAAAATCCTTATATGGATTGAAACAATCAGGGCGAATGTGGTATAATCGTCTTAGCGAATACTTGTTAAAGGAAGGATATCAGAATGACCCTATTTGTCCTTGTATTTTTATACGAAGGTCAAAATCTGAATTTGTAATAATATATGTTTATGTTGATGACTTGAACATCATCGGAACTCCTAAAGAGCTTTCAAAAGTTTTTGAGTGTTTGAAGAAAGAATTTGAAATGAAAGATCTTGGTAAGACAAAATTTTGTCTTGGCCTTCAGATTGAACATTGGACAAATGAAATATTTATCCATCAATCAACATATATTGAAAAAAGGTTTTGAAGCGATTTTACATGGATAAATTACACCCATTGAGTACCCCGATGGTTGTGAGATCTCTTGATATAAATAAAGATCCATTCCGACCTCAAGAAAAGGATGGAGAGATTCTTGGTATGAAACACCATATCTCAGTGCTATCGGGGCACTAATGTACCTTGCCAATAATACCCGACCAGATATTTGCTTCGCAGTTAGTTTATTGGCGAGATTCAGCTCATGTTCAACAAGAAGACATTGGAAATGTGTTAAACATATATTCAGATATATTCAAGGAACAATTGATATGGGGTTGTTGTATTCTAATGCATTCAAGTCAGAATTGATCGGTTATGCAGATGCGAGATATTTGTCTAACCCACATAAAGCTAGATCTCAGACATGCTATTTATTCACATATGGAGGTACAACTATATCATGGCGTTCGATGAAGCAAACAATAGTTGCTACTCCTTCAAATCATGCAGAGATAATAGCCATTCATGAAGCCAGTCGTGAATGTGTATGGTTAAGATCAATGACTCAACACATTTTGCAATTATGCGGTCTTTCTGTGCAAACAAAGATTCCAATATTATTGTATGAAGATAATGTTGCTTGCATAGCTCAATTAAAGGGAGGATATATCAAAGGAGACCGAACAAAACATATTTCACCTAAGTTCTTTTTCACACATGATCTTCAACAAAATGGTGAGATAAATGTTCAACAGATTCATTGAGTGATAATCTTGCAGATTTATTCACTAAGGCATTGCCAACGTCAACATTTGAGAAGCTAAGCTATAAGATTGGAATGCGTCGTCTCTAAGATATCAAATAATTTTTTCATCAGGGGGAGTAAAATACACGTTGTACTCTTTTTCCCTTAGCCAAGGTTTTGTCCCATTGGATTTTCCTGGTAAGCGTTTTAATGAGGCAGCACTCAAGGCGTATTACAAGATGTGTGTACTCTTTTTCCTTCACTAGGCTTTTTCCCACTGGATTTTTCCTAGTAAGGTTTTAACGAGGCACATTATCTATAAACATCCAAGGGGGAGTGTTACAAATCCATTTAATATGGATGTTTCTTTTCATCAACCTAACTTAATGCTTGTATTAATCTAATGTAAGAATTAAAGATTACTAACGTATTTTGGTTAAGGTAGTAAACGGATGATTTCTACCTCTTATAAAAGGGTCTTCTTCACCCTTAAGAAATACATAATTGAAGAGATTAAAATAAGGCCCTCAACTTTATACTTTCCATCACACTTTGCCTTACTTTCTTGTGCAGGTATTCTTGCATTTTCCTCTTGTTTTACAACAATTATAGCTTTTTTCCATGAATATTAACACCACTTTCTTAAATGTTACATTCATTACTGTTCAAAGTAGTGTGACACACCTGAGCTTCCAATTTTGAATCCGCCTTTATATATATTTATTTTTGAAAGTTTTATATATATATATTTCATAACTTTAAGCATACGAGCATTGAGGAAAGGCTCAAATAGTCCCTCATCTTTGAGTTAAGGCTCAAAGTCATCCTTGAGTTTTCACATAGAGCACTAATAATCCCTCATGTTTGCAATATTGGTGCACTTTTGGTCCTCCTCAAAAATTTTGCCTATTTTTTAACATTAATTTTATCGAGAATTTTATGTAAGGAATGTCCAATCATCTTTTTATATATTTAGTAGAAATAATAACTCTATGTGAGAGAAGGTGATAAGAAGAACACATTGTTCTGTTCAGTAGAAATATTACTGCAGCTAAACTAAGAACATCTCAACATATGACGTTGGACAAAAAGAAAAAAAATTGTACTATTACACGTGAAATTATCGTGATGAACCTCTTGACTTTACATGCAATACAATTTCTACTAAACAAGACAAGATGTTTTTCTTCTCACATTCTCTCATATGAAGTTATTATTTCTACTAAATATATAAAATGACGATTGAACATATCATACATAAGTTATGGATAAAATCAATGTTAAAAAATAGGCAAAATTTTGGAGGAGGACCAAAAGTGCACCAATATTGCAAACATGAGGGACTATTAGTGCTCCATGTAAAAACTCAAGAATGACTTTGAGCCTTAACCCAAAAATGAGGGACTATTTTGAGCCTTTCCTCTGCGAGCATTTATCTAAACTACTATCATTTACATCATTGTAAAACATTTACTCAATTTTGGCAATTTCGATCAATAAAAAAGGACTCTTATCTTATTTTTTAAAAAAAACCTAAAAATAAATTCAAAGTTGTCAAAGCATGAATAATATACACCGGAGGTAGTAAAATTTTACTCTAATTTGACAATTTCTCAAACCAAATGAGTAAAAATGTTGAAATACATTTTTTTTTTAGTTAAAGAAATGTTGAACTTACTAACTACTTAATTAGCATCAAAGCTAATAATTTATATTATGACTAAGCATTCCATTGGCTTTCCTAATATTCTTAATTTTCGAATATTTGGACTTAAAAGTTAGCATTCTTCAAAGCAATCAATCATTTGGAATACAATGAATAAGAGTATCAAAGAATTCCT
This sequence comes from Solanum verrucosum, assembly GCF_900185275.1. Taxonomy (NCBI): domain Eukaryota; kingdom Viridiplantae; phylum Streptophyta; class Magnoliopsida; order Solanales; family Solanaceae; genus Solanum; species Solanum verrucosum. The sequence continues at coordinate 513,960 of NW_026020415.1, forward strand.
AATTTGTGGTGTCTTATTAACTTGTCTAACTGGCATATTAATTTCAGTCTCAAGTTAAACTTCTCACTTTAGTTTTGCAAAGATAAATATAAGAAAAGACAAGATTATAATTCGTATATTCCGCTTATGAAACATTTGTAAATAGATTAATCTTAGATGTAGAAGTGGAAGTTAATTAATTATAGAGTAGACACCTATCTAGCTAGAAAAATTCTTCTTCATTTTTGCTTCTATTTTTTTTTTTGGTCAAATTACCAATCAATTGAACTAATTAATAAGTAAAGGAATCTAAAACTCTTAGTCAGGTCCTGTTCATAAACTAACTTTTTGAAAGGTTTATCAATATTCTTTTGTTCCAAATTCTTGTAAACGTGTTTAATATTCCCTTTTTAGTGCTAATTTATGATAAGTTGGAACATGCCACTCAAAAATGAAAATTCTCAAAATTAAAGGTTTCATCTTTATCTAGCTGTGCATGCACCAAAAACTACCTTTTGGTCAAGAAAAGGAGAGTTCATCTTGGAGGGCCAATATTTTTTCCCCACAATTAGCGCAAAAAAGGTTTAGCTAAAAAAAATAATCATTTCTCCATATTCTAGTAAGTACTCTATAACAAAGAAGAATTTAATTTCCCCATCTTCACCCTAAAATATTATTATATACTCATAAAGTTTACATGTGTAACTCATATGCACTAACGGTGATAAAAGCTAGTCATGTCATGAACAATTTAGGCATGTATTGATAGCATACAAAAAATACCACTTCTAGGCATGTATATTGATTCTCCATATTCTTGTAAGTACTCCATAACAAAGAAGAATTTAGTTTCCCCATCTTCACCCTAAAATATTATTATATACTCATAAAGTTTACATGTGTAACTCATATACACTAACGGTGATAAAAGCTAGTCATGTCATGAACAATTTAGGCATGTATTGATAGCATACAAAAAATACCACTTCTAGGCATGTATATTGATAGATTCACTACTTTACCAACGTTATTGGACATCGCAGGAATATCTATTTTTTTTATATTGTTCCATATCGAGGTTGGCTGATAAAATCACAACATACTTTACACTCTACTTGGATCATTGTTACCCATTGTATTGTATTGTATCATTACTATATTTACAACGTTTGTTTTGATTGTTACTTAAAATGTATTGTATTGTATTGTTAAATTTCGTTATTACGTAACCAGTGGCGGAGCTAGAAATTTTAATAAGGGGGTTCAAAATCTGAGAAGTAAACACACGAACTAGTGGAAGGGGGTTCGACATCTATTATACATACCTAAAAAATAATTTTAACCATGTATAAATAGTAATATTTTTCGCCCAGGGGGTTCGGATGAACCCCCTCATTATATGCTGCCTCCGCCCCTGTACGTAACAATGAAAACCCCTATCTTATGGAACAACCGATTTGGTGTGTTCCCATTGTTACTTAATTTCTTTTTACAATTATATCTTTCCACATAATATTTCAAAATACTATTTTACCCTTTACCTTATATTATTTAATTCTAGTCAAACCTCATACCGTAGAATAATTAAGGACATTTTAGTAAATTTATAAATTACAATATAGTACGATACAATCAAACCAAACAATTAAAATGTTATTAAACAACAACAAACAATACAGTCTAGCCAAACATTGTATCTACCATACAGTGTTGGGTTTAGCAAGGTGTGAATGGGAAATAAGAAGAGAAGATGAAAAAGTGGGGAACCAATTTTGGAGGGAAAATGAAAAGTCATTGCAAAGTGCAAATGAAAAATCATTTCTACCATATTGGTAGAAGAAAGGAAATTGTTGTCCTTATATTAGGAAACACTTCCTTTAGTTCTTAAAGGGTTAAGAAGAAGATGCCCCTTCATGCCGTCGTCGTGCTCGCTCTGCCTCAGCTTTGGATTTGGATTTGGATTTGGCAAATGATTGATTGATAATATTTTTGGACAAAATTTATTTAAGTCGGTACTTTTCCCAAAAGACACAATGTTCTGGAAAAAATGGTTCTGAACAGATTTGTCTGAGCAAACGTGTTCCTTGCTGAAAATGGCTATAAATAAGAGGTTTTTTCCGTTTTTCATACACTGAAATTTTTTCCTCTCTACATACATTTTCTTACATAAACAAAATTGTCGATCGACTGAGTCTGTTTGTGCTCTTGTTGTTGTTCTTGCGTTCGCTGAAGTTATTGAAGTTTGAGGTACCACTACTTCTCTAACAGGTTAATCCGTTTTATCTTGGGAGAAATTAATCTGCAACCTCGGGTATAATGAGGGGATTAAATTTCTTAAGGAAACACAGTGGTTTTTGTGGACTCGGATTAAAAGCATTCTGTCTATTTCATCTTTTTTCTGTTTCTGTAATTTTGACTAACCTGAATAAAGGAGATAACAATCTTAAGAAATTTAATAGTTTATGTATTTGAGGTTTTTGGAGATTAAAACCTCTATGGTTATCTATTCTGTTTGAATTTTTAAAATTCATTCGATTAACGATTAAAAGAACATAAAAACTTTATCGTTAAATCAGAAACAGTCTGTGTAAGGATTTATTCTTTACTGTTAGTATTTCACATACTAAAATTGTTTGCCATTTGTGACAGAAAAATGACTAATTCAAATCAAGTAAATGCTGGAACAGTAAGTGCTACAACAACATCGGTTGCACACAATAGTTCAACTGCTGCCCTAGCACCGGATGAGAAACCTGCAAAGTTTTCTGGAGTCAATTTCAAGAGATGACAACAGAAGATGCTCTTCTATCTGACTACCTTGAGTCTGCAGAGGTTCATTAATAAGAACGTTCCTATTATGTCAGATGAAACTCCTTCTGAAGAACGATTCTTGGTAACAAAAGCATGGACACATTCAGATTTTTTGTGTAAAAATTATATCCTGAGTGGCCTGCAAGATGATCTGTATAATGTGTACAGTAATGTCAAAACCTCAAAAGAACTCTGGAATACTTTAGAAAAAAAGTACAAAACAGATGATGCCGGAATGAATAAGTTCATTGTGGCAAAGTTTCTGGACTACAAGATCATAGATAGTAAGACAGTCGTCACCCAAGTTCAAGAATTGCAGGTCATAATCCATGATCTCCTTGCTGAAGGTACAAATTTATTTAATACCTATGTTGGAAATATTAAGTTTATTCTTAATACTCATATAATTTTTGATGTAGGATTAGTTGTGAATGATGCTTTTCAAGTGACTGTCATTATTGAGAAGCTACCTCAATTGTGGAAGGACTTCAAAAACTACTTGAAGAGGATAACAAGGCCGCAGAAAAGAGGTCACGTGGTAATTCAACAATATCTGGAGTAAATATTGTTGAAGAAGATCCCACAAAATCAAAGAAAAGAAAGAAAACATCTGGTCCAAAGAGCAATCCTTCTAATTCAATGGAAACTGCTTCAATTGTGGCAAACGTGGTCATAGAGCTACTGAATGTCAGGGTCCCAAGAAGGACAAGAAGAAGGATTAAGCAAATTTGGCAGAATCCAAAGGAGAGATGGACGATCTTTGTGCAATGCTTTCAGAATGCAACTTGGTTGGAAATCCAAGAGAATTGTGGATAGATTCTGGTGCCTCATGCCATGTTTGTGCTAACAAAGAATTATTTTCATCATATACTCCAGCACCTACAGACGAGAAGTTGTTTATGGCAAACTCTGCAATTGCAAATGTGGAAGGAACTGGCAAAGTCCTCTTAAAGATGACATCAGGCAAGGTGGTGACTTTGAACAGGGTCTCATATGTTTTGAAATTGCGAAAGAACTTAGTTTCTATACCAGTTCTGAGTAAGAACAAATTCAAATGTGTATTTGTTTGTGATAAAGTTGTAGTGAGTAAGAATGAAATGTATGTAGGAAAATGTTACCTCACTGAGGGCCTCTTTAAACTCAATGTAATTGCATTTGATATGAATAAATATTCTGCTTCTTTTTACTTGCTTGAGTCTAAATGTTTATGGCATGAACGTTTGAGACACGTTAATAACAAAACCTTGTGAAAACTGATTAACTTAAATGTTTTACCTAAATTTGAGTGCAAATAAATCAAAATGTCAAGTTTGCGTTGAATCTAAATATGCTAAGCATCCTTATAAATCTGTTAAAAGGAATTCATATCCCTTAGAACTGATTCACACTGACATTTGTGACATGAAGTCAACACCTTCACGTGGTGGGAAAAAGTATTTCATAACTTTTATTGACGATTGCATTAGATATTGTTATGTCTATCTCTAAATGGTAAGGATGAAGCAATAGATGCATTTAGAAAATATAAAACTGAAGTTGAAAATCAGTTGGATAGAAGATCGAAATGATCAAAAGTGATAGATGTGGAGATTATGAATCTCCATTTGTAGAAATATTCTTGGAAAATGGAATAATCCATCAAACTACTGCACCTTACTCTCCTCAATTTAATGGAATTGTGAAAAGGAATAACCGAACTTTAAAGGAAATGATGATTGCCTTACTTATAAGTTCAGGTTTACCACAAAACTTGTGAGGGGAAACTATCCTTACAGCAAATCGAATACTCAATAGAGTGCCTTACACGAAGACACATGTTATTCCATATGAGAAATGGAAAGGTAGAAAACTCAACTTGAAATATTTCAAAGTGTGGGGGTGTCTAGCCAAAGTTCAGGTTCTTATACCTAAGAGGGTGAAAATAGGGCCTAAGACTTTGGATTGTGTATTCATTGGATATGCCACAAATAGTAAATCATGTCAATTTTTGGTTCATAAGTCTGAAATCCGGATATTCATGATAATACGGTAATGGAATCAAATAATGCTGAATTTTTTAAACATATTTATCCGTATAAAACTATACTTGAGTCATCTAGTGGGGGGGGGGTCTAAACAACCTCAAGAAGAACCAAAAGAGAATGAAACCAATGAAAAGAGTCCAAGGCGCAGTAAACGTCATAGGACAACTACTTCATTTAGATCTAATTTTGTAACATTCTTTTTGGAAAGTGAGCCTCAAACATTCAAGAAAGCGATGTTGTCTACGACTCAACCTCTTGGAAGGAGGCTGTCAATAGTGAGATTGAATCAATCTTAAGCAATCATACCTGGGAGTTGGTTGATCTTCTTCCAGGGAACAAACTCTTGGGTTCAAAATGGATATTCAAAAAAAAGATGAAAGATGATGGAACTATTGACAAATATAAAGCAAGACTTGTTGTCAAAGGCTTTAGACAAAAAGAATGTCTTGATTATTTTGACACATACTCGCCAGTAACTAGGATTACATCAATTCGGATGTTAATTGCCCTAGCTGCAGTATACGGTCTTGAAATTCATCAAATGGATGTGAAAACCGCCTTCTTAAATGGAGAGCTGGAGGAAGAGATTTATATGGAACAACCTGAGGGCTTCATAGTTCCCGGTAAAGAAAAGAAAGTATGCAAACTTGTTAAGTCACTTTATGGACTAAAACAAGCACCGAAACAATGACATGCAAAGTTTGATCAAACCATGTTGTCAAATGGATTTAAGATCAATGAGTGTGGTAAATGTGTTTACATTAAAGACACTCCGGATCAGGAAGTCATTGTATGTTTATATATGGATAACATGCTGATAATGAGCAAGGACATTGCCAATGTAAAAAGTACTAAGCGTATGCTTGTTAGTAAGTTATTGATATGAAAGATCTAGGAGTAGCCGATTTGATATTGGGAATAAAGATTCACAAAACTCCTAACGGTCTAGCATTGTCTCAATCTCATTATATTCAAAAGGTACTTGAAAAGTTCAAGTATTTGAATTTCATAAAGGCAAAGAGCCCAATTGATGTGAACCTTAATCTTGCTAAGAATGAAGGTGAAATTCAGTCTCAATTGGATCATGTCAGAGTATTGGAAAGTTTGATGTATGTCATGAATTGTACACGACCAGACATAGCCTGCGCTATAAGTAAATTGAGTCAATACACAAGTAATCTCAATCAAAATCATTGGTTGGCAATGAAGAAAATTTTGGGGTACTTAGAAGACACTCAAAACTATGCTTTGCATTACAACCAATATGCAGCAGTTCTTGAAGGATATAGTGATGCAAATTGGATTAGTAGGTCAACTGAAATGAAATCCACGAGTGGATATGTTTTCATTATTGGTGAAGAAGTAATATCTTGGAAATCATCCAAACAAACATGTATAGCTCGCTCTACAATAGAGTCTAAATTCATCGCCTTAGACAAGGCAGGTGAAAAAGCTGAATTGCACCGAAATTTCTTAGAAGATATTTCATTTTGGCCCAAACCAATGGCCCTTAAATGCATACACTACAATAATCAAGCTGCAATAGGAAGGGCTGGAAGCGTTATGTATAACGGGAAGTCTCATCACATAAGACGAAGACATAACTTTGTTAGACAACTACTCTCTAGTGGAATTATCACAATTGACTATGTAAAGTCAAAGGATAATGTGTCGGATCCACTTACAAAAGGCCTTACTAGAGAGGGAGGTGAGAGATCATCGACGGGAATGAGACTATGGCCGAGAACAAGTCATCGTGGTGGTAACTTTACCTAGAAGATTGGAGATCCCAAGATCTAGGTTCAAGGAGATAAAATAAAGTCATAGATGACGGTTCAACATTATCAAAAATTATTTTATGTCCATTCTCATGATGAGACAATGTTCAGTAACCAGGATAAAGGCATAAGGACTTTTTATTGGTTTCTAAGTTTGATACAAGGTATATCAAATAGTGTATCTACGAGATAACACATTTAGAAACCACCTATGTAAGTGTGAAGTGTAAGCCACTTCAAGGAGAATCCGGTAAGGCCAGTTCTCTAAACACTTATTAACCGAGATGTGTTCATGGTTGAAACGAATAAAACAATGAGAACCAAAAACAGTTCAAGGGTTGATTGTGTGACTTATGTTGTCTAGGTATACACCAAAGCTCGACGATTCAAAGATATCAAATCTACCGATTGACCGAGTATATCCGATATATGTTCACTACGGAAAGTTTAAAGAGAAACCTACTTATCCAGATGCGATTAACCCTTACTTACAAGACACATAAGTTTTTCATGCATATGTTTTAACTAAAGCCATTCCCCATTCATGTGTGGGACTGTTGGGTTTAGCAAGGTGTAAATGGGAAATAAGAAGAGAAAATGGAAAAGTGGGGGAACCAATTTTGGAGGAAAAATGAAAAGTCATTGCAAAGTGCAAATGAAAAGTCATTTCTACCATATTGGTAGAAGAAAGGAAATTGTTGTCCTTATATTTAGGAAACACTTCCTTTAGTTCTTAAAGGGTTAAGAAGAAGGTGCCCCTTGCACCGTCGTCGTCGCTCGCTCGGCCTCGGCCTCGGCTTCGGCTTTGGCAAATGATGTGATTGATTATAATATTTTTGGATAAAATTTATTTAATCAATCTTGTTAGTTCATTTTCTTTCTCTTATAAATTAATTCAGAATGTTAGTTAAATAACATAATTAATTTGGCGCAACGAAATTTATTTGAAATTCACGTGTAATGGTGAAAACGTTCTGAAGGGACCTGTTCTTTCCGAAAAGTCGTTACTTTTCCCAAAAGACACAACGTTCTGAAAAAAATGGGTCTGAACAGATTTGTCTGAACAGACGCGTTCCTTGCTGAAAATGGCTATAAATAAGAGGTTTTTTCCATTTTTCATACACTGAAATTTTTTCCTCTCTGCATACATTTTCTTACATAATTAATAAAATTGTCGATCGATTGAGTTTGTGTGTGCTCTTTTTGATGTTCTTGCGTTTGCTGAAGTTATTGAAGTTTTAGGTACCGCTACTTCTCTAACATGTTATTCCATTTTATCTTGGGAGGAATTAATCTGCAACCTCGGGTACAGTGAGGGGATTAAATTTCTTAAGGAAACACAGTGATTTTTGTGGACTCGGATTAAAAGCATTCTGTCTATTTCATCTTTTTTTCTATTTTTGTAATATTGACTAACTTGAATATATGAGATAACATACAATACAGTACAATAGAGTACAATACAATACAATACATAATGAAACAATAGGTAACAATGATCCAAACAGAGGGTTAGTGTTGTCATTGTATTATGTACTATATTGTAAGTTGAACATTTATTTCTCGTATATTGTTTTGCATAAAAAAGATAGATGTATACCTCCAACAACAACAAGAATTAAATTATAGGACAACTCTTATGTTTGGGAGAATTTTGAGGTATATGTCTAACCACCTCAACTCCTTGTTTCTAGGGTAGGCTATAATTATTTGAAGTCTCTCGATAACGAGATCAAGAAATAATTGCCGATAAGCTAGATGTTTCATTAACCATATTCAACTTTAAGATATTTGGTAATATAATTTTATTTTAACCCTTTTTGGACGGTAATTTTTCAATAAAAAGTTGAATCCTTCTCACCAAAGGCAGATATGCCACTATCTATAATAAGATATAATACACTAATAATAATAATATCAAATTCTTTATATCGTCAGTATAGGTAAGTTAAATTTTTCAAAAAGAGATGGATATATTGATCATCTCGAATATGAAGTAGGGTTGTTGGTGAAGTTTTAGGTAGGAAATTTTAGGAGGTAACGTAACCTATATACTATATATGATGATGTTCTTTAAGGAACTAACTTGGAAGGAGATTTGATGTTTTCTTCTTTGTCATGGCAATTCCCAATTTGTAAAAAGACCGACCAAATTCATCAAAGAATACAAAATGACTATAAAAAGTAAGATAAAGACCATTGAGTCAACTTAAGGACGGAGTATTAATATATTTGCAAAAAAAGTTTGTTCAAAGTTTTCAATGAATGGTATTAGCACAAATATTTCATTTTCAATGGTTAGGACCAAATGCAAAAGGCAATTTGTGGGGACCCTTTTTTCTTATTGGAGGGGGTGGGTGGGTGGAGGTGGGTGATACAAGATTTGGGATAATATATAAGCACATTAGAGGGTGCAAAAGATACACCATCATTTCTTGGCCTAAAAACCATATTATAACACCCAAATTTCCTACTACAGTATTTTAGGTAAAGATTTTATGAAATCTTTAAGTAGTAGAGTATAGTTTTTCAAATTCTCCCACTACTCTTGGCTCCAAAGACTTTTGGCCCCTTTTGACCCTAAATTTCTAACAAAAAAAGTCACTTATTGCCCTTTTCTTGACACTCAATCTCTTCTGTTATATAATACATCTTTCCTTAAACCATTCTTGCACTTAAAACTCCAAACATCTCACAAAAACACACACTTGAGAAGACAATATGGCACCTGAATTTCAAAAGAACGCTATGTACGTCTCAAATGAACTCGAAAATGGAGACGTTCAAAAAAACTTTGATGATGATGGACGTGAAAAAAGAACAGGTAACATATTTTATAGGAATGTTGTTTTTAGAATCGTGCATAAGTCATGATACTCATTTATTATGAACCTATTGACTATAAATTCTGAATTCGTTTCTGTTTTAATTTGCAGGGACTTTGTTGACTGCTAGTGCACATATTATTACTGCTGTGATTGGTTCAGGAGTACTTTCACTAGCATGGGCTATAGCTCAATTAGGATGGGTGGCTGGTCCTGCTGTTCTCTTTGCCTTTTCTTTCATCACATATTTCACTTCTACACTTCTTGCCGACTGTTACCGGTCTCCGGGACCGATTTCCGGCAAGAGAAACTATACTTATATGGATGTTGTCCGCTCTCACTTAGGTACTTTCAGTGCATATAATTTAAATTCTTACAACATAGCGAATTCTCTGTTTTTTGCTCTGTTTTTAATGATTTTCTCTAGCTCCAAGAGTGGAAGTACATATTTGGGCGCTCAGTCAAAAATATTTATATACTCTTATCGATATACATAATATATACATATCGTACGTGTATATATATATATATATATATGCCAAATATTATTTTGACATTTTATTGATTTTGTTTATATTTTTGGTTAAAAAAATACAGGAGGTGTGAAGGTGACATTGTGTGGAATTGCACAATATGCTAACCTTGTTGGAGTTACAATTGGATATACAATTACAGCATCTATTAGTATGGTGTAAGTACAAATAATTATTAAAAATTCTATTTTTAAAGAAAACATTAAGACCTTTTTGTCAATACTTTGACTAATTTGATCTCATGACAATGACATAACTACTCTAATAAAATAAATGATACTCTATATTAATTAATTAAAATACTAATATAATAATTATTTTCTGTGAATTTCAATTTTCAGGGCTGTAAAGAGGTCAAATTGTTTTCACAAAAATGGGCATGAAGCAAGTTGCTCAATTGAAAGTTACCCATACATGATAATATTTGCAGTAATTCAAATAGTTCTTAGCCAAATTCCAAATTTCCACAAGCTCTCATGGTTATCAATTCTTGCTGCTGTTATGTCATTTACTTATGCTTCTATTGGTCTTGGACTATCCATAGCCAAAGCCTCAGGTACTATATACATCGACAGTATAAAATATTTTTATATTTATCTATACAAGTTAATTATGTATATCTTTTACTGTATTATCGATGCATAAAAATTAAATTCTCGATATTAAAAAAAATGTAGGTGTGGGGCACCATGTGAAGACAGCCCTAACAGGGGTGGTAGTAGGTGTGGATGTATCTGGAACAGAAAAAGTATGGAGAAGTTTCCAAGCTATTGGAGATATTGCATTTGCTTATGCTTATTCCACAGTTCTTATTGAAATACAGGTAACCATAGTTTTATCATATATCTTTTTCATATTTTATAATTGATTAGTTGATGTTTGTCTACATGTGAACTTGCATCAATTATGGGTAGCAATTGCCCATGCCCCCTCCACACACACACAAAACATATATATGTGGTCATACTTGTGTTGTGTATATGGATGGAATTTTAAAGTAACGACTTCAGTTGAGCTTATAAAATATATGAACAGTTAAAATATTATTTTATAAGTAAAACAAATTTCTTAAAGGTCATAAAACTAATTCTTCTAACGAGAGCATGAAACACAAGGATTAATTCTATAATTGTCATTTCAAGTTCATCGTTTTCTCCCTTTTAAATCATCCAACCCTACCACCCTTGACTTTCAACCCCATAGTATTTTACTTTATTATATTTCATTATTCCTAGGATAATATTATGTTGCTTACTTATTAAACACTAAAAAAAAAATTAAAAAATAATATTTTTCATTAATTTTTTTTTTCTACATACCAACCATGCACACCCTTTATTTCAAACTTTTTGATTTCAATACCTTCAAAGATGCACTTATATGATCCATTAAATCATTCATATATTTAATAGGAGTCTTTTGTCATACCATTTAGTACAAAATCTTGACTCCCTAATGACCAGTACCCCACCTATTAATTCATTCTCACCCAAACAAAAAAATCAGAGGTACTTAGTTGAAATGTGTGCCTCACTAATTAATGAAAGCGTTGCATTAAAGTGTACAAATTTTATTATATATTTATATATACGCCTACTACTCTTGAGTAATCAGTCTGTAGACTATAGTCACCTAGCCACATGTTCGGTTTTGGAGCATTAGGAATTACGATGGTCCATCTTTTATTGCTATTTTAAAAATAATCTATATAGTAATATTAAGATATCACAAATATAAAAAAAATATCTATAGTATCTTTTGTTATTCGTCTCAAAAATAATTTCTTTATCTTTTAAATTTGCATATATATTATCCAATCTTCTTCGGACCTTGCTAATTGAATTATACTGAGTAGATTGCTATTGTTACTTCATCTGTAAATGTCTTTATATAAAATTAAAAAACTATTCGTTCTTTATCTTTTTTCTTTAAACTCACGAGCACTGTTTTTTCTTTAATTAAGGAATAACATTAAAGTAGAGGACCACAGAATATGTAGTTAAATTTTTCCCTTTCCTTCTTTTGGAATATTATGTTAAAGCCAGAATAGTAATATAAGGAATATATATAGTACTCCTTTTTAATTTATTTGTCTGTTTTAACTTGAGACTGAGTTAAAATAAATAAATTAGACTTTTAAATTTTGTAATCTTAAACTAAAGATATATAATGTGTTAAAGTATCTTTTAATCTTATGATTTTAAAATATACCATATTGATAGTTTTAAAATTAAAGAGTTATCAATAAATGGAAAAACACACTTTTTTGAGAAACAAATTGAAACGGAAAAATATACTCCTAATATATTGTATTTTATTCCTCTTGGACCAGAAAAAATATGGACCACGAGTTTGGGTCATTGATTCTTTAGGATTTTTCACAAAAAATAAAAGTGAAAGCCCACTCTTACGCTTCTTATCATTTCATAACAACCATCCTTTTTTTTTTTGTACTATTATCCGATTTACGATGACCTCAAGTTTTTAGTATTGTGACATCTTTTGTTGTTTTGTCATATGATGTAATTTAAGCAAGAATTGAGTTTAGTGGACCCCATCTCTCACTTCATGATAATAATAATCTTGTTTGGTAACTTTCCTAAATCAAATAATTTGTGTTTAGACTTGACAAAACAACTAAAATCTATGAGATAATTTCTGATTGGGAAAAGAAAAAGAAACCGTTAGAATTGAACACACACCTAATTATTCTAGTGGACGCCGTTTTAATATGGTAAAATGATTCAAAGACTGAATATAACTTATGTTGTTTGAAATTTTTCAAAAATATTGTCACATTTGTGTCGAACCTTGAAAAATGCACTACTTTGTCGTATTGATTAATCAGCTCTTAATTACAGGACACACTGAAATCATCACCATCAGAAAGCAAGGTTATGAAGAGAGCCTCACTAGCTGGAGTTTCCACCACAACTTTATTCTATGTACTTTGTGGTACCATTGGCTATGCAGCCTTTGGAAACAATGCTCCAGGAAATTTTCTCACTGGATTTGGTTTCTATGAACCTTTTTGGCTAATTGACTTTGCCAACGTCTGCATCGCTGTCCACCTTGTCGGAGCTTATCAGGTAAAGAAGACTTTTGAATCTTATAAAAGAAAGAGACGTTTCTTTCTGAAAAAGAAGTAAAACAAACAAATAGAAACATAATCTAACGAATATCAAATGTATCATGATTGCTTAGGTTTTCTGCCAACCATTATATGGATTCGTGGAGGGTCGTTGCAGTGAACGATGGCCAGACAGCAAATTCATAACCTCAGAATACGCGATGCAAGTTCCATGGTGTGGCACTTACAACCTCAACTTATTCAGGTTGGTGTGGAGAACAACATATGTTATAGTGACAGCGGTGATTGCAATGATATTCCCCTTCTTCAACGACTTCTTGGGGTTGATCGGAGCAGCATCGTTCTATCCATTAACCGTGTACTTCCCAATAGAGATGTACATTGCTCAGAGAAAGATACCAAAGTATTCTTTCACATGGGTATGGCTGAAAATATTGAGTTGGACTTGTTTGATCGTATCACTTGTTGCAGCTGCTGGATCGATCCAGGGACTTGCCACTGATGTTAAGGGTTACAAGCCTTTCTCAACTCATCAATAAGTTTGTTCAAATTATTAAATATGTAATGTTATCAATAACAAGTGTAATGCAAGCTGAAATATGCCTGTATGTTATTATTCTTATAATTTTTATACAGTATGCTTCTTTTACATGGGCTTCATTTCAATTTGTCTGATTTTAACTTGGCATCAAGTTTAAAAAAAGTAAAGAATACTTTTGAAATTTGGAGTTAAGGCGTATTCATGGTTTGTGAATGTTAGGCATGTGAAGTTTAAGAAACTCTATAGTTATGCCACTTAAACAAGGAAAAACTTCAAAAATAGTGTTTGGCAATTGCAGGACAAACCCTCCCCACCTCACATAACATAATTTTCTCTTCTCAACTTACCCCGCCAAACATAAAATTTCTTTGAATGACTTAAATAGCTTATTAGAATCATAAAAACATCACTGATGTAATAACTGTGAAATATTACATAAAAAACAAGTAATTGATAGTTTAGAAAAACTATTTGAAATATATACAAAAGTGACCAAGAAGAATTAGAAGAGAATTGATTTACAACATAATGTCAAAAGAGAGTGATCCCAAGACTCACTGAAAAATGGATTCTCACTCAACATAACACAATGACAAATGAAAAATAAATTATTGATTCTTTTAAAAAAAGTACAAGTGTTTTAAGCTAATAAAAGGTTAATCTGACAAGTATTTGATAGTTGGTTTTCTTGCCTAGAGCCTAAACGGAAGAAATTGTTTAGCAATTTCAGCATTGGGTTTATCTCAAACCCACAACCTGCTCTGCCCACATGATTTTTGTTTTAAAAAAAAAAATTAACCCACCCCGCCCTACAAAGGTTGTAACCTGCTCCCGCAAAAGCTATAACCCACCCCGCCCCACAAAGGTTGTAACCTGCTCCACCTCGCACCCGCCTAAAAGAAACCAAAATAAGCGTGGTAATTAAGCTTAATATTGTAAATCACAAGGGGAAAGTATGACGAAGCAAGAGCTGAAGGGAGGTTTCAAAAATTTTCTCGACTATCTATTAGTTCTCATTAGACTGTTTTCATAGTTCCTTTTAATGCACAGATATTAAAAAAAGAAAAATAATGAGGTCTTCAAGCTACACTTTATAAAATTTAGAACAGGAATGGCTCCATCATATTTGATGGACAAAAAGACAGGGCAACCTGTAAATATCTGCAAATAAGTTTTGAAAAACCCATTCCTTCCTCTTCCTAGAATGATTGATCAACTCAAGTGAAGATGTTCTGTTTTAGCCAACTTGTAATACTTCTAATACCCTAACATGCATTTTTTCTATTTTTCCTTGTCAAGAGTTTGCTGCCCTGCCAACTGCTAAACCATATCTCTTCCAGTTGTTTTCAACACCAAACTCCAGCTTCGGCACTGTTTAGAACATCATAACAATAAGTTTTCTGATATAAGTTAACGAATTCACAATGACAAAAGAATGAAAAAGGGAGTACAATTAACTGCTCTCCATTCACACAGCTCGTGGAAACAAATGTCATTCAATTTAAAGTCCACAAGATCGAGAAATTACCTCACTGCCACCAGTCAAGCACCTTCAGTCTCGACCATGACAAATGCTTGAATGAGACTCTGAGCAGCATTCGTCTGCTCAGGCGTACCAGATATAATGATCACAGTCTCTGTAGCTCCAGGCTTGGGATCATTTATGGTGACTTTCGCATCAGAAATCTAGAAAATAATTAGTCAAACGAAGAGTCAAATAATAATATACTTTCATACAACACAACAAATTTGTACTTGCCCATGAATGACACTACGTAGGCGTTTGAACATGGATTTGACTGAAATTTGGGAACATTGGTTATTGCACTTGAAAAATGGTTATTAGAAAGTTGAAGTTGTGTGAGTGGAAAAAGATTTTTCAGTTGAAAAACTAATCAAAAGATCAATCTAATGTATAACCAAACAATGTTTTGAACAAACGGAGCTAGTATTGATATACTTTTTTAAAAAAAATCCAAAAAATGGTAAAAGAAACTTCTTTTCAGTAAGCCTCCCATCTTTTCTGATATTGAAAAACAAGGAGCAGAACATGTACAGAAAGACATGAGGGCATCTTGAAAGTAAAAATTAAGAACAGAGAAAATGAATACTAGACCAAATAGGTATAAATATGTACAAAACGAGGGCTATAATATTTTGTCAAATACATACATTTTACATACATAAAGATGGAGATCATATATATATATATATATATTTTAATGGGCATGGCCTATAGTAGAGACCAATCAGAAATAAAAGGGCAAAAAAAAAGGTATAATGTGAATTAGGGACATAAGATCATACCTCACATATTTGTCGAAGACATCCCCCACCTTCTCCATAGATTGCAGGAATGACAGATCGAGGTACAACAACTTCCACGGTAGTGCTTGTGATCACAGCGGGATTACTTCCTCTATATTAATGAAATTCACGTGTAACAGAGACATACATATATCATTGATGTATAATAGAAAAGGCAGTTCATAAATGAACTCTAAAACATCAAGAAGAAAAAGAAAGCAAAATGAAAGAGTCTGGTCATGATTTAGAAAGTACAGACCCTCCAAAGCCGCCAATATTTCGAGGACCTCCTGCATAGTCTGGGAAGCCTAGATGTCCCCCACCTTCACCCCGTCCCTGCAATTCAGTTCAGATAATTAATATTTCTAATGTTTGTCACGTTTTTTGGATCTTTACTTTTTATTCGAGCAGAAAGAAGAAGTGCTCTAAGACAATTGTAACGCTCACTTTAAATTACATTATGAAAGCAACAAGCATGTGGTTACAAGTACATAAGGTGGAGCAGCCTATATATAAAAATCAACCAACTCCTACTATAAAAGTCACAAGAAACTAGAATGGTAGAACTAACTGCAACCAAATGCTACCTGAGAACCCCATGGTGCTGAAGAAGGCATTCTATCAGAAATATGAGGTGGAATGCCTGGCCTATGGAAATTTTGCATAAATGGAGGACGATCATCATGTGGATGGAAACCACCATGTGGAGGTAGAGCATCAAACTTGTGAAATGGTGGACGAATGTTGGGGAACATGCCTGGAGGTGGTGAAAATTCTCTCCTTCCCATGTGTGAAGGGAATGGAGGTACTTGGTCCAGAAACCCAGGGTTTGAAGGAAATGCATCACGAAAGTAATGATTCTGTAATCTGGCAGTTATCTGCAGAAGGGCTTCATGAACTTTTTCAACATCTCCATTTATCTGAGCAACCAAAAAGAAAAGTTAAAAGCAAGTTGAGAAGTAGGAATTAGGTCTGTCCTTAAACCAAACAAATGTTGCCATAGACATCACACTAAACCTAAAGGCTAGCAACAAACCCTCTAAATATGCAAAAAAAAAAACAGCCAATTTTTATGCTTAGTAACATCACTCAAATCATAAAAAGCAAAAAATACCTGAATTACTTCTTCATTTTCCGCAGCACACTTTGGGATTTGATCCTTGCCTACAATACGAATATACGCTCCAGTTGATTTCCTCATTTCAGCTATTATACCACCACCTTTACCCAAGAGACACCCAATTTGATTGGAGAACACCAAGAGTTTTGCAACCATAACATTGTCCTGATTCTCAGGTGCAGCCCTAAAAATTCGGGATTGGATGCGAAGGACAGCATCTTGCGGCAAAGATATTCTATCATCTGGGAACTGCATAGATAGAATGGCCATAGCCTCTTATTGTTAGGTTATAGAAAATCAAAGAAGCATGATAAAGAAGAGGAAAGAAGAAAGAGTAACAACTTTAGCAAAAAGAATGACCCTCCCCCTTCCAATGCCAATTAAAGGAAATCCTGGAAAAAGAAAGCAAATAGAGAGACGTAACAAATCATACCGCTGGACCAGAGATGACAATAATTCGATCTTCAGAATCCCCTGTGGCTTCCAGAACTTTGATTTGACACCCAGTCTCATGCTGAAGTGCTTTAATTATACTTCCTCCCTTTCCAATTATACCTCCAACCTTTTCGTCTGGACAAAGTAATCTGAAAGTCAAGGCATCAGGAATAGGATTCATTCGACCAGGTATACCAGCTTCCCCAACACGAAATCCACCAGAGGAAGCAGGCCCCTGCCCATGGTAAGGACGTGTTGATGGTGGACGTAATTCCCGGTTAGATAGAGGACGTCTAGGAGACTGAGAAGATGGACCACCAGCATTAGCAGAGAGAAAATCTTGATCCCCAGAGGAACTCCCAAGTAATTGTTGAGCAACAATTTCAAGAGCTTTTTTAACTGCATCATGCTCCCCAGAAATCTGCAACATAACAATTAGGAATGTCTCCAGAATTCTGGTTAATATGACAAGATTTGACTACGAGAGTACTGCATAAAAGCAGCAGACAATACACAATGATCAACTCTGTGAAACGTGAGACAGGAAATAAGATGTCGATGAAGCAGTATTCACTGTGAACCAACAAGTAAGAAGAGTATGCAACATTCTCAAATTGAATTGTATAGATACAAGGGCCATTTTCTGTCACTAAAGTTAATTAAAGGACTTCCTAACGCAGAAATTACTGTTATATCAATAAGACCTCTCAAAACATCATGACAAGCACACACAAGAAAACAGGCAGGATTCAAATACAACTTCGACAGAAAAATGATCACATTGATGACAGTTAATGGCTAAGCTGAGTGAATCAAGTTGACTAATACTTGCAAGGAATGAATGAATAAATATCAACAAATATACCTGAACCAATTCATCTGATGAAGACGCACATGAAGGTAGTTTGTCCCTGGGAAGAATTCGTATCTGTGAACCACTTTCAGAAGACATCTGCTTTATGACACTACCACCTTTTCCTAGCAAACAGCCCACTTGGCTGGAGAGAACAAGCAATCTTATAATTAATGAGGAAGAATTATTGCCTTCTTCATCTCCTCCATCCATTTCTGCTCCTCCTTCAACCATCCTTTCAAACAACAAGAATAGAGCTTTCTGAATAGATTCAGTTTCCTTTTCAGTTTTGGAATTTTCTGCCGGAAGAGACGCCTTATTCTCACCCTTATCACCATTTTCATCATTGCAACTGTCTTTTTCCTTAGTTTCACTCCCCTCAACATCAGCATGGAACTGTTTGGTTCCCACTTCATCTTCTTTTCTTGAACCTATAATAACTATCACCCTCTCATCACAACCAACAATACTATCCTCAACTTGAACCTCTGCACCAGTTTCCTCTTGTATCCGAGAAATAATGCTACTATCCTCTCCGATAAGGAAATCTATTTTTGAAGCAGGGCATAATATACGAATTTTCACAGGTGATCTCTGGGAACTAAAAGATGATGATTTCTGCCACTTCCCTCGGCCATTTGTTTCTGCAAGGCTCTGATCATGTGGTCTCTTGGAAGGTGTCAACTTCATTGACATATCTGCAATTTTTTTTTTGTAACAGACGCTCATTTCAGGATATAAGACTATAGAGGAAGTATGAGAAAGGTATGGAATGATAAGACTAAAGTGGATGTATGAGAAAAGTATGGAGTTTTTTTTTTTTTTGGGGAAAGGTAAGATAATTTGCAACATGGTCAACTAGAAGAATCAATTTGGTAAGGCCTGAACCCATGAATGCAAATATTATCAATCAAACTCCATAGAGCCACATTGGTAGTGACTTCTGAAAATTGTACGCGCTATTCTTTTATAGATGATCAGTAAGACACGTTTATCAGAGAGTGATATCTGAATCAGGGAAAATGAATGTGTCAAGTACGAACCCTAGGGATGAGCAACAGCTCATAGTTCAGTCTAAGCATTTGGCATTCAAACTACTCTCCACCACTATTTTGTGGTAAATTTTTAATACCTTCTCACCTAAACCCTTCGAGTCCACTTCATATGTACTCTTTATGTAATATAAAGCTATGCACTAGGCTTGCAAAAGCCCAAACCCGAGAAATCAAGTTTCAGCTGAAGCTTAAAATGCCGAACTAACAAAAAATTAATCAACGGTCTATGATATAAACATCTATCCTATTCAGTTCCATGGAATTCCATACTTATACATTTGCTAGTTACAATCTGCACAAATTTGAAGTTCTAATAGAAGTTTTTGATTTATAACTTTAATTTTAGCAGTACCAATTCTGTACCTATACATTTGCTAGTTACAATCTGCACAAATTTGAAGCTTTAATACAAGTCCTTGATTTCTAACTTTAATTTTAGCAGTACCAATTCTATACCTATACATTTGCTAGTTACAATCTGCACAAATTAGAAGCTTTAATACAAGTCTTTGATTTATAACTTTAGTTTTAGCAGTCCCAATTTAGCGACATTTAGCTCGACCACTCAGTGAAACTAAAAGTATGAAATCGAGAAAAACTGCAAGAGAAAAACGAAAGAGTAAAGGAGAATTAAGTGATTCAGCATTTTTACCAGGCTTCGTCGGAGATATGATCGGACCGCTTCAACGGTGGAGTAGGGTTCTGCTAGCAACGCCGTAACGGTGAAGATAAACCTAAGTATCCGGCGGAGCTCAGGGAGAGTGGTGTTATATCAGAAGGTTTCACTTTTGTTGTAAGTAGTACTTTTTAGGGATTTTACCAATTTATTTGTGTGCATTTATTTCCATTAAGTACTTACTTTTTTTGGTCAAAAAATATTTATTTTCAAACTATTTCTTTTCTTCTTCTTCTTCTTCTCTTTTACATTTTTAATAAAGAAAAAAAATTAAATAAAAAGGTCTTAATAACAAAGAATGAAGAGAAAAAAAATGATCTAGTAAAAGAAGTGAACTTTGGTTCAATTTATTAAACTTTATTATTTTTTTATCTCTATTTTGGATTATACGAATTTATTCATGTGCATTTATTTCCCATTAAGTCCTTACTTTTTTTTTGGTCAAAAGATATTTATTTTCAAATTTCTTTTCTTCTTCTTCTCTTTTACATTTTTAATAAAGGAAAAATAAATAAACAAAAAGGTGTTAACAAAAAATAAAGAGAATAAAAATTGGTCTAGTAAAAGATGTGAACTTTGTTTGTGAACTTTGTTTCGATTTATTAAAATTTATTACTTGTGACCTCTATTTTGGATTTTACAAATGTCGAAAGCTACAACAGACGTGTGATAAGCTCACATTTCTTACGCCATTGAATTTTAAATTAATGATCATTTTTGTCATTTTCTATATTTAAAAAATCATAAATTTTATGAACTTGGAATAAAAGAACCAATTTTTTTGAGTTTCTTTAGTGAAACTTGTCCTCAAAGACTTTAAAAAATTTAAAATCATCTCTATATACAAAAATACGACTAGAATTAGAATATAAAATACAATTACTTAATTGTCAATTCACCTCTATTAAATAATATTTAATTTAAATTAAGTAAATAAAAAAGAAAAACACTTGAAAAATCTAAATGAATTAGTTTTTAATTTATGTTCTTATATAAATTGATTATAAATTAATCAAATTTATATTTAGGGAAGCACAAGTTTTCTAAAATCGAAAGTCATAATTGAATATAATTTGTGAAATTTAAGATATAAAAATAAAAATTTATACTCCAAAAAAAATTCCATATTAATATTAAAATGATTGTTTGGAGTTTTTTTTTCATAATCCATAATAAGTTAATTGTTCAAAGTTTAAGATAAATATTTGATTTTTTTTTCTATTTTTTCCCTTCATTTACATTTTTTAGATGATAAATTCAAGAGAGTTAATTCCTCATATTTATGATTTTTCTTTAAATTATTTCCATACTGGAAAATGCTATTTAATTTATGTCATAATTTTTTTTCTTAATAAGTATGAGGGTGTTTGGATTGGCTAAAAAGTGGTCAAATCTACTTTTAAGTCAGTTTTTGACTTTTAGAAGTGTTTGACAAATATAAAAAATAACTTAAAATAGGTTAGGAAGTGTTTGGCAATGTCAAAAATGACTTAAAATTAGTTGAAAATGACTTAAAATAACTCAAAAATCAAAAGTAGCTCTCCCCTACTTTTTATTTTTTGACTTAAAAGTCATTTCAGTTTAATTTTTTTTTTAAGTCAATCCAAACAGGCTCTAAGTATTAACTCACAAATTCATTAACCGAAAGAGTATTTTTCTTATTATAAAAGAGAAAAGAAGACAAAGTAGGTAAAAGTGTAAATAGCATATTAATAAACTAGTAAAAAAATTGACTTGAATTTATTAATAGGGATTACTGTAATATAGAAAAAGGAGACTTTCATTTCCTTTGCCAACCAACACTTGTATAAATAGAGACAACTTTTTTCTTCTCAAAACATATTTTTATACAACAAATTTGAAAATCTCATTGCTACAAACACCGATGATGATTAGTGGAAGCGGCAACGATGTTGAGGAATCACAAAATCTCTCATTGGAGAATCCTAAGAATGAAAATGAATGGGGCAGTTCATCGCGGATTGTTGTGGCTACGCCTACACCAAAGTGGGCTGGGACAAGGTTAATGAGGGAAGAGGAGAACGTCTATCAGAAGCTAAAGGGTTTACTACCGTCTATTATGAGAGATCGTGTTATAGTCACTGCAATGCATCTATGCATGAGAAGAGGTCCAATGGAAAAGGCACGGTTTGAAGTTTATCAAGAGAATCTGGAGAAGGTAACAAGAGCAAGAGGGAACCGTAGAGTTGATGACTCTGCTTGGTGCGGGACATCAACTAAAAATCTCGACAGCCTTACGTGTCGTGGGTTTGAAATGAATAGTAATGTACCTGCTTCTTATCCTCATGGTGTTGGTATATACTTGTCCCCTTTCTTATCACCTCAAATAAGGTATAGTACACATGCTTCATTTTTGGTGTTTTCTTAATTAATTATTCCACATGATGTTCATTAATTATTTTTTCTATTTAATTTGTGTAGTGATATGATGTCTGATATAGATGAAAATGGTGAAAAACATATCATTTTATGTCAAGTTATATTGGGAAATTTTGAAAAGGTTGAGTTAGGATCTAAGCAGTTGTTTCCATCGAGTAAGGATTTCGATACCGGAGTTGATGACTTAACAAATCCAAAGTGGTATGTGGTGTGGTGTGGCAATATGAATACCCACATTCTACCTTGCTGTATAATCAGTTATAAACTTATTGATAGTCACATGTACTTAGGTAAGCATTGCTCCTTTTTGTTATTTATAATTTGTTTCAATTACTTTTGAATGTCGAGACTCAAGAGCCAATGTACAGGTCGACTAACTTGTGGTGGCCATACTGATAGCACATGGAGTAGATTATTATTCAAGCTACATAATTTTCTTACAATATCAAAAAGGCTGGAGTTGAGAAATTTGTGTATCTCCTATGGGGTAAGTTTGGGTTTCCCTTTTTAACACTAGCTATTAATCAAGGATTTACTATATCTATACATATTATTGTGAATATTCTAGTTTCAAGACCATTATTTTGATCTTGACTTTTCATACAAATTGTTCACAGGATGGCACACCAGTAGAGGGAGAAACTTTCATGAGGGATTTAAAATCTATTGTTCGTGATGATCAATTGATGCGTTCGATCATGCTGGAAATCTCTTCCTGAACGAAGTTCTTTTAGTAGTGTCAATTTTATTGGGATATATGTGTTGTATGGACTTTCAGTATCTTTCAGCACACTTTTTTCCCTTTATATATGTAAGAACTAGTGAAGTGGATGAAATAATACTTTATGAATTTATTGAATAAATGTATTCCTTTAGAAGAGACTTGGTGAAGCATCAAGCACTTCTGCTTGGAAATTGGTTCATAACGTTACAGTCACAATGAGAGGCTATATTGACGATTTCTTAGACAATTATTGTTCATTAAGAATTCCAGACGGCGTTTGATTTCAAATAGATAATTTCTCTATTCCACACTAGAATCTATATATAATATAAAGGAGAAACATAGACAAAGTGATGTGATACCTCTCTATGACCTCCATTCATATTTATCTTTTTTTGATTTTTTTTTCTTAATTTTTTCATTAAATATTTTATTTATTAAATAAAAAAAAAATCATATTTACTATTCTAATTATACCTAATGAGTCACAAAAAACCTCCATCTATTCATATTCTCTACTTAAATAACATGTCGCTTCAACTTCTTCTTATGGATTATCAAATCTATAAATTACAATCATCCATGGAGATGTTGAATATTCATTTTTCATTTTCTCATTCTTTTTTTCTATTAGTGTAGTTTTTTTCTCATTCTTTCTTTCGATTAGTATAGTTTTTTTTCTCATTCTTTCTTTCTAATAGTGTAGTTTTTTTTTTTAAAAATAAAATTATTCTTCATCTTTTTTATAAGAAATCATAGAAAAGATAGTGACATGATATGTTCTTCATTTTGATGAAGATCAAGAATATATTCTTCAAAGATTCATTATAAAAAGATGTTCACATTAATTCAGTACAAGATCATCAAAATGAAGAAAGAAGTTTAATTATGTTGAAAGATTCATCAAGAGAGATGATCGTATTAGTATAAATTAAAGTTTGAATGTTTCCAATATTTTAAAGATTCATTAATGTATTGTTTTGATTTCAATATTCTAAAATTTTGACATGCTTGAAAGATATATTATCTATGGTACATTTCTCATAGCTATTACATATTGTTATACTTAAAATATTATATATAATATAAGCTAGATGTAAGAAAGTGAAGTTACATCTCTCTTTGCCCAAAGATTCTATTTATCTTTTTTCCTCATTTTTTTTTGACAATTTTTCATATTTTTCTACTTACTTATTATTGTACAAAAAATAAATATATCAGTTACTACTCCTCTATTTATTGTTATACTTAAATGTCTGAAAAATTATTTACACTCATTATTATTCTTTGTTACAAAAAATTAAAAGTTTCAATATTTTCTACTTTAATATTTCAAGATATTTGTCTCTTTTTTTATTGTATTTTTTTTCCTCTTTCAATTTTGTTAAACACAATGGAGTAGTACAAAAAGAGAAGAAGTTGATTTGCTTTCTTTCCTAATAGGCTAAATGGTCTGGTGGACCCTTGTACTTGTACTCGTTTGTATTGTAAACCCTTCTACTTACCCCTTTGTCATATGAACCCCCGAACTCATTTAAACTCAACTTGTTGAACCCTTTCAACTCATCGTGACTCTCAATGGCGCTGATGTCACATTCCATGTCAGATAAATTCTGCCACATTATTTTTTATTTTTATAATAATTTCTTTTTGGACAAAAATTCATAAAGTTTTGATGCAAATTATTCTTTTAAATTAAAATTTTGGGTCTCCCTACATCAGCTGTCATTTTCACCGTGAAATGGCCCAATCACCGGAGAAAGTTGCCATTGCCACCTTCTCTTGCCGGCGAGACCACAAATACTCTCTCCCTCATCTGTCTCCGTCTTCGTTGCACATGATATTGCAATTTAAAATTACATCTGTCTCCATTCACAGCCTCATTTGAGCTTACAATTTCATCAAAACTGATATTAACATCAATAGAAGAAAACACTCAAACCTTACTACTCCTAAAACTAAACTTGACACCAAAAAACTTGAAATTGAAAAATAAAATCCAAAGCTTGAAAGAAGAAAGATCAAGAAATATGAAAATTTCAAAGTTGTATCTACAATTTAAAAGAGAGATAAAATTTTGACTTTTTTTAAAAAAAGTTTTGCTTCTAAAGAGATAAAAAGAAACAATTAGTAGCAACAAAAATCCTTCTTCAATTTCGATCTGAGCTTTCAATTTGGAGAAGTTTTTTTTC
The DNA here is from genome assembly GCF_900185275.1 of Solanum verrucosum. Lineage (NCBI taxonomy): Eukaryota > Viridiplantae > Streptophyta > Magnoliopsida > Solanales > Solanaceae > Solanum > Solanum verrucosum. The sequence continues at coordinate 539,304 of NW_026020415.1, forward strand.
TTTCGTTTCCAATTATTTTTGTTGTTGAATTTTTTATGAATATGTAGTTTTCATTTGAAACGTGAGGGAAAGTGAGATTGCAAGAAAAAATAATAAATAGAGAGGATAGTGATATAGCATGAGGGAGATCTGTAATTTTTCAAAAAGGGTGGGTGGGTGGGTTTGAAGAAGAAAGGGGTTTTTTTTTTCTTCTTTTTTTAAGATAGGTTATTCTTTTTTACTTTTTATTTAATTTTAGTAACTTTTTAAATCAATTCACGCTCTTATTTCGCGTGTGTAATACACATTTTTCCAACTCAGCTAAATTAATGCCACCTAAGACCGGTCAATGGTCAAAGGGGCTTAAAATTTCTATTTTGTTTGAGTTGAAATGTCCAGTTGAAACTTTGTGGAGTAGAAAGGTCCAATTTACAATTCGAGTCAAGTATAAGGGTCCATCAGACCCTTTTGCCTTCCTAATAAAACTTAAACACCCAACAAATGTTGAATAGTTCATGAGTTTTTTTGGTCTTCATTATTTTATTTTTCCCTTTTTCTATGTATTTTAAAATTTGTATCTCCATAACTTATACCTAATTGAACTTTTACTTTAATTAATATTATTAACTCTTTTTCTGTAAATTTTCATATTCATAACCCCCAACTATCTAATTTCAAAATTTAAGATACCTTATGATATTAATTTCTTCAATTTTGTCTATATATTCATATTTTTTTGTTTCATTAGATTCCTACTCTAGATTATTATTTTTATTCCATATTTGAAATATTGATATCCTATATTATTGTTGTAGTATCAAATTTATACTGTAGTTTGACTCCATGCAGAGGCTCTTGGATATGTATAGAAGGGATGCCTGATAAAAGCTCAAAAATAATTGCATTGATTATCTGATTTTTCATCATCTTTGTTTTTGTGATTAAAGACTTGACAAATTGTGTTGTTATTTTTCGCTTTTTACTTACTTTTTCATATGTTCTCTCTCTCTATATATTTTTTAATTCAGATTCCTATAAAAATTTTAATTGTAGTAAATTACATTTTCATTTAGACTCAAATTAGTTATTTGTAATTTTGTCAGAACACAACCAACAAGTGTTCAAATTTTATTACTCATGGCTCAAAACAAATGCATATAAAGTATTGAATACGTAATTCTTAGGTATTTCTTATGGTGAAGAACCATTTAAATTTGTTCGTTTCTTCTACTTCTAAAGAATTACAAGAATAATATAAGATATACACGAAAAATTAGCAATAGAGGATTATTTAGATGATAATGAAAAATAGAGAAAAATAATTATTTAGACGATGATGAATAAGAGAAAAAACAAGGACAAAGAACGAATTAAATATCAAAGAATGAAATAAAAATATTTATCTCTATTTCCTCGTACTTTTAGTTTCATCATTTATTTTTTCGAACTAAAGGAAGATTCATTGGATAGTAAATTTATCATTTGACAAAAATAAGAAAAAAAAATCAAGTCTTAAAATATGTTTATCCGAATTTTATGTATTAACATCATAATATATGATTTTTTTTCTTAATAAATTAGTCTTTTAATTTTGAAAAATACTTGATAATAAAAATGTAATTCACTTAAGCTCTAATTTCTACAAAAATATTTGTATTGTAATTTTATAATTTTTCTTATTTCTATAATTGATTTTTTATTTCTTGTATCATAATTATTTTTTAAAATAAATTTACATATACATATTTCATAACTGCGCGAAACGCGGTCAAATCCCTAGTATAATTATGAAAGATGTATTTAGAAGGTAGTGTAAAGTGAAAGCACCCGTTGATAAATTAGGGTTGTTGAAAGAAAAAAAAAAGATAAATAGTAAATTGTTGATAAAGGTGAAACTAATTTGGATATTCCGACTGACTTGGTAGATTCGATAATGAATTAACGTAAGTTGGAAAAGAATTCACTACAAATAATTGATGAAACATTATGATACTAAAATATAAATTCACCATGAAGAAGTAATTATTATGAGGGACATATATTAAAGACGAACATGCATAAGATAGGGGCAAAAGTGTAAACTAATTATATATGATGCAGATGATCGATACTTATTAACACGCTTCAACCCGTCAAAGTTAAAATTGTTGTCCACCTTTTAGTACTGACGAACAACTTTAGAAGCTCCTTCTCCCCCATGTCTCTCCATTGCAACTAAGCTTAGACGTAATCTATGACGTGCAATCAATTCTACCACCTCAATGACACCATAGATGTGTAACCAATAGGGTGCACAACTTGAAGCTTCGCCTTCTATTCACTTCTTAATTTTAACACTTTCCACTCTTGTAACATGACAGCAAGTGCAGCTACTGCAGACTGCATTTTACTACTAAAGTTTGCAACGACAAGACGAGCATTTGTCTTGGAATCAACACCACCAAAACTTCAACATAATTTTCATAACCACTCTTCTAACACCTGATCCTTTTTGACAAAGTGTAAATGGGCTTGAATTCGAAATAAAACTCCCTAATAGCTCGTAGGCCCTTACGGAGTCAGCTTGGTTCACAACAAAAAGCACCCGTTGATAAATTAAGGTTCTTGAAAGAAAAGAAAAATAAATAGTAAGTTTTTTATAAAGGTGAAACTAATTTGGGTATTTCTATTTTACTTGGCAGATTCGATAATAAATTAACGTAAGTTGGAAAACAATTCACAACAAATAATTGATGAAATATTATGATACTAAAATATAAATTTACACATTATAAAAAAATAATTATTACGAGGGACATATATTAAAGAAAAACATAATATAGGAGCAAAAGTGTAAATTGATGACGAATCAACCAAAAAAAAAAAAAAATCATATATGAAGCGATAGTATAACATAGGAGTTAGGACAATATTAAATATTCTTCAACAATAAAAGAGTAAATTAGACCCTATTCTCAAAATTCCTAAGATCTCAATTGGAATTAAAAAAATAGAGAAAATTGCAAAAAATTAAAATCCTCATATAAATATAATATTATTATTAATATGAATTATGGTAATCTAAATATAGTTAGTAAGTCACACTTTTCACACTTACATTTTTATACTACCTGAAATATCCTTCCATAAACAAACCATACATCCTAAAATCAAGGGTATGATCGTCATTTTTGAGATACCAGATACATGCGAGATGGGAGAGAGGCGAGCGAGATTTGTTATGTATCCATATACATGTGAATCAACTTGAATACAATGTATCTAGAACAAATGACATATCTGAATGTATCTAGACGCACAAAAACATGGTAAGAATCGTAATATTGCAAATTAATGTGTATCTAAGTAATTAACTTCTTTGACTAAGTTAGATTTATGTGAATATAGTCAGCAAGTCACACTTTTCACACTCACATTTTTATACTACCCGAAACATCCTTTCCATAAAACATTTACTCCCTCCAAAACCAAGGATACGATCGCCATTTCCCTTGAATGTCTTCACCAATCAACCGTAGTATAAATAGACAAGTTTTCCTTTGGTCTTTCTTCAGCTAGAAACTCAAAAAAGATATTTATATCACCACAGATTTGAAGTGTATGATGATGAGGAAAACAACGATTATTAGCGGAAATGGCAAGGATGGTGTTGATGGGAAGTCGAAAATGAGAAATGAGGTTCTTCCATCGGGTAGATGGCCTGATCATGCTCAGTTACTGTTTCAGAATCACCACAACTTCAAAGAGAGTGGGAAACCATTGAGGTTCAAGATGTATAAGGATGGATCGTGGATGGATTTCGAGAAACATGTAATGGATGTGCTCATTTCAGCTTTTGTGAGTAGAAAGGGTATGATTGAGGTAGAAATTAAATCTGGATTTAAATTAATTATTGATTTTTACCGCATGTTTGGAATAGATTTGGACAATGGGAACGAACTGCCAATCTCTTGGATTGATGTAAATGGAAACTATTTTATCCCTAAAATGTTCATTGAGGATTCAGAAAAAGGAATGAGGAAGAGAGGAATCGAAGTAGGCAGTTCATCGCGGCTTGTTATCACTACCCCTACTGAATTGGTTCAACCAAAGTGGGCTAGGACAAGGTCAATGAGGGAAGATGAGTACGCCTATCAGACGGTAAAGGGTTACCTGCTGTCGTCTCGTTCGGGTGTTACAATAACTGCCATTCATGAGTGTATTAAAAGCGGTCTTATGGAACAAGTTTTTATAGACAATGTGGAGATGGTAACGAGGGACAGAGGGAACCCTAAAGTTGTACTTGCTTGGTATGGGTCATCGTCCAGGAATTTGAACTCCATAATGCATCGTGGATTTGAATTAACAAGAATTGAACCCGGTCATCGCGGTATTGGTATACACTTGTCGCCTTTACAGTCACCTCAAATAAGGTTAGTTCATTTTTTGTGTTTTCTTTTTATTATTTCAAATGTACATTAATTATTTTTCTTACTCGTGTAGTGAAATGATGTCTGATGTTGATGAAAATGGTGAAAAACATATGATGTTATGTCGAGTCATATTGGGAAATCTTGAAAAGGTTGAGCTCGGATCTAAGCAGTTGTTTCGATCGAGTGTGGATTTTGATACCGGGGTTGATGACTTGATCAATCCAAAGTTGTATGTGATGTGGTATCACAATATGAACACTCACATTCTACCCGAATGTATAGTCAGTTATAAACTTGATCGTCATATGCCAGGTAATATACGTATAGTTTCAATTATTTTTGAATGTTGTGAGAGAAACGAAACAGTAATACTCAAGTATAAATACAGGTCAGCAGAACTGTGGTGCTCATACTGACGATCGATGGTGTAGATTACTATTCAAGCTACCTAATTTGCTTCCACTAACAAAAAAACTGGAGTTGAAAAGTTTGCATACCTCCTATGAGGTAAGTCTAGATTCTTTTTTTAACACAAGATTTACTATATATATATACAAATGGTGAATATTCTGATTTTAAAATCTTGACTTGTCATACAAATTATATATTCACAGGTGGGCAAAGTAGTAGCGCAGGAACATTTCATAAGCAAGATACAAGCTATTGTTCAAGATGATCAATTGATGCGTCCGATTATGTTGGAATTCTTTCCTGAGATGAGGTTCTGTTAAACTTGTTGGGATAAAATGGGAATTATGGTTTCTCATTGATAAATTTCATGTTGAAAAAACCAAGTGTAATGTTACCTTTTACAGACTCAGGTTTTCGACTTTCATAATTTTCTCTTTTTGATGCTCACTTAGTTTGTTGGCTGCTTTTAGTAGAATTAGATTTCATATCTAGCTATTTTCAGCTAAGAATTGAAATTACTTGCTGAAATATATGTATGTCACATCACATATATATACTAGACTAGACCTCTTACCGTATGATTAGGGTTGCGATCACAGGTTATAAAAATTGATGGCATGTGGCAATATAATAGTAGCAAATCATGTTGTTTGGACTTCCAATTATTTAGTGGGTACCATTTTTAACTTGATGAATGATTAAGATATTATGTTTTTTTCATAAGTCATCACCAAAGATTGTGAGCCCTTAGGTGGGAGGTTAGGTTTGATTCTTACCATGTTTATTCATCCACGCAAATAAATTTAAAGGGGGACATGAAACAAATCTCTAATATAGAAAGGAGTTAACTAGTTTGTTCAAAAAATCAAAAAGAAGAGAATGATTTAGATATGGTTAACTAGATTAACAAGTATCTCTACATATAAGTTGTAGAGGGCATGACAGGTAGATGGCAAAATAGAACACCTTAATTCAATGTAATTTCAAGCCTCCATTGATGGCCGGCTCTATTCATGAACAAAAATCTATTTTGCTTAGGGTTTATAAACCGCCAGGAGGTGCTTATATTTACACCTTGAGCAAACGTGCTTTAGGATTTATAAATTGCACTTCTACGTTCTTATTTTAAATTTTCCGAAACATCCTTCGCATGAACAAACCTGCTACTTTCATAAAAGGTCATAAGACAATGCAACAATGTCTACTTTTGGTAATTTTAAATGTATAATTAATAAGTCAATCAAATCATTTGCAACTATGTAAGAAATTGAGAATTGAGGTTCCAATTCCGAGAAAATTATTGTTTGTCGAGTAGGTGTCCTGATCATCACCATTTATTTGTTAAGAACCACATGTTGGAATAATAATTCAAAGTTAAGAGTAGGATTCCTAAGTTGTTTAATATTTGTTATTTTTTCAATTCATGTCTAGTTAGGATTGGATTATCCTAATTTGTATATAATAAGTTTTCTAATGTTAGTTTAATTTGGTTTCTTACTATAGGAATGTTGCTAATTATTTTTAATATATAGAACAGAAAGATCTATAAAAAATAGAGAGAACTTGAATATATTTTTATGCAAACTTGAATCTCATCTTCTCAAAAGATGTATATATATATATATATATATATATATATATATATATATATATAAATACGACTAGAATTAGAATATAAAATACAATTACTTAATTGTCTCATGACTTCTATTAAATAATATTTTATTTAAATTAAGTAATTAAAAAAGAAAAACACTTGAAAAATCAAAATGAATTAGTTTTTAATTTAAGTTCTTATATCAATTGATTATAAATTAATCAAATTTATATTTAGGGAAGCCCAAGTTTTCTAAAATCGAAAGTCATAATTGAATATAATTTGTGAAATTTAAGATATAAAAATAAAAATTTATACTCCAAAAAAACTACTCCCTCTATTCCATAATAATGTTAAAATGATTGTTTGGAGTTTTTTTTTTTTTTCATAATTCAAAATAAGTGAACTTTTTGAAATTTAATATAAATGTTTGATATTTTTTTTTTTTTTTTTTGCCCTTCATTTACATTTTTTAGGTGATAAATTCAAGAGAGTTAATTCCTCATATTTATGATTTTTCTTTAAATTATTTCCCTTTTTAAAAATTGTTTGACAATCACTAAAAGTATAAAAGTGGAAAATACTATTTAATTAATGTCATAATTTTTTTTCTTAAAAAGTATGAGGGTGTTTGGATTGGCTTAAAAGTTGGTCAAATCTAATTTTAAGTCAGTTTTTGACTTTTAGAAGTGTTTAACAAATATAAAAATTAACTTAAAATAAGTTGGGAAGTGTTTGACAATGTAAAAAATGACTTAAAAAATAAAAAGTGGGGATCTTCCCCTACTTTTTATTTTTTGACTTAAAAGTTATTTCAATTTGACTTTTTTTATTTTTGACTTAAAAGTTACTTATTTTAAGTCAAAATCCAAACAGGCTCTATGTATTAACTCACAAATTCACTTAATATGGACCGAAATATTTTCTTATTATAAAAGAGGAAAAAAGAAGACAAAATAGGCAAATAGCAAATAATAGAAAAAATGAATTTAATTTATTAATAGGGATTACTGTAATATATAGAAAAAGGAGACTTTCATTTCCACTTTTCGCACTCACATTTTTATACTATCCGAAATATCCTTCCATAACAAGCCTTACACTCTAAAATCAAGGGTCTGATCGTCATTTTTGAAATACTTGATACATATGAGAGTGGTGAGCGAAATAAAAGAGAAGTGAATGAGATTTGGTATGTACCATAAAACATTTATGCCATCTAAAACCAAGGGTATGACCGTCATAATGTCTTCTCCAATCAACTACTAGTATATATACACAAGTTTTCCTTTGGTCTTTCTTCTACTAGAAATTAAGCTTCTCAAAAAAATATTTATGATGATGAAGAAAAGAGCGATTATTAGTGGAAACGGCAAGGATGGTGTTGATGGGAAGTCGAAAGTGAGAAATGACGTTCTTCCGTTGGGTAGATGGCCTGATCATGCTCAGTTACTGTTTCAGAATCACCACAACTTCAAAGAAAGTGGGAAACCGTTGAGGTTCAAGATGTATAAGGATGGATCCTGGATGGATTTCGAGAAACATGCGATGGATCTGCTCATTTCAGCTTTTGTTAGTGGAAAGGCTATGATTGAGGTGGAAATGGAAGGGTTTAAATTAATTGTTGATTTTTATCGCATGTTTGGGATTGATTTGGACACTGGGAATGAACTGCCAATCTCTTGGACTGATGTCGATGGAAACTTTTTTATCCCTAAAATCTTCATTGAGGATTCAGAAAAGATTCATGAGATTGAAAAAGGAAAGAGGAAGAAGGTAAGAAGGGAAAATGTTCATCTGTCGAGGGAAGAAGGTAAGAAGGGAAAATGAATCGGGCATTACCTCAGCAGAATACACCTCAGATTTTCGACTTCCATAATTTGCCGAGGCTGGCTGCTTTTATTGGAACTAAGTCTCATATCTAGCTATTTTCAGCTAAGAACTGAAATTACTTGTTAAAATATATGTATGTTGGAATTTAACAAGTGTGGATTGTATTTTTTTCAATTTTTTCAATTCATGTCTAGTTAGGATTGGATTATCCTAATTTGTATATAATAAGTTTTCTAGTGTTAGTTTAATTTGGTTTCTTACTATAGGAATGTTGCTGATTATTTTTAATATATAGAACAGAAAGATCTATAAAAAATAGAGAGAACTTGAATATATTTTTATGCAAACTTGAATCTTATCTTCTCAAAAGATGTATATATATATATATATATATAAATACGACTAGAATTAGAATATAAAATACAATTACTTAATTGTCTCATGACTTCTATTAAATAATATTTTATTTAAATTAAGTAATTAAAAAAGAAAAACACTTGAAAAATCAAAATGAATTAGTTTTTAATTTATGTTCTTATATAAATTGATTATAAATTAATCAAATTTATATTTAGGGAAGCCCAAGTTTTCTAAAATCGAAAGTCATAATTGAATATAATTTGTGAAATTTAAGATATAAAAATAAAAATTTATACTCCAAAAAAACTACTCCCTCTATTCCATAATAATGTTAAAATGATTGTTTGGAGTTTTTTCTTTTTCATAATTCAAAATAAGTGAACTTTTTGAAGTTTAATATAAATGTTTGATATATTTTTTTTTTTTTGCCCTTCATTTACATTTTTTAGGTGATAAATTCAAGAGAGTTAATTCCTCATATTTATGATTTTTCTTTAAATTATTTCCCTTTTTAAAAATAGTTTGACAATCACTAAAAGTATAAAAGTGGAAAATACTATTTAGTTAATGTCATAATTTTTTTTCTTAATAAGTATGAGGGTGTTTGGATTGGCTTAAAAGTTAGTCAAATCTAATTTTAAGTCAGTTTTTTACTTCTAGAAGTGTTTGACAAATATAAAAGTTAACTTAAAATAAGTTGGGAAGTGTTTGACAATGTAAATAATGACTTAAAATTAGTTGAAAATGACTTTTAAAAAAAAGTAGGGGTCTTCTTCTACTTTTTATCATTTCAATTTGACTTTTTTTATTTTTGACTTAAAAACTATTTATTTTAAGTCAAAATCCAAACAGGCTTTATGTATTAACTCACAAATTCACTTAATATGGACCGAAAGAATATTTTCTTATTATAAAAGAGAAAAAAGAAGACAAAATAGGTAAATAGCATATAATAGAAAAATTGAATTCAATTTATTAATAGGGATTACTGTAATATAGAAAAAGGAGACTTTCATTTCCACTTTTCACACTTACATTTTTATACTACCCGAAATATCCTTACATAAACAAGCCTTACACTTTAAAATCAAAGGTCTGATCGTCATTTTTGAAATACCTGATACATGTGATAGTGGTGAACGAAATAAGAGAGAGGTGAACGAGATTTGGCATGTACCATAAAATATTTATGCCATCTAAAACCAAGGGTATGACCGTCATTGTCACACCCCAAATTCGGATGTGATGGCACGTGTCCATTTCCCACCGGACACGTCAGCCTAACCCAACCACAACGATAGAGAAGTAGAAATACGAGAATAAAAGATAATAAATAAGCGGAAGACTTTAATTAAGACTCAACACTACCCAGAATTTGGTTGTCACATGTACAAACCTCTAAATACAAAATTCGAATAAAAATATACAAGTCTCAGAGTATAGTTCTCGAATAGAACAAAACTAAAAGTAAAGATAACTCAAGGGCACGTCTGGAATGAACCGCTACCTCTCGAGTATGTCCCGAAGCTCAATCTGCTAAAGAAAATACTAAGCCGAATCTGAGAGAGAAATGCCAACCTACACAATTGTGTAGAAGCAAGGGTGAGTACCGAAAACCACAGGTACTCGCAAGTAACTCTAAACTAAGCAAAACTAGCAGCTACAAACAACTCCTTTCAATCCCAACCGAACCACCGAAACTTCAATCTAGCAGCAAACCAACCAACCTATACTAAACAGATCATATTCAACAGTCAAAACCAACAGTATATCCTCATCAACCTCAGATCAACAAATAAGCGCAAGTAGTTCAAATTCCACATAAGAAGGGTAAACCGATATAATCCACACATCACAGACAAAGATAAGGCAAATGCAATGCAAAATGCAATAATGATGTCATGTAGTCGTGATGCATGTCTGTCCTACGATACACATCTGTTGACGTAATCAGTCTGCGCTGAATACTCAAATCAGAACCCATGGGGGCCACACATGGACCATGTATCACCGTCGGAACCAGATCCCATTGGCATCCAAATCGCTAGCCGGAGCTAGTCCATCTCATATATCTCTAGCCGGAGCTAGTCTCAACTGTGTCTCATATCCATCCATCATCATATCAGTGTCTCAGAACTCATGCAACAGATAGTTCACATATGGGATGAATAATGAATATGCACATGTCATCAATCACAATCATATCATGATCACATCATAGTATTACACATCATCTGTCTCAATCACAACCATATCACGACCACATCATAGTATTACACATCATTTGTCTCAATCACAACCATATCACGACCATATCATAGTATTACACATCATCTGTCTCAACATCAATGTCTGTATCAATCATAGCCTACTCATGCTCTTCTATCCCCTCAATATCAGTTATCACATGACTTATTCAACAAATTCAAGTCATATAAAACACATTTAGCTCGTTTTATTCCCCATCTTTCATTTACAACAATTTCAATCAACAAATAAAACACATCCTCAATCCTCATTACTCCCCAACACAATTAGGAAAGTAGTCATGCGTAGTCTAAGAGTTTTACAAAGTTTGGAAGCCACTTGCCTTAAAACGAACTCCAAAAGTTACTTGACTTGAGCCTTTCCTTTCCGAGTATAATCCGGATCACGATAATCTATTCAAACAATTATTCACAATCACAATTCGAGTCCAATGACACCAAAATCAAGAAATTTAGGGAAAAAGGGCAAAACGGTCCAAAAGTCTAATACCGGAAAACGATACCCAATTCTGGAATTTTTTTATGTAAAATGATCCTTAAAGTATTTGGAAGCTAATGGTGAAAACCAATTTGAAAACGGAGTTGAAATCAATTCACAAACTCAATTTGAAGGAAAATCCATGTTCTTGAAGAAGCCTAAAATATTCGGATCCGAAACCCCGACTCGAAAATGAAATATCTCTTGAAAAACATCTTACCCATGCTTAGATAAGTTCAAATATGAAATTTCATCAAAAACGGAGTTAAGATCGACCTTGAAATTCTCAATTTATCAAACTTTAACTTTACCGGGAAAGTCCAAATTGTATGCGGTTAATATGATGAAAATAATCGATGAATCAATAATTTTATGTTAAAATCAGTTTACCCATAACATAAGGATCATAAATATACCTTTTTCATCAAAAAGGGAGTCCAAATCGATAAAACCCCAATTTTTCCTAAGAGATTTACGAATAGGAAAAAAAACCAGATAAAGAAATTATGAGAAAATGTCGAATTGAAGATTGAATACTTACCCTCATATTAATTCAAGAAGAAACCCGTAAGAATCACTCCATTCCGATCTCTAGAACTCCCGATATGCTCAAAATACTAAATGAACACAATCTGAGATTTTTATAACAGTACATGGCTGTTATGCACCAGAAAAACAGCAGTTAATCTTTCACTAAAAAGGCCGTAATTTCCTCATACGATAGTGAAATGACCCGATTCTTTTTTGTAAAATGTCTTAAATAATGATACGCACCTGCTCGTTCAATCAGAGCTCAATTTCATGCTCGTTGCCCAGTCAAATATCATTTCTACTCGGTAAACAATTATTTCTTATTTACGATAAAAGTCCAATCTCGGGTTAGCGAAAATGCACCAAAATTTGCAGATAAGTCCTATAATTCATGCTCAAAATTTCAGAACCTTCGGAATAATTTTTCGACCTTTAAAACTAATAATGAACCCTTTAGTTGCTACAATTTGCTGAAATAGTGTCAAAGCATCCAAGAAGCTTAAAAGCTCATCCAAAACTCATTTGGCACTTCCCGAACACAAACCAAATATGCTACCAGCTTGAAAATGACATTTCGGACTCAATGAAATCTTCGGAATTTGAATTCGAGGTCTCCTTGACCCGGTATCCGATAAGGCGTCAAGAAACTAACTTTAGGCTCAAAAAATCGAAATGCACTCGGGGACTCTAAAAATTCAACCAAGACTCATTCTAGACTTAGAATCACCCCCTGAATCCAACGGTGCCCTCGGAATTCCATTTCGAGCACCGGAACCTCATTTGTTGACCAAAGTCAACTCTTGATCAAAATTTCACAATTTTTGCAACTTAGGACCTCAAATCTTCGTTTTAACTCCAAATTCGACTCCGTAAATTCTCATAGACCCGTTTCAACATTCTAAAACTGCTGGAATCGACGGAAATTCGATTCGAGTCTCGAAACTCCAAATGACTCGAAATAGCACTTTTAACCAAACTTTAACTCTTAAAAACTCAACTTTCCAAAAACTCAACTTTTCATCAATTTTCCTTCAAACCAACTTCGAAAATACAACAATTAGGACTCGGGGCAACTATCGGGAGGGGTAAAACGGTCATTTTATGAAAATTTCCAAAAATAACATTTAGGGTCATTACAGTCATAATGTCTTCTCCAATCAATTACTAGTATAAATAGACAAGTTCTCCTTTGGTCTTTCTTCTACTAGAAATTAAGCTTCTCAAAAAAATATTTATAATGATGAAGAAAACAACGATTATTAGTGGAAACGGCAAGGATGGTGTTGATGAAGTCAATTTGACTTTTTTATTTTTTACGTAAAAGCTACTTATTTTAAGTCAAAATCCAAACAAGCTTTATGCGTTAACTCACAATTCACTTAATATGGACCGAAAGAATTATTTCTTATTATAAAAGAGAAAAAAGAAGACAAAAAAGGTAAATAGCATATAATAGAAAAATTGAATTTAATTTATTAATAGGGATTACTGCAATATAGAAAAAGGAGACTTTCATTTCCACTTTTCGCACTCACATTTTATACTACCCGAAATATCCTCCTATAAACAAGCCTTACACTCTAAAATCAAGGGTCTGATCGTCATTTTTGAAATACTTGATACATATGAGAGTGGTGAACGAAATAAAAGAGAAGTGAATGAGATTTGGTATGTACCATAAAACATTTATGCCATCTAAAACCAAGGGTATGACCGTCATAATGTCTTCTCCAATCAACTACTAGTATATATAGACAAGTTTTCCTTTGGTCTTTCTTCTACTAGAAATTAAGCTTCTCAAAAAATTATTTATGATGATAAAGAAAACAACGATTATTAGTGGAAATAGCAAGGATGGTGTTGATGGGAAGTCAAAAGTGAGAAATGAGGTTCTTCCGTTGGGTGGTTGGCCTGATCATGCTCAATTACTGTTTCAGAATCACCACAACTTCAAAGAAAGTGGGAAACCGTTGAGGTTCAAGATGTATAAGGATGGATCCTGGATGGATTTCGAGAAACATGCGATGGATCTGCTCATTTCAGCTTTTGTTAGTGGAAAGGCTATGATTGAGGTGGAAATGGAAGTTGGGTTTAAATTAATTGTTGATTTTTATTGCATGTTTGGGATTGATTTGGACACTGGGAATGAACTGCCAATCTCTTGGACTGATGTCGATGGAGACTTTTTTATCCCTAAAATCTTCATTGAGGATTCAGAAAAGATTCACGAGATTGAAAAAGGAAAGAGGAAGAAGGTAAGAAGGGAAAATGTTCATCTGTCGAGGGAAGAAGGTAAGAAGGGAAAATGAATCGGGCATTACCTCAGCAGGATACACCTCAGGTTTTCGACTTCCATAATTTGTCGAGGCTGGCTGCTTTTACTGAAACTAGGTCTTATATCTAGCTATTTTCAGCTAAGAACTGAAATTACTTGTTAAAATATATGTATGTTGGAATTTAACAAGTGTGGATTGTATCCTTTATTAATTAGTAGGTACCATATTTATCTTGATGAATGATTTATATATTTTTATGTTTTTTCATGACTCATTTCTAAAGATTATGAGCCCTCATGTGGGGGGGTTAGGTTTGATTCTTATCATGTTTATTCATCCATGCAAAAAGGTATAAATTTAAAGGAGGACATGGACCAAATCTCTAATATAAAAAGGAATTAACTAGTTTGTTCGGAAAAAAAGAAAGAAAAAGAGAGTGATTTAGATATGCTTAACTAGATTAATAAGTATCTCTACTCGTAAATTGTAGAGAGCATGACAAGTAGTTGGCAAAATAGAACACATTAATTAAATGTGATTTCAACCTTCCATTGATGGCCAATTCTATTCATGAACAAAAATCTATTTTGCTTAGGGTTTATAAACCAAGAGCAAATGTGCTTTGGGATTTATAAATCGCACTTCTACGCTCTTATTTTAAATTATCCGAAACATCCTTCGCATGAACAAACCTACTACTTTCATAAAAGGTCACAAGTATTTTTCTTTTTATCCCAATTTTTCAATGATAATCAAAATTAGTGTAATTTAACCGAGGGAGTTTGTCATATTGTGTTATGAGGATTTATTTCGTCAGTTTTTCTCGATTTTGCCTTATAATCGACAAACATCCATCAATTTTGACCTTTTTGTGTATCTTTTTTTTGTGAGTTCTCAATAAATTTTCATTAAATCTAACAAATAAAATTCAATAAATATTTTACTCGAAGTGAAAACTGTTAACTTTTGACAAACTTAATTAAAGGACTAAAACTATTAAGTTCTTACTTAAAAGACTATTTTTGAATCTACCTTCTTCCACAAATGACTTTTTTGTGTCATTTTTTCTAAACTAAAATTCGTAACAACTATGTGTAGGTAAATATAGATATTAATAGATAGATACTAACGAAGTAAACATGTGACGAAACATGTGTATCTCCTATGGGGTAAGTTTGGATTTTCCTTTTTAACACTAGGTATTAATCAAGGATTTACTATATACATGTTGTGAATAGTCTAGTTTCAAGACTATTATTTTGATTCATACAAATTGTTCACAGGTTAGCACAGTAGTAGGGGGAGAAATTTTCATGAGACGGTTACAATCTATTGTGATGATAAATTAATACGTTCGATTATGTTGAAAATTCTCTCCTCTTGAAATGAAGTTCTTCTTGTAGTGTCAATTTTGTTGGGATGAAATGGGATATATGTGAATTGAAGTGCTTTTAATAGTGTAAATTTTTTTTTGGGATAAAAAAGTATATACGTGTTATCCGTTCTCATTGATGATTTTCATCTTGAAATTAAAAAACTAAGTGTAATAAACTAAGTTTAATGCTACCTTTTATAGAGAATAAAAATTCCTCAACAGGATACACAACTTTCATAATTTTATCTTTATGACGTTCACTTCAACTTCATATCTAGTTATTTTAAGCTAAGAACGAAAAGTACATGCTGAAATATATATTTCAATTTTTACACACTAGACCTCTTACGATATGATTAGGGTTGAAAGCAGATGTACATGTGCCATTACGATTATAAAAGTTGATGATTAGTGGTAATATAATAGTCAGCATATCATGTTGTTTGGACTTCAAATATTTTTAAGCATACAGTTTCCTTTATCCTTTATATTAGGTACAAAACCGAATCAAACCGAAAAAAAATTTGACTAGTGATTTGGTTTGACTTGGCTTAGTATTGGAAAAAAAAAACCCGACTATATATAGTTGGGTTGGTTTGGTTTTAACTAAAAAAAACCAACCCGAGACCAAACCAATCCGACATTATGTATGTAATTTTAAATTTTATTTTATACATAAAAATATTTACTTTGATATAATTTTAAAATATTTCTTATACTATTTCATAGTTTTTATCTTTTAATATATTATTTCAAGTTTAAAACTTAGAATTCTGAATGGTCCAATAAAAATTATAGTTCATAGATGTTGATAATTATAATAAAACTTCAATCAAATTAATACTAATGCAAAAAGAAAATCAATTCAACACTAAGAATGACAATAATATTGAATATTTGTTATTTAGTTTTACATTGGTTTAGACAATTAAAATACATAATCTAATTTTAATTTTCCTTAAATATTTAGTAATGTAACTAATACTTATTAAACTTATTTTAGCATGATTTAGTACTTTTAAATTATGATCATTTTCATTATGACTTTGCAATATTTATTTAATATGATGATTTCATTATTATTTTTTATTGAATATTTTTGTGTCATCGGTACTCATCTCATATTGTGTTGTTTTTTTAAGAAACCTTAGATAATTGTATTTTGGTTGGACTAAAGAAATATTTGGAACACAAGTTAATTATATGTTTGTATGCAAACTTTACCGAAAAATCCAAAAATCTGAAAAAATCCGAGGTTTACTAGTTTGGTTTGATTTATAAATTTAAAAATTCGACACAATGGTTTGGTATTTGAAAAATCCGAACCAACCCGAGGTTGAAAAACCCGAAAAAATTCGAATTTTATTAGTTTGGTTTGGTTTATAAATTTAAAAAATTTACACAAATAATTTGATTTGATATTTGAAAAACACGAACCAACCCAGTCATGTACACCCCTACTTTATATAAGAATTAGCAAAACAGATGGAATAATGCTTTATGAATTTATTGAATAAAATGTATATTTAGATCGATCACAAATAAAAATATTTTCAATAGATTCACTTCTCTGATTATTTTTCTCACAGAGGAGAAGAGAAAGCAACCCTTGGGGTTTGCCTTATTTTGTCGCTGAAGTGAGGCAAAAGTTAAAGTTATAATTTTAACGGAAAAGGGTCAAAAATTGCCCCTGAACTATGCGAAATAGACCACTTATACCCTCCATTACATTTTGGGATAAAAAATACCCCCCTCAAGAGTTAACACCCCAATTTTTTAGTGACGTGGCAAGCCACATGGGACTAATCCCTCCACCTAAGCATTGCCAACTAAGATTCACTACAAAAGATCTTGACTTTTAGTGGCGACAAAGTCGCCACAAATTTCCAAAATATTGCCACTAAAGGTTATGAGTGATTTTTAGTGGCGACTAAGGCTCCAACAACCATTCGCTAGTAAAACCTATTTTTTCAACAAAAAAATATGATAATTAATTTTCGATTGCGACCTAATTTTATAAAATAAATAACTTGCAATATCCATATTAAAAACATCCAATATTATTACGAAAAATAATCAAAATTACTTCTCGATTCAAATCTCCTACTATATATATATATAATGCATCATTGTAAATTTTATACATTTACATATGACATAAAAATAAAACATATAGTGTCTTCAAACTCCTACTTAATCGATATCATATTTGGTTTTTTAAAAACAATGAAGAAAAAAACACAAAATTAGAATTTAATGTTAAAAACTTTTAGTGACGATTTTCTAGGCTTTTGTGGCGACTGTTGTTGCCGCTAAAGGTTTAGTTCTTTTGTAGTGAATCCTAGTTGGCAACGCCTAGGTGGAAGGATTAGTCCCACATGGCTTGCCACGTCAATAAAAATTTGGGGTGTTAACTCTTGAGGGTATTTGTGGTCTCTTAGGATAACAGTAGGGGCATTTTTTATCCCAAAATGTAACGAAGGGTATAAATGGTCATTTCATATAGTTCGGGAGCAATTTTGACCCTTTTCCGTAATTTTAATAATGATTTTTGGATTTTTTTAATTAAATAGGTAAGAAAAAAAAAATAGGATGAAAATCTTTAGAAACGGAGAAAAAAAATAAAGTGAGCTCTTGATTTTTGAATGTGTCATTTAATCGGGCTTAGAATTCTATCAAATATCTATATTGGTCTATATTATCCACCAATTATATGTACGCACTGTGATTTGAATTTGACAGTGTAAACTATATCCTTTATATATTGGGTACCATATTTAGCTTGATAAATGATTTAGATATATTATTTTTTTCATTAGCCATTACCAAAAGTTGTGAGCTTTGATTTGGGAATATGGACCAAACATTTAACATAGAGTTACCTAGTTTGTTCAAAAAAGAAGAATGATTTAAATATGTTTAACTTTTGGTATTTTTAAATATCTAATTTATAACTCAAGAAAATCATTTTCAAGATAGAATCATATACAAAATTTGTTTTTATATATGGTAAAAAATAATACGGTATACATGTGCAACAAATGTGTAAAAAGATTATAAAAATAATATTAAAAAACACGTGCAATACATGTTCTGAGAGATTATATACAGATAATTATGGATATCGATAGATGATAAAACTTGTCCTTAAAACTTAAAAAATCTTAAGAAAGTCATGCTAAAAATTGTGAAATACAAAATATTAGTATGATTTAAATTTAATTCATTTTTTCTTACATCTCTTCATAATAAAATTGATACATTATATATGTGATTTAATTCAACTTTTCATTTTTATTTTATTTCTATGAATAGGCATCAAATGAGAAAATATAAGACAAAAAAATAGTTTAAGTTTTTTCTTTAGTCGTAACTATTTCTTCCTCTTGTATTGTTTTACTAGTTCCTCAACTCAGCTGACAAATTACTCATGAAATTGTTCTTTAGGTCTTCTCTTTTCTCTATTAATTTTTTAATTGAACATTTTCTTGATTTTACATTGTAACTTGTGTTCTTTCTCTTCTTTTTCCTCTCTAAAGTTAAGGTTCTACAAAAATTTGAATATGTTTGTATTATTTTATTTTGTAGATGTTGAAGTTAAAGATGTAGTTATGAATCTTTTTTTGTGAATTTGAGGTTTTAAGTCATTTCTAGATTCAATTTTTATAGAAAAGGACGGTGTTCAATTTTTTATTTTAGATGAGAAGAAAGTTAGAATTGAGATTCTATTCCGAAAAATTGTTGTTTTTATTGATTATGTGTATTGATCATGGTCAATTATTGGTTCAGAATCATGAAAATTTCAAAGAGAGTATTGGAAAGCCAAAGAGGTTAATGTTCTATATGGATAGTCCGTAGGTAAATTCCTAAAAAAAATAATTGTGATGAGTATACTAGTATTAACTTTTGTGAAAGGCATGCAGTTGAATAGTAAAAAATAAGAACAATGAAGTATTTATTTTTATACTAAATTTTAAATTATAATTGAGAATTGTATAATTTACCTAGCCAATAGACTCCCTTGATTTTAACCACGAGATTCATCAATTTTTTTGTTCCAAAGCACTATTTCAATTTTTCTTTATTTTTTTCCTTAAATCAATAGATATATATCCATTGATTTTGACCCTCACAATTGACCTTTTTAGGAATGTACATCTTCTAATGTGAGTTTTTGCTAATTTTCGTTATATCTAACAAACAAAATTCAATAATATTCTACAGGAGATTAACAAACTTGTTACTCTCGCAAATATATCTAATGGTATGGTTCTTGTTTTAAAAAAAATAATTAAGAGATAATAATCAGAAATAATTAATTAAATATTATGATATAAAAATATAAATTCATACACCATAAAAAATTATTATTATTATTATTATAAGTGTAACGACCTGTTCCCGTCGTTATAGAAAAGCCAACGGGCGAAAATTGGAGCCATAAAACTTTTTTGTAGTATTTGAATTTTCCCAACCTTGTCCAGATTTGGACGAAATCGGAGTCATTGAGGTGTAGGGAAATTTGGTAATAATCGGGTGAATCTTTTATGATTTTGATTACATGAGTAGTTAGATAATTCGTTAAGGAATCCGTACGACTTTACGGAATTGAATTCGGGCGAGTAGAACTCCCGGAATCAATCTTAGCATAAAGGGTATTTACTAAGCGTCGTGGGTTAGAGGTGTGTTGTGAAATGAGAATTTTGGAATTCTTGAAATAACTCTCTGTCTCGAGAATGCCGCTTTGGCGCTGTGTTTTGCTGTTGTGGCGGGCTCGACGCGAATTAAAGTCGTTAATAAACTCCTAAATGACCTCATTATGCACTTTCTGACTTTTAGAGCTAAGGAACGACCCCCAGGCGACTCCTACTCGTTTTTCACCATTTTTTAGGCTAAAGGTAAGATTTTCACTCCCCGAATCCGTTTTTCGATCCATAAAACGTAATAGAATGGGTGAATATTTATGGGGGAAGGTTTTGTTATAGATTCTATGGTGGAAACAACCCTAATTTGGATAATTGGGATCATGAGTTTGATCTAGGGTTCATAGAATTGTTAGTAATCTGGGTAATTAATGATTGTTTATTGATTTCCGTATTATATTGATTGTTTGTAGACCAAGAACAAGCGGAACGAATCCGGAAAGGGAAAGATCAAGTTTCTTAGGGTTTCAAGCTTGTTTCAAGGTATGTGATGGTTGTGAATCTATGATTGTGTGATGTATGCTTGTTCTTGCTTCATTATGATACTTGTATATGTATGAATGTTGCAATATTGATCACACTTGTTGTAAATGAAATAGATAATTGATGAATGTCATGAAATCATGACTTAAATGTATGATCTTGATGATATACTTGTGATTATGATTGTGGTGTGTGAAGGAGACCGGTTGCCACATTCCGACATAACTAACTTAGATCAATTGCCACGTTTCGGCATAAAAATGGGATCGATTGCCACGTTCCGACATAAATATGGGATCGGTTGCCACGTTTCGGCATGTTAACTGTTTGGGTTTGGGTTCCATGAGATCAGAGGACCAGTGATTTGACATAAAATGTGAAGTTGTTCGTTGTTCGTAAATGTTGATAATATTATATATGTTGATATATATGCATGTGATTATAATGTTGTTTGACTTGTTTATGTTGCACTAGTGGGATAGCCGCGTGATCCTACCAGTGCATGTGGTTGTGTACTGATTCTGCACTTGCTCTTATTTTTGTTGAGTATAGGGCATCTTCAAGCGGCTATTGACAGACCTCACTTAGAAGATTAGTGATCGTCGCTTCAAATTCAAGGGTGAGCCAATTCTTCCGGGCTACCATGGAATTCTCTTTCGTCTACGTCCACCATTTCCGGACTTAGACATTTGTTTTAGCTAGTTGATTAGTTCATTAGTTGGGGTTGTATCCCTTTCTTGTTTAGACTTGGTTCATTGTTAGAATGTTTCGGTACATTGACTTCTAGGTTCTAGGTTATTCTTCCGCATTGTTAGTTATTATTGTTAGACTTTTGTTAGAGTTTATGGGAATTATATTTTTATTTCCTTAGTGTTTGATTTAAATGCCTTAGTTTTTAGATTATTTTTCTTGGTTTGGGTTGTAGTAGTGGTTCTCCCACCGAAGTGTTAGTGTGGGTGCCAATCACAACGGTCTGGGTCGTGACAATAATATATTTATATATATATATATATATATGCTGTAAAAAATAATGTGTAATTCACCTGCAATATCCGTGCAACATATACGTGCATAGAGATAAAATATAGATTAATATAGATATCAGTAACTAGATACTTACGAAGTATTATTTATCATATAATTGACTAAACGATACATGATATACAAACATTCTTTCTCATAAAACAAACCGTTACAATTGAAGCAAACCTAAAACTAAGGGTAAGATGATCATTTCCTTTTATTCGTCATCCTCAATCAAAAATAGCATAAAAGCTGAGACGTAAAATAAAAGTGCTCACTAAATTTTTTATTTTTTTCTTCTGTTAGATACTCATTTGTATTGCCAAAGTTTCTTTTGTTTCTTCATTCACTTAAGTTCCTTTGATTTGTTGCTTCTCATCTCGTTTGTATTGTCAAAGTTTATGCTTCTTCCTTCACTTAGGTTCTTTTGATTGTGCTTCGATGATCGCCGACAATAAAGTCAATTCGATTTCACCTGTTTTCTATAAAAACAAAGTGGAGATAGTTATTCCTTTCGAGAGGATAACTGGTGGCCAGAGGCGAATCTAGAATTTGAAGACTACATGAGCACTATGGATAACTCATGCACGTTAATTAAAGCATGTCACCAATATCAATTCGTGTCGCAAGTTCAAAAGTACCAGCCCCTTTATTTTTATCCATTTTTTTACAAAAAGTAAACAAAAAGAAACATATTAAGTAGAATTTGAACCCAATTTCATTACCTCAAAATAAAGAGACAGTTGATATTTAAACCAAACCACCTAATTAGTTTTAGTATGACATTAAGCCTAATAAAATATATCTTCTATTCAAGCTATATATATATATATACACACATATATATATAACTTTTTTCGAAGTTCACAGGTGTATGTGAACCCTCAGGTAAGTAGATGGGTCCGCCTCAGGGTAGAAGCGGCAACGATACTTGATATCAATCAAAAAAAATTCAAAATTTGATTCGATGACCATTGTTGTTATTTTTTTTTATAAAAAATAAAAATTTGTAATAACTTTTGGCTCATTAGAAAAGATCGAAATATTAATTTTTTAATGTTTCTTTAATGAACTCGTCCTTAAAGACTTAAAAATTAGACAAAAAAATATCATGCGTGCTAAGAATTGTCAAATATAAAATGCAATTAGAATTTTTGTCCAAAAATTATAATAATTAATCTAACCTTATTACTTGTCAACAATCACGTTTCTCACACCCACAGTTTTTAAATTATCCAAACTTTATTTCACATAAAAACAAAACGTTACAATTGAAGCAAACTTAAAACTAAGGATAAAGTAATCATTTCCTTTTATACGTCTTCTCCCAACAAAAAAGTATTGTAAAAATTGAGACGTAAAGAAACTCACTTAAGTTTTTATTTTTTTCCTTATGTTACAGACTCGTTTGTATTGCCTCTTGTTTCTTCCTTCACTTAAATTCCGTTTCATCTCGTTTGTATCGCATTTTGTTTCTCCCCTCTAAGTTCTTTTGCTTCTCCTATAGCTTGTATCACTCAAAGGAAGTGTATGATGTCGATAGGTTCGATCGGTTCCAGTTCTGCTTCAATGATCATCGGCGATGAAGTCGATTCAATTTCACTTGTTTCCATGGAAATAAGGTGGAGATAGTTGTTCCATTCGAGAGAACAGCTGGTGAAAGCAGAGGCAAACCTAGAATTTGAAGATAATGAATGCACTATCAATAACTAATGCACGTTAGTTAAAGCATGTCTGCCAATATCGATTCGTGTGTTATTTTATTAAACATAGAAATATAAAACTAATGTAATAACATGTAATGAATTAAATAACTATAACCTCAAAATAAAGAGGCACCCAATATTTAAACCAATGCACCCAATTAGTTTTAGTATTATATTAAGGCTAATAAATATATCTTTTGTGCAAACTATATATATGCACATATATATACATAATATTTCCCGAAGTTAACAGGTGTACGTGCACCTTCACGTAAGCACGTGGGTTCGCCTCTCGATGACTCTTGTTGTTATTCCTTTTTAGAAAAAAAAAATTGTAACAACTTTTGGCTCATTAACAGAAATTGAAATATTAATTTTTTTTAAATTTTCTTTAATAAATTTGTCCTTAATGGCTTAATAGTTATAAAAAAAATATAGTGTGAAACATTGTCAAATATAAAATACAATTAGAATTTTTATCATGAAATCATAATTACTAATCTAGTCTGGTCAACAATAACATTTATCATGTCAATAATTTTTAAATTATCCACATATTCTCTTAAATTAAAACAAACCGTTACAATTGAAGTGAAGTTAAACTAACGTTAAGATGGTCATTTGCTTTTATTATGACAAAAAATCATAATTACTAATCTTATCTGGTCAACAATCACATTTCTCAACTCCATAAACTTTAAATTATCCAAATATTCTCTCACATAAAAACAAACCGTTACAATTTAAGTAAAGTTAAAACTAAGGATAAAATGGTCATTTGCTTTTATTCGTCTTCTCCAAAATCAAACTTAAGAGTAAAGTAACTGACTTAAATTTTTGTTTCTTCTTACTGTTAGAGACTCGTTTGTATCTCATGCCTTCTGTTTTTTCCCTTCGAGAGGACAACTTGTGGAAGCAGAGGCGAACCTAAAATTTGAAGACGATGGGTGCACTATCATAACTAATGCACGTTAGTTAAAACATGTCACTCAATAATTGATTCGTGTGCTATTTTTATTAAAATAAAAATACAAAATTAATGTAATAACATATAATGAATTAAATAACTATAATAAATATAATTTGCTTTGTGAAGTGTTGATTTTTTATCTTCACTTTATAGTTTGCACATGAGGTCGCAAGTTCAAAACTACCAACCCCTTAGTTTTATTTATTTTTTAAAATACGAAAAACAACAAAAAGAAACTTATTAAGTGGGATTAAACCCAATTTCATCACCTCAAAATAAAGAGATACCCAATATTTAAACCAATGCATCCAATTAGTTTTAGTATTACATTAAGGCTAATGAAATATATCTTCTATTCAAGGTATATATACATAATTTTTTCGAAGTTAACGGGTGCACGTGCGCCCTCACGTAAGCACATGTGTCCGCCTCTGGGTGGAAGCAGTGACGATATGATATAAATCATAATTTTTTCAAAATTTGATTCGATGATTGTTGTTATTTTGTATTAGAAAAAAATAAATATTTGTAACAACTTTTGGCTCATTAGAAAATACTGAAATATCAATTTTTTAAAATTTCTTTAATGAATTCGTCCTTAAGGTTTTAAAAAAAATCATGCTAAAAATTGTCAAATATAAAATGCAATTAGAATTTTCTTTAGAAAATCATAATTATTAATCTAATCTTTTTATTTGTCAACAATCACATTTCTCACACCCGCAATTTTAAATTATGCAAACTTTCTTGCACATAAAAATAAATCGTTACAATCGAGCGAACGTAAAACTAAGGATAAAATAGTTATTTTCTTTTATTCGTCCTTTCCCATAAAAAAGTAGTATAAAAATTGGGACGTAAGGAACTCACTTAAATTTTTATTTTTTTCCTTCTGTTACAGATAGTTGTTCCTTTCGAGAGGACAACTTGTGAAAGCAGAGGCGACACTAAAATTTGAAGACGATGGGTGCACTATCAATAACTAATTCATGTTAGCTAAAGCATATCAGTCAGTATCGATTCACGTGCTATTTTTATTAAACATAAAAATATAAAACTAATGTAATAACATATAATGAATTAAATAACTATAACCTCAAAATAAAGAGACACCCAATATTTAAACCAATGCACCCAATTAGTTTCAGTATTATATTAATGCTAATAAAAAATATCTTTTGTTCAAGCTATATATATGCGCATAGATATACATAATTTTTCCCGAAGTTAACAGGCGTACGTGCACCTTCACATAAGCACGTGGGTCCGCCTCTCGATGACTCATGTTGTTATTCCCTTTTAGAAAAAAATAAAAATTTGTAAATTTTTGTTTCTTCTTACTGTTAGCGACTTGTTTGTATCGCCTGCCTTCTGTTCTCCCTTCGAGAGGACAACATGTGGAAGCAGAGGCGAATCTCAAATTTGAAGACGGTGGGTGCACTATCATAACGTTAGTTAAAACATGCCACTCAATATTGATTCGTGTGCTATTTTTATTAAAATAAAAATAAAAATACATGTAATAACATATAATGAATTAAATAACTATAATAGATATAATTTGCTTTGTGAAGTGTCAATTTTTTATCTTCACTTTGTAGTTTGCACATGAGGTCGCTAGTTCAAAACTACCAACCCCCTTATTTTTATCGAATTTTTTTTAACGAAAAAACAACAAAAAGAAACGTATTAAGTGGAATTCAAACCCAATTTCATCACCTCAAAATAAAGAGACACCCAATATTTAAACCGATGCATCCAATTAGTTTTAGTATTACATTAAGGCTAATAAAATATATCTTCTATTCAAGCTATATATACACACATATATACATAATTTTTTTCGAAGTTAATGGGTGCGGGTGCACGTGCGCCCTCACGTAAGCATGTGTATCCGCCTCTGGGTGGAAGCAGCGACGATATATGATATAAATCCGAATTTTTCCAAAATTTGATCTAATGATCGTTGTTATTTTTTTTTCCGGAAAAAGGTCAAAATTGCCCCTGAACTATGCGAAATAGACCACTTATACCCTTCCTTACATTTTGGGATAAAAAATGCCCCCGCCATTATCCTAAGAGACCACAAATACCCTCAAGATTTAACACCCCAAATTTTTAGTGACGTGGCAAGCCAAGTGGGATTAACCCCTCCACCTAAGCGCTGCCAACTAGGATTCACTACAAAAGAACTAGGGAAAATTACGTGGAAAGACCATCCTTAAGACTTAACTACATAAATAATAGTACTTTTTCAGTATTACAAATATGAAAGTTTTTTTTACATATATAGCAGTTTTAAATAAACTGATTAGATAATTTTTATTATTAATAAATAGATATATTAATTATCTTCTTACATTAATTCAACCGTGAAAAAAGAGAGGATAATTTTAAATCACTCTCTCTTTATATCTACAGAATTCTAAACGTTCTCAAATACATTCAAGTCATTACTAATCTATATAATCTTATCTCAGAATTCTTCAATTGTTGGTCGAGTTTAATCATTCATTTGAGATACGGTTGGTAACTACTGGGTAGTTATCGAAAGTGTTCATCGCTTCATCTCTTCATATTTAATCTCAATTTTTTTTACGTTTTCACATAGTTCAGGTATGAGTATTATAATATTATTGAGTTTTTCAATTCTTTTTATGCATTTTTTCTGGTAAACTTCATCTTAATTGATGTATATTGTTTCTTTTTATACACAGCAGTTTGAAAAATGGTGAAGGAAGATTCATCATTTGAAATGGAACCACACGATGAATTTGTTGAGATGGTAACACCTGTTGGAGAGCCAAACTTTCATTTGTTGTCTCCAACACCTGTGTCTGATTCAAATTGTTATAACATTCAAAGTGTTTGTGTTTTGCCGTTATCAACAATTGATCATAGTGGTGTTGATCGTCAGACGGAGGAGAGGTCAAAGGAGTACCTGAGAAGGAGAAAGTTAGAAGAGATCAAAAAGGGGAAATATATTGCACTTGATCCTAAAGATCAAGGTCGGAGTGTCAACGTCAAAAGGAGAAAATTTATTGAAGTTGCACCACATAAATCTAAATTGAAGGTATTGTTTTCATGAGACTTTTTGATTCAACCTAACTACTTTAAATAGTATTGCTAACGTGAGAACTTAGGAAAGTACGTAGTAGTTTTAAGAATTTATTATTAAACTTCGAGAATTGTGTAGAAATATCCACCAACAAGTGGATGTTACTTTAATAGGAGTGAATTGTCTTTATGCATAACTTATACATGTACGTGCATATATTCCATAAGAGCTTATTAATTGCAGTCATATAACTTCTATACTATTGTCACTGTTAGTTTTAAAATTTTCAACTTTGTATTGTGTTGCAGAATTGGGAATTTTATTTTGAAGTTGGCAAACATAAAAAACCTAAGCTTGGCGCTACTAATTTAGATTTCGTCAAATCGTTTGAAGAGAAGTTGACCAAGAGTCAGTTGCAAATATTTAGTGACACTTGTTTTGGATTTTTTCTCAAATTGCCTCCAGTGATTCTTCAAACACAATTGATACATTCCTTATTGATGATGGAGGTTGTTCAAGAAAAAACTGATGAGATTTGGCTACTAGTGAATGGTTCGTTGATACATTTTGGGTTAGGTGAATTTGCCATTATGACAGGACTAAAATGTAATGGAGTGGCGCACAAAAATTGTAATTCATGGAAAAAAAATAACTTGATTGATCGTTGTTTTGTTGGCATTAAAAAGATTATTGTTCAAACAATAGCTGATTTTTTTTAAGGTAAACGTTGGACAAGTGATCAAGATGCTGTCAAAATTTCGATACTTCATTTTATTAACACGTTTTTGTTGTGTGACCTCCTTGAAAATAAAGTACCCAACTGGCATTTTGAAATGGTCGAGTCCGGTGATTATGAAACTTATCCGTGGGGAAAATTAGTATTTCATGAGACCTTTGCATCCTTGAAAAATGTTTTAAGAGGAAAGATTGGAAAGAAATTTAATAAATTGTATGGCTTTCCTTTGGCATTTCAAGATTGGTTTTATGAGTGTTGTGCGCAATCAAATGAACAATTTGCTATTATGATTGGAAAAAGGATCCCACGAATTCTAAGTTGGAAAGTGTTATCTAGCCCAAATGCAACCAAGGTTTCAGAGATGCTATCTTCCACAAAGGTGATTTTTTCTTATACTTTATGAACAACAACTATGAATAATTATATGCTTAATTTGTATTGTTGTTAAATTACGTAATATGTAGTTGAAGGTGAGGAATATTTCTGCAACTTTGTTTGAGAAGTCTGCGATGAACTTGAATGATTTAGTTGGCGATGTTGTGGTGAATGATGAATCAAATGGAGCCGAAGTTGCAAGTCAATTAGTTGATGACGACTTTACTACACCACCTCCTGTCTCAAGCAAAGCGAGCAGAAAACCTAAATTTGTACCTCCTATGAATAATATGAACTTGATTGATGAGATACGACGCATATCTGATGGACAA
This sequence comes from Solanum verrucosum, assembly GCF_900185275.1. Classification (NCBI taxonomy): domain Eukaryota; kingdom Viridiplantae; phylum Streptophyta; class Magnoliopsida; order Solanales; family Solanaceae; genus Solanum; species Solanum verrucosum. The sequence goes on from NW_026020415.1 coordinate 568,209, forward strand.
AAGGAGTTAAGGGAAGACTTTCAAGTAGTATGTGAATTTTCCTTCTTTTTAGGTGTTAATATACTATATTCGTGAAAAGCGTTTTGATTATGTTCTTTGTTGATTAGCTAAAACATAAAGTTCATAGTTTAAAGAAGCTCATGATGGAATATGATTCAAAAAATTTCAACGCAATTGAAGTTCTAAGCCAGAAATTTGATAGAAATAATGATTCTAAGCTATTCAATTAGTATCTAATTTTTTTCGATCAGAATATGTTTATGCCTATGTGTATTGTATGTCTTATGTATTTTTAACTAATATCAGTATGAAGAATTTAGAGGCAGAGACGTAAATGTTGATTGTGACGAAGAATATTATGAAAATAATATCAATTGTGACCAACATGTTACTCTTCACTTAGACAATATTCAAACCATCAACGAAGATTCCAACAATGATGTCAAAATTGGTATGTTAAATCTTATTTCAAGTATAAGCAATGTTATTAATAGAAGCTTATTCTAGGTACATAAGCAGTATTCATTTGAATGTAATGGGATCTTTATACCAATAAGATATATTATTCGAGGTATAATATACAAGTAAAAATATATATCTATAAAAAAAATTCAGTTTTATATTGTATCCTTGATATATGTTCTTAGAATAGGCAACTACTAACCATTTGTGAAATTATATTAATTTTATTTGTTATACATTTTCAGTTGGCGAAGTTGAAACTAGGGAGTTAGATCCAGAACTTTTATCGTCAGATTATATTGATGTCCCGGAGTCTCAGATTCATCCATTTACATGTCGAGTGGCATGTAAACAGATTGATAAGTCTTGTTATCCAGAGGTAGAACATATTGTGACAGGACATCTCACACGAAATAGGTGTCCCGACGCATTTCACCAATCTCCATATCTGAATAGTTATGGATCAGGTGACAATATGAGTGGAGGAGCCTCTTCCAAGAGTATTGTGACAGGGGTTCACCCTTTTGGAAGTTTTAATATGGATGTTGATTGTTTAAAAGAGATGGGTGAATTTAGAGAATGGATGAATGAAGGTCGCAGACCACGTAACAAGTTAGTATTCTATTATTTTTATAGTTGTTTGTGTTGTTAATTATAACATATTTCTAATATACAAACTTATAATTATAGGAAGTATCCTTATATTAAAAAAGACAATACTCTCAATCCTCCGTTTGAATTTGGAAAGACGATTATCAGCAAGAAAGATTGGTTCTACAAGTTTGCGTTCAATGGTCAATCTTTGGAAAGTTCGGTATGTAAATATGAAATATTGTGTATAATTAGTTTCGAAAAATGAGGGCTTAATGTGATTGATTATTTGGTTATAAACTATATAGTAATATTTGGAATTATATGCAGCATTTGGATGTTATCCTTTATTATCTGAGAAAGAAAGGAATGCACGATGAAGTTCCAGTTAAGTTCACCACAACTGATTATCTATTTGATCTCAAGATAAAAGCTCTTTATAAGAAATTCATTGAAAATAATGGAGATAGCGATGTGGTGAAGCCTGAACATGATATAGCCAAGTACATACTTGGTGAATTTGTGTTTTCTAACAGGCTGTGGCATACTGTTGATCATATATTGTTTCCTTTCTGTGTTGATGAACAATGGGTGATGGCAAGATTATCTTTTAAAGATAGATCGATATATGTGTATGATTCGATGGGTGATGTTGCTTTTAGAGCCAATATTCACAGTTTTGTTGATGCTTATAGATTTATTATCCCCTCTTCCTCTTGATTTTGAATTTTTTTGACAAAAGGACTGATATTCAATTAAATGATGGGTCGTATAAGAATAAGGCATTGGTTGATCCTTTCAATGTAGTGATGATTGAAGATTTGCCGTTACAACAAGCTGCGTAAGTGCCCTTTATTTCTAAAATCACTAAAGTATACATGAGTAAACTCTTTTAAATTTTTAGCCTTTGATGTTATTTGATTTTTCTTTATTACAGGGATCGTGGCATTTATGTTGCACTGTTTGCGGCAAGATTTATATGTGGTAGTAATGTGTTTGACAATGAATTTGATGTCAATACACAACGTATCAAGTTTGGCTCGTTGCTGTGGAATTATGGCAAGATGAAACTAGAGAAACATATTACCAGTGAATCTAAATCGTCAGGAATAATTAAAAAAATGGATTGCATGAAGCGTTATTATAATTAGCTTATATCTTATGAAATTAAGAGGAATAGTATTAAGGCTTGTCCATTGTGAATGTTTGAGTCACTGATCTTTCATAGTTAGTTGGTATTATGGGTTAACTTGAACTAGTATATTTCTTTGTTTATTTTAGTTAAGTGATGAACCGATATACTATTTTTATTTTGTCATATTCTTATGATGAAGTGTTCTTTTTATTCTAATTTGGTATTAAGAGTTTTTCATGCCTTAAAGTCATCTGATTGTCTTTATTTAACAATTTTTTATTTCTTATTTGATAAGTTTGTAATATTATTCCTAGGCTGTAGGATCTGATGCAATGATTATTTGGTACTTATGGTAAGCACATTAGTGACTTGAGGATTGGTGCCTATCCTAGGGTATTTAATCCCCTTGTTTCAGGTTCACAGCTAGTATAACGCGGAGTATTGACACTGAAAAACAGGATACTTGCTGATGCTTCAATAACTGCAATATTCAAGATCCAGGCAAACTTCTAACATAGGAGATTCAAGAATATCTATTCTGATATTGGAAAAAAGATACCATTGCAACAACCACAAAAGGCACATCATCAGGAATTACCTCTGCTAAAACCCTGCTTCTGAATTGAAACCGATCAAACTGTGATGGTGCTACAACAAAAGCTGAGAAAGACAACTAGGTTTCTGTTGCTCCATTTACATTGTCCTCTGTCTGGAAGTTCAATAACTTTCAACAGTACCACAATAACAGGCACCCAGAAGACATAACCTTCTCAAGGTAGTGCTATACCAATTTCTCATGCTCATTAAGCCAGATCGTCTTCTTCAATGCGAAATCATAAGAAGAAAATACATTATTTCATTTCAATTTGCAAGTTTTTTGACAACTACATTCGAAATGACATCTGATATATATATATGATATAAGTTAAACATACAACAATTGAAATAAAAACAGGAAAAAGTCTTCAAACATGAGAATCGACACATTAATTATAAAAAACTAGAGTCAAATAAACATAAATACTAGCCAACTATGTTCTATAAGAAGAAGGCAGAGCTAAAATTTAAGAATTAAATATGAAAAACTATGCTGTCTGTGGAATGTTTCGGCATGTCTGCCTATTGTGACCTTGTTGTCCACACACTCCGCATGTAATTCTTGACTTCTTTGTTCTTGATTCACCACCATTTTTGTAGCTTATCTTTTGTGGCCTGCCAGGTTTGATTTTTCCCTTGGGCGGTAGGACAATATTTACTGCGACATTTGGAGGAATTTTCCATATACTCTCGTCGGAAATAGGATACATTGGAACTTCATATGTGTTTAGTAGGTTATATTTCTTGTAGTATACAGAACAATATTCATATTCACTCATGTAGTATTTTCTCACGATAGCCAAAGCATGCTTACACGGCATTACATCCATTTGAAATTGCCTACATGTGCATATTCTTTCATGCATATTGACTACATGCCGTTTACCTCCATCATAAACTGTATACAAATATTCCGTTGACGGGACAACCTACATTACAATAATTGTTTTTAGAGGTAGAAGATCAAAGTTTATACAACGATAAAAAATGAGATATCACAAACAGATCACATACCATCATTCCCTGTGATTCCTTCATTTTCTCCCTCATTAGGTTTTCATATTTTGTGCTTAGTGTTGTGCATGTTGCAATTGCTTCATTCCTGTTTGTATTGTTCCAACGACCAATCATCTTCATCAAGTAATCCAACAAATCATATATAAGAAGATCTCTGGCCTCTTTATCAGCTGCATTAACAGATTCTGCAATATTTGAAGTCATCACCATGAATGTATTGACATTGGAGTGTGCAACCGACCATCTGTGATATCCAATTTCGAATAAGTATTCTTTCACCCTATTGTCAATGCTATAGGTCTCAGCCATGTAATGATCGAATTCCTCTGTTGTGTATACATTAGCCATTGCAAAAAATATTTTTCTCAGGACCTTATGGTGCTTCCTGAAATTTTTCTTAATATTGCCCCAAAGATGGTATAAGCATACACAATGAGGCACCCCTGGATACACTTCAGAAGTGGCGTTCAGAATGCTTTCATGCCTATCAGATACGATACACATACCTTCTCTTATGCCATAGGTCTCTCGTATCCTTTCGAAAAACCATTTCCACGATGCATCATTCTCTGAATCGACTACTGCAAAAGCTAATGGAAGTATTTTACCTGATTCATTGATAAAATACATATATAATGAATTAGGCTTTAAAATCATGTTTAACTATTTCTAATAATAGACTATGTATAATGTGAATATGTAGGTAAGATTCAGGAAAAAATTATCCTAAACTCATTTAATAACCAATAGATATTCAATTTAATCTAACCTGCCGCATCCTGTGTGCAAGATGTCAAAATTGTTCCCCTGTAGGCTGCTTTTAAGAAACTACCATCAACAACAACAGCAGGCATGCAATACTCCCATCCTTTAATTGAGGCGTAAAGAGCTATATATGCATATAAAAAACGTCCATCGTCTGTCTTTTCCAATCTTGTAACAGATCCAGGATTTGTATGCTTCACCATGTACAAGTAGCTAGGCAACTTTCCATATGAATCTCTAGGTTTACCTCTTAATATCTCTAGTGCCTTTTTCTTTTGCCCTTCATGCCTTCATGTAGTTCAAATCAACACCATATTGATTTCTAATGTCACGTTGTATATCGGCTGGAGTATATATTGTCTTAGGATTGTCAACATTGCTTGTTAACAAGCCTCCAACAAACTTTGAAGTAGCATGACGTTGTGAAAAAAATCTTGATTCATTTCCACATGTGTGAACATTGTAAAATTTTCTCACCTTGAATATATTTGAATTATTAAGGCTGGAAGACTTAAAATACCATGAACACTGATAATCAACACAAACAAGATAATACCTGCAAAGTTGATTGACATCATATCGTGATTGTAACATATTATAGAATAATAGTCCAAGGATCATTATGATCAAGAATTCTGAAGTTTAGTAGTTGTAAAAATATATTATATATGCTACATACATGATAGGACGTTTTTGAGATTTTACCATGAATTCTTCCTATTTATTACATGATTATAGGTTTCTATCTACGAAACAAATAAAATGTCTTCTAACATCGCCAACCTATTACTCTCAACTGATCTCCTCGGCATTAACTCCATGGATGTGGATTATAATTGAAAAGATGAAGAGCTCAGTAAGGAGACCACAAATAAAACCAAAGTCATGCTGGTGGAACAATCTGGGATATGGCTATTATATGGTTCTATTACTGAAAGAAGGAAATATGCAAAGAGTACTGCAAAAGGGACCATGTTTCATTAACGGATACTTCCTATCTATGTGGATGTAGATGCTTTGGTCACACCAACATAACATGTACACAATAAATTACCAACGAGGTATACACATTAACAGAGGCTGCGAAGCCAATTGGTTATCAAACGCAACATAGAGACTCCAAAGAGGACATTATTAATGGAGACGGGAATTATATAGTGACGCCTTGGTAACTGGTCAATATTGAATACTAGAGATACGTAAAAATACTGAATTGCAAGGACTTTTAATGTATAAGTTACTTGATTATGTACTTCACCGCATTTATACCATCCGTTATTTGAATTCAAATATACTATATACCAAGTATTTTATACTTGAATATTATACCACGTATTATATATTGAAATAAACTCTTTAACAAGCAAAACGCAGTAAAATATACTTTATACCAAGTAGTATATACTATAATATATTTTATGCCAAGTATTATATACTAGAACATACTATATACCAAGTATTATATACTAGAATATAATGTATAGCAGTCAGCTACCAGAATAACAAGTACTAACATGAATTTTATACTAACTTATAAAATAATTTTTACTATTTGTTGAAGTTCATTTATTACCTCGTCGTACTTGAACGCTTAACTTTGAACTGAAAATTTTCCTTGATGGCAATGCGATTTAAAACATCTTGGAGTATCTCCTTGTTCATATACAACTGACCTTTTTTTATGTCTTTATGAACTCTGTTGTTGATTATACCATCTTCGTCAATTTCCATTTCATCACGCGAGTAATTGTTGTCTATTGAAATAAGTGTTTGAGTGAGTTCAACACGTTCTACCAGTTGCATCTCATGGGTAGAATTAGAACTTGAACTGATAGGATTAGAAAATGACAAAATTCCGTCACAGTTTTTTTCCTTCAATGTTATACACAATGAAAAATCTGTGAAGGGACTTTTTCTTTTCAAATCCAAATACCATCTCAAATTCCTATCATTGTATATCTTCATTGGAGTATAATTTTGCTTCACAAAATATTTAATTTCAATTGTATCTGTTGAAGCATAAACCCCAAGTATCTTCGTCATTTCATCAAGGATGGTATCCAAATTCGAACTCACTTTTAGTGTCACACCATCAACTATGAAATTGTTGTAATTGTGTTCACTATCCCATTTACCATCGTGTTGAACCAAAATTGCAATTCTTCTTCCATGTCAATAGTCGTTTAATTTACTTGATTTTGTAGTAGAAGGAAGATACAACTAATGTAGTATAGTTCTTATGAAATACGGTTACTTATACCTTAAAAAAAGGTACTGAACAGTTCATGACCTTAAAAAAAGGAACTGAACAGTTCATGCTGCCTTAAATTTCTATTTTATTTAACACGATCTTTTGAGAATGCAAAACGGCTAAGGAAGTAAATATTTAATTGTCATAAATGTTATTCACTGAATACTGCCATATATATGTAATTATTTACATAAAAGTGTCTACTTATTTTTTTTCCCGAAGAACTAGACCTTTAGCGGCGACACAAGTCGCCACAAAAGCCCAGAATATCGTCATTAAAGGTTTTAACTTATTTTTAACATTAAATTCTAATTTTGTGTTTTTTTCTTCATTATTTTAAAAAAATCATAAATGATATCGATCAAGGAGGAGTTTGAAGACACTATATGTTTTATTTTTATGTCATATGTAAATGCATAAAATGTACAATTATGCATTATGTAGTAGAAGATTTGAATCGAGAAGTAATTTTGATGATTTTCGTAATAATATTGGATGTTTTTAATATTGATAGTGCATGTTATTTATTTTAGAAAATTAAATTGCTACCAAAAAATAATTATCATATTTTTTTCAATAAAGAAAAATATGTACTAAAAATCACTCATAACCTTTAATGGCAATATTTTTGTCACGCCCCGAGCCTACACCCTGGGCGGGACCGGCACTCGGAGACCATTGCTGGCCCCAAGCGAACCCTTGGCCTAGCTTTCTTAACTCAGCGGAAACCTAACTCAACAGAATAACTCAAAGCAATGCAATATTTCAAAAAAAAAACAACTTAACTTATAAAATATGGCCCTAAGGCAACCCGAATCTCAAAATAGGATATTTACATAAATACGTAGTCAAGAGACTCAAAACTAGCTAACTGACTGTCTGTCTAACTGTCTATTGAAGCCTCTAATATACTGAGATGGATGTGGGGACAGACCCCGCAACATCCTAATAGAACAAAACTAAGTACACAAAATAATTGAGTCCTCCGGAATGCAAGGAGGCTCACCACAGACTCTGGAGTGCTCAGCTGGATCAACGACGTGCAGGATGCTGATCCGGGGTACCTGTATCTGCATCATAAGACGATGCAGGCCAACTGGCATCAGTACATGGAATGTACGAATATGTGAGCTGGAAAAGCTGAACCACAACTTAAGCTTGAAAGGAGAACAAGAGATCACTTACCTTGACTCTGAACGACTCATATACGTAACTGGACTCAAAGTAAAGCAATAAGACACGAGCCACACATATAAAACTTGTAAAAGAATGTAAACAACTTAGATCGTTAAGGATAAAATGACAACAAACTCCACTTTTCTTTTATAAACATAACACAGTTTTTGTGGGAGGTTCTTTAACCGACAACCACCACTACGAGCCTTAGTGATGATACAACGTTTTACCTCACGTTGCCAAAGGACCATCATATACCTTGCCATCGATATAGGACCTTACTTTTGCTTAGTGGATCCACTAGCCTAATCTTGCGTGATCATCTAAAAAGAATGATACGCCAAGTCCCATGTTGGCGCATGGTTCTTAGGGAGAGTTGAGTTAATATGAACTCGTGTCCCCCAATTCGGTGCTCAATACTACTCCCAAAATTACTTTGGCTCATGCTTTTAAAATAACTTCTTTCTTTGATTGAGATAATTACTCAAAACTTTAGCCCAAAGGCTCCTTTGGGGAAAGAAAACATGATTCCCTTCTTATTCAAATATAATAGCATTTACGACCTCCTTTGGGAATACTTAGTTCCCTAATAGCTTTCTTTTTTTTGAAGAGAATTCAACTTTAAACTCATGACTTAGCTTGAAACTAAGACTCTTACTCGACTTGAAACTTCACTTGACTTGGAACTATCTTTCCTTGAATCGGAATTATGAATTCAAGGTGTTCGACCACATGTTATGGAAGGATTCTTGAACGCTTAGACGCACTTTGGAACGTCGAAAACAACTATAAAACATAGGTGAATTACTTTGGAACATGCATGAGAAAGTGAGAAGAGAAGAGGGGAAACTTGGCTGAGACTTCAGATTTCTGGTGACACAGATGGGACTTACGGTCGCCATCGACGGACCGTAGATGGACTTACGGTCCGTACTGCAGGTCCGTAGATTGCGTCAGAGATTTTCCCCAAAATTTCATTTAAGAAAAAGACTAAGTGTTGGCCTACGGTACGGACTTACGGTCCGTAGGTCAGGTCACGGACCGTAGGTCGCGACCGTAGATCGACGCCCCATAACCCCAACTTCTGTCCCAATCGACGGTTGACCAGTACAGACCGTTGATCTATCTACGGTCCGTAGGTCAGTCCCGTAGATGGGGATCGACAGCCTAGAAACTTCTGCAAATCGATGGTGGATCAACCTCTAAAGGGTCATAGCTCTTAGAATCATAATCCCCTCAACATACAATAGGTTTCAACTTAAATATACGACCCAATCATGTCTCACAACGTACAATAAATTCAACAACACCACCAACAACCTCAACAACAACTAACAACTAACAACTTCAACACTTCAATAACAAACTCCCAATCTTTTCTCAAAGCAAGGAATAAACTTGGGGTGTGTGGGGGAAAGGATCAACCCACACGGAAAACTCACATACCTTGATAGGGATCACCCCCGACGAAATTCCACAATGGTCTTGACAAATCTCTTCTTTCTTCTCTTCTTCTTCTTCTCCTTCTTCTCTTCTTCAATCACAAGAACCCTAACTCTTTCTCTTACCAAAAATGGGACAAAAAAAATGATCCAAAGATCATCCTAATACAACAATATGAGCTCAAAAGAATTGGCTAGGGAAAAGACTAAAATGCCCTTAATGGTTCCCGGACGGATCTCCTTGTCAACTGCCCAACTTTCAAAGGTCATAACTCCCTCATACGAACTCGGAATCGAGCAAACTCGGTGGCGTTGGAAAGGTCGTTCCACGAACTTTGCAACCATAACTGGAATTCCACCTAACTCATCCTGAGCTAGAATTTGTGGCTGTTCAAAGTTGGCCAAAATTTCACATTTTCCATACTTAGCCAAAATTTCCAAAACTTTAAATTCTTTCCAAAAAAATGAAAATTTCCAATTCTAAGCCTCTTCAATTATTTCGCATTGCCGGATGTTACAATTTTGGGATTTGGTGGCAACTTTTATCGCCACTAAAGGTTTAGTTCTTTTGTAGTGAATCCAAGTTGGCAATGGTTAGGTGGAGGGATTAGTCTCATGTGGCTTGCCACGTCACTAAAAATTTGGGTAGTTAACTCTTGAGGGTATTTTTGGTCTCTTGGGATAAAGACGAGGGTATTTTTTTATCCAAAATGTAATGAAGGATATAAGTGGTCTATTTCGCATATTTTAAGGGTATTTTTTTATCTTTTTCCATTTTTTTCAGAAAAAAAATAAAATTTGTAACAACTTTTGGCTCATTAGAAAATAATGAAATATTAATTTTTTAAAATTTCTTTAATGAATTCGTCCTTAAGGTCTTAAAAATTATTTTTTAAAAATATCATGCTAAAAATTGTCAAATATAAAATGCAATTAGAATTTTTTTAGAAAATCATAATTATTAATCTAGTGTTATTACTTGTCAACAATCACATTTCTCACGCCCACAATTTTTAAATTATCCAACCTTTCTTGCACATAAAAATAAATCGTTACAATTTAAGCGAACTTAAAACTAAGGATAAAATAGTCAATTTTTTTTTTCGCCCTTTCCCATAAAAAAGTAGTATAAAAATTGAGACGTAAGGAACTCACTTAAGTTTTTGTTTTTTTCCTTTTGTTACAGACTCATTTGTATTGCCTTCTGTTTCTTCGTTCATTTAAATCCCGTTTGTATCGCCTTCTGTTTCTTTCCTCTAAGTTCCTTTGCTTCTCCTATAGTTTGTATCACTCAAAGGAAGTGTATGATATCGATAGGTTTGATCAGTTTTAATTGTGCTCCGATGATCGTCCAATGATCATCGACGATGAAGTCGATTCGGTTTCACCCGTTTTCCATAGAAATAAGGTGGAGATAGTTGTTTCTTTCAAGAGGACAACTTGTGAAAGCAGAGGTGACCCTAAAATTTGAAGACAATGGGTGCACTATCAATAACTAATTCATGTTAGTTAAAGTATATCAGCCAATATCGATTTGTGTGCTATATTTATTAAACATAGAAATATAAAACTAATGTAATAAAATCTAATGAATTAAATAATATCTATAACCTCAAAATAAAGAGACACCCAATATTTAAACCAATACACCCAATTAGTTTTAGTATTATATTAAGGCTAATAAAATATATCTTCTGTTCAAGCTATATATATATATATATATATATATATATATATATATATAATTTTTTCGAAGTTAACAGGTGTACGTACATCCTCACGTAAGCACGTGGATCCGCCTCTCGATGACTCTTGTTGTTATTTCTTTTTAGAAAAAAATAAAAATGTATAACAACTTTTGGCTCATTAACAAAAATTGAACTATTAATTTTTTAAAATTTCTTTAAGAAATTCATCCTTAAGATTTAGTAATTATAAAAAAATATTATGTGAAAAATGGTCAAATATAAAATACAATTAGAATTTTTATCATAAAAATCATTAATTACTAATTTAGTCTGGTCAACAATCATATTTCTCAGGTCAATAATTTTTAAATTATCCAAATATTGTCTCACATTAAAACAAACCGTTATAATTGAAGTGAAGTTAAACTAAGGTTAACATGGTCATTTGCTTTTATTTGTCTTCTCCAAAATCACTTAAATTTTTGTTTCTTCTTACTGTTAGAGAACTTGTTTGTATCGCCTGCCTTCTGTTTCTTCTTTATCTCGTTTGTATCGGCTTCTGTTTCTTCCTTCTAAGTTCCTTCTTCTTCTCTAGTTTGTATCGCTCAACGGAATTTGAAGGGATGTCGATAGCTTCGGTCGGTTCCTGTGCTCCGATGATCGCCGGCGATGAAGTCGATTCGATTTCAGCTGTTTTCAATGGTAACAAGGTGGAGATAGCTATTCCTTTCGAGAGGGCAGCAGGTGGAAGCGGCGACGACGGTGTCTATGAGACGAAAGTGAGGGTTGAGGTTCCTATTCCGAGGAACTGGTTGATTCCGTCGGCTAGATCGACTGATCATTCTAAGTTGCTGGTTCAAAACCACCGGAATTTCAAGGAGAGTGGGATGCCGGTGAGGTTTATGGTGTTTAAGGATGGATCGTGGGAGGATTTCGAGAAAAAAACCATGGATGTGCTGGTTTCAGCTTTTGTGAGTGGCGAGGCTATGGTTGTGATGGAAATGGAAGGGTGTAAATTGATTTTTGATTTTTATCGAATGATAGGAATCAATTTGGACAGTGGTAATGAGCTGCCCATCGCTTGGATTGATGTCGGTGGTAAGGGTTTTTACCCTAAGGTCTTCATTGAGGGTTCAGAAAATCTCGATAAAAACGAGGTAAATGTTGATGAAAAGTTCTCCTCGGAGAATCGTAAGATTGAACTTGAGATAAAAATCATTGAGAGGAACTCAGCCGGAGACGAGTTAGGAAAGAGGAAGAGGGAAAGTGAGGTAAACGAAGTGGTGAGGGAAGTAGGCAGTTCATCTAGGAATGTGATAGAGCAGCGTGTTGTCTCTACGCCTACTGAATTGCTTCCACCAAAGTGGCCTAGGACAAGGTCATTGGGGAACGAGGAGGAAAACTATCGGAAGGTAAGGGGTTTACTGTTTTCTGTTTTGAAAGCTGGTGTTACAGTCACTGCTGTTCATCAGTGCACTAGAACCGGGCCAGTGGAACAGGCCCGGTTTGAAGTTTTCAGAAATAATGTGCAGATAGTTAAAAGAGCTAGAGGGGACGCCAGGGTTGAGTATGCCTGGTATGGGACCTCGTCGGCGAAAATGGATAGTGTCATGTGGCGTGGTTTTCAAATGCAGAGAATTGTTCCCGGTTACCATACTCACGGTGTTGGTATCTACCTGTCGCCTTTATGCTCACCTCAAAATAGGTATGTGCTGCTCTTGAACTAGTTTATTATTGGTGTTTTCTTAATTGTTGCTTATGTTCATTTATTTTTTGGTACTTGTTATTGGTTGTGTGTGTAGTGAAATGATGTGCGAGATAGATGAAAATGGTGAAAAGCATATCATGTTATGTCGAGTTATATTGGGAAAGCTCGAGAAGGTTGAGTTAGGATCTCAGCAGCTGTTTCCGTCAAGTGCGGATTTTGATACTGGAGTTGATGACTTAATCAATCCAAAGCTGCATGTGGTATGGGGTAGCAATATGAACACCCACATTCTACCCTTGTTTATAGTCAGTTATAAATCTGGTTTTCATATGTCAGGTATGTATTGCTCCTTTTCGTTATTCATTTCTTTCAATTACTTTTAATTGTCTCAAGAGAAACGGAACAGTCAAGTGCAAATACAGGTCGACTGAATGGTGGTGCTCATGCTCATAGCTCATTGATTCTATTAAAGCTACAGAGTTCACTTCCCCCACCAAAAAATCTGGAGTTCCAAAGTTTGTATAGCTCCTATCAGGTAAGTTTGGATTTCCCTTTTTAACACTGGTTATTCAAGGATTTACTATATACAGGTGGTGAATCTGGTTTCAAGACCATTATTTTGATCTTGACTTCTAATACAAATTGTTCACAGGAAGGCAAAGTAGGGAAAGAAATTTTCATGACACAGTTACGATCTCTTGTTGGTGAGGACTTGTTGCATTCAATTATTCAGGAAGTCCATGGCTGAGATGAGGTTCTTTTAGTGTAATTTTGGTGGGATGAAATGGGATGTTTTCTCATTGATAAGCCCAACTTGTACAAAAGAAGTTGTTGTAGTGATAATATTAAAAGGCTCAGGATGTTTTTGCCTTTTAATGAAGTAAAACCTGTTCAAACAACTACCTGTTCTGCATGTGGAATTTTGTTTGGGAATCGTCTAGCTATAATGTGCACATCCCGCCTTCTTTAAGTGAGGAGGCTTGAGTATGGCTTCACAGAAATATGATTTGATATGGTTTGTCTTACAGTTTTTTTCCTGTCTCTGTTCTTCATGTTCTTTGGATATTGTGTGGACCTTCTTGTGTGTGGATTTTAACCCTTTCCTTTTTATTTTATCTATATCACTCTATGTAACTTGGGAGACTTTTACATATATTTTACATATATCTCTGCTTGCCAGAAAGAGAATCACATTCATTTGATCACGATCCTTGTCAGAATTAGCAGCTTAAGTTGGTCGTTGATATTTCCTGTGCTTTGAATGGTTATTTAATCAGGGCCTTGCTTTACTCGTGCATGATGCATATACGTAGTGTTGCATGTGAGTAGTTTGTTTTTTGAAACATTCTATGTTAGTGAAGCTCGAGGCATGAATTCTAGGGACGTGCCTGCTTTTGAGTTGTGACTAGGATGCTAGACTATGTTAACAAACACACCCTTCAATTTATGTGACTTATTTTTTAGTTTGTTCCAAAAGAATGCTCCCTATTTAAATTTGGGAACAATTTATGTGTAACTTTCCACTTTTTCTTTGATGACGAGCTTTTATAGCCACACATACTTCAACCGTTTGTGACCACAAAAATGTTATGGCATGTCTAATAGCACAAGTTTCAAAAGTTACCTTGTTTATTCTTAATCGTCGTGCTCAATCAACTAGGGTCATATAAAATGAAATAGAGGGAATAATTGATTCGGTACATGGTTGTATGGACCTTGCTTTGTGTTTATGTGATTCATGCAAACTATCTGTTGCATGTAAGAAGTTTGGTTTCACTAGTAAGTATTCCAGTTTGTGTAAAGCTATGTACTTTATATGGAGGTGCTTTCCTTCGAATTGTGATGAGGGTGGCAGCTTTATTAACATATAGTTGGTTTATTATTGATTGATCGTCAGTTTGTGGTATAGAACCAACTGAAGTGCTGTCTCATGCAATGATGTTTTGCTTTCTGGTGAGTGGAAGTATTTATGACATTCACTTGCATGTCTACTTTCTGTTAATGTGTTGTACGTTTTTGTGTGCATGAGTCTTTTTTATCCTTGAGCAAAAACTATGTTCAGGTCCTTGGATTTCACTGGAAGAAGAACATTAGAAATCTTCTTTCAGTTAACTGATTTCCTGCTTAATCATGTGTGTATTATGCCACGGGGTGGGAAGATATATATATTGCCTGTTCTTAGGGTGAGATAAGATCTCATTACCACTTGGAGGTCCTTGCATAGTCATGATAAAGGTAAAATATTTAAAAAGAAAATGTTTTAGCAATTTTCATAAATAAATTAACTAGAAGCAACTTATGTGATCAGTTGTTGCTTGTGGCATAGAAGTAAACAATCTGTCTATGACACGTGGCAAATATGACTGTGGAGTATAATGTGGACACTAGGTGCTTACCCTCATGCTTGTGTTGCTGATTAAAAGATGAGTAATTTTCCTTTAAATGAGGTAGGTGTATTTGCATGTCTAGTGGATGCTTTAACTTCTCAAGGCTGGCTGCTTTTAATGGAATTAGGGTTATATATCTAGCTGTTTTCAGTGTAAGAACGGAAAATTACTGGAAAAAGTTCTGTATCAGATATAGTATAACAGTTGATGGCTAGTGGCAGTAGTGCGTTTGTAAATTATGTCAGCATACAGGGGTATCATGTTTTTCAGCACACTGTTTTCCTTTATACAAGAATGCAAAGTTTTTGAATGTTTATATTGGTCTATACTATCCACCAACTACATGTACTGTGGTTAAATTTTGACAGTGCGGATTATATCCTCCATTTAGTGGGTTGCATATTTTTTTTTTTTTTGAGAATGGTAAAGTTGTATTCATCAGCAATGAGGGTATGCTGGCAACCAAACAAAAAAATTCCAAGGCGAAGTAGTCATGATTACAAATAGCCTAGGAAATCTACTAACTGATTTACATCATCTATACCCTCTTCTTTACACCAAAAATATAGAGTATTAATGCAGTTTTCTTTAACTTTCTGCATTGGGTTAGTAATATTCTTAAAGCACCTATTGTTTCTTTCCTTCCAAATTGACCACCATATGCAAGATGGAACTAGATTCCACCATTTTTTCTGTGTTTTACTTCCCCCTCTTCTCATCCAACAGTTTAATAGGTCAGCAGTATGCTCAGGCACCACCCAAGGATCTTGAATAATGCTTTGAAACAGATACCATATCTGGGCAGTCACTCTACAGTGAAGGAACAAATGATTGTTTGTTTCCTCCTTCTCATGGCAAAAGAAGCACCTAGAAACAATCTGAAATCCTCTTTTTTTCAGTCTCTCCTGAGTCAGACATGCTCTTCTGCACACTAACCATGTGAAACACTTTATCTTGATCTTGGGTTGCATATTTAGCTTGATGAATGATTTAAAGATGCTTAACTGGGTTAATAAGTCTCTACTCGTAAGCTGTAGAGGGAATAACAGATAGTTGGCAAAATAGAACACATTAAATGTGATTTCAACATTCCATTGATGGCGAACCAGGGCCGACTTTATTCATGAACTCAAAACTGAACAAAAATCTATTTGGGTTGGGTTTTATAAATGAGGAGGTGTTCAGATTTACAGCTTGAGCAGACGTGCTTTAGTTAGGCTGCCTAATTGGCAAATATAGGATGCCGTTCATTTGTTACTGTTGGAATCAGAAATTTGGTTGTTGTGAATTTTTTTCTCTATTTTGATTATTTACTTTGTATCTTTCCACTCATTTGGCGAGGAAAATGAGTTCAACTTAAGTTTCTGTTAGACAATTTTCCCAGTCTTAGTGCCAAAAACCAGGCTACATTAAAATAATGTTCAACTTAGTTTTCTATTGGAAGATCTTCCTAGTCTTAGTGCCAAAACTAGCTACGTAGCAGTAAGAAAACCATAATTTCTTTGCTGTGCTTATATTCACTTCGATGTGTTGCAGTTTTTGTTTGTTCAGTTACTTACTGAGCGTCTCCATCTGTTTGTTATTTCTCTGGAATAGACTGTAAGTTGGGGGTCGACCTTATATTCCTTTCGTTCGGCACAAGGTTCAAGAATCCGTTAGATGTTTCTATCCCTCTCATAGATGTTGTGTACCTTAACTTTGACTCTTAACTTTTTCTTCTAGTACATATGTGACCCTCAACCTGTATTTTTTGCTAGCTCACATACTGTTCTTTCAAATAATTGTAGAGGATTAGTGTAATTTGAACACTTTAGTTGGGATCCAAGGGCAGACATCTTTGCTTCATGCGGAGTTTAAGACAGAATAAGATGGAGAAAAGTGGAAAAAGATCATAAATTGGTATTTGATCCATGTTATTAGTATATCTTGAGTTAGTCACCTTTTCTTGTAAATTAGATACTACAACAACTGCTAGGCCTTAGTCCCAAACAAGTTGGGGTCAGGTATATGAACTTTCACTGACCATGTTCTCCATTTAAGCTCAATCCATATCATTATCGTACCAAACAAAAATAAATGTGAAAACAAAGTTAAATATATATAAAAGTAATTGTAGTAGTACCAATAGTAATAATAGTAGTAATATTAGAAGTTCTCTATATTTTCACTGGCATATATAAATCTATCATAAGATCAAGATACTCCTAGAAAAGCAGTAGATTCAAATTAGCGTACTAACAAGACTAAAACTTATTCCCAACTAGTAGATATCACATTTATGGATCCTTTTTTTCCATATTTCTCTTAAATTAGATGACTTGGTGAAGGTATCTTGTGGGTTTTCACTTCTCTCACTGGTGGAATGTCAGGAGTGAAAATGTTGTACTTTGCTGTCATTTGAATGATGCGGTGGTTGTTATTTTTTCTATTTCCACCTTTAACTACCATTATTCCAAAAGATATCTCATCTTCCTTTTTCATGATGCACATGTTCGGTAGTATCTATTGTACAGCCTCGAAAAACATGAGTTTGGTCTTTTCACCATCACTTATTTCAATGAGTTTCAACAAGTCGGTATGTTTTCTTCGCGAGCACCCTTCTTGCTTGATTGTCCAAATAGTGAAAGCATTATCATGAACTACTAATCTTAATCAACCTTTTAATTTCATGATGGTGTTCATGGAATCATCAATATTTGGCATGATTTCTCATAAACACACACTGTTAAATTTCCCTACAAATGAAATAATTACCAGAAAGGTGTTCTGACAAGTTAAATTGCATGAATGTGGATATATAACATAGAGGCTAAAATTCTCCATGTATCAACTTGTTGCAACTGATCTGAAGTGATGAAATTCATATGAATTCCTTTTTGATATAACAGATTATTTATTTAAGCATATTTGTCATCCTCTTATGATTTGGAGTAATAAGTGATGATTGTTGGACTATGGATGCTGTATGTTGAAGACCCATGAGTTATCTAGATTTATTAGGTAGTTATTAATGTTTCATAATGGCATTTATTTTTTTGAAACTGGTAACGTTTGTATTTCATATAGTACTTAGGTAGTACTAAAAAACCATATTTACAAATAAGCAGAAAGGAAGTACAATCTATCCAAAAACTGAACCAATTCTAAATGGACCCTAAAACATCTATGATTGACTAAGTTTCATTGGAGTAAACATTTGTACACCAAAAACAGAACAACAAAATACACTTAAGCTTCACCTCCTGCAGGTTGTTGTTCCTATTCTCAAAACATATATCGTTTCTCTCCCTCCATATAGTCCACCAAATACAAGCAGGGATCATCCTCCATCTTTCTCTGTTTGTAGCCCCTACTCCAGCCATCTCCCAACTGAATAGAGTCTCATCAATCTTGCTAGGCATACTCCAAGATATGCCTGTGAGATTAAGGAAAATCTGCCACAGCTGCTCAGTAAAGTTGCAGTGTAAGAAGAGATGTCTCACCGTCTCATTAGCCTTACCACATAAGGAACATCTGTTGCAGTTTCATAATTAGTTTGTAAATTATTAATTACTCCCTCCGTTCACTTTTACTTGTCCACTCTGGACTTTGCACACCCCATAAGAAATAATGATTGAAATGAGTGTTTTACCATAATACTCATATAAATTGATGTTTAATATTAGGTCTTGGAAAATGATTTGGTGAATAAGTAATTAATGTTAAGGGTAAAACATGGAAAAAATTAATTGTCTTTATAAAAGTGACAAGTAAAAGTGAATATCTATGTTTGGAATGGTGGACAAAAGTGAACGAAGGGAGTACATCTTAAATTTTAATCAAATTTTAGCTGTTTAATAGATCACAGTACACTACAAGAATCTGATTACCTGAATCTGAGTACTAATTAGATACTCCCTTAGGTATATCTTTAATGACTATAGGCCATCTTCTGCTCTCCTCAATGTTACCTTATCGTAGGAGTTATTGAAAGGGACAAAATGCTGACCTATCCTATTACATTTTTTTCTCTTCAGTTAAAAGAACATTTTCTTTGTCTTGTTTCTCCTCGTAACGGTCTTATGGCTTTTCTTTTGGGCTGTAATCTTCTTGGACTTGGATAATTCATGTAAGAGTGCCCATTGTACCAGCTTGTTTCTTCATTTTATTTCTCATACACAGCACTTCTACATAAGTTCCCTTGCCAGTGACATAATTACCGCAAAAGAAATGTGGCAATTTAAGCAACATGAAAATACAAATATTTTATAATGTAGCTTGCTAAATTTACTGTGTATTAATTACTTGTGACTTGTAAACATGCTGAGAATCATAATAAATTCTTTCTTGGTTATATTTGAGAAGTTATTCCTTGGCGGTCTCCATTAACTCATGAGTGACATAGTGAAAACTCATTAGTTTTGTCCAGATTTATCCGGTAGTAATAACTTCCATAGTCACGTTGGTTGTTTGTAAAGCAATAAATACACATGACAACTGTGATAATTTTTTTTAGCTTTTAATAGATTACAGTACATTATAAATCTGATTATGCACAATAATGGACCAGTATCTGATTAAGTGAATCTTACTCCTGATTAATTACTCTTTGGGCACATATTTCACATGGCTATAGTCTATTTTCTGCTCTTTCCAATCGCACCTTTGCTTATTATCTATTGAAAGGATGAAAATGTTAAGCTATTTTACACACTGTTTTTTGACTGTATGTCGTCTCTCCTTGGGTACTATGTCTTACTGACTACTCATTAGGCCCACGGCCTTCTTGGACTTGGATGCTTTATGTTAGGGTGCACAAGGTCTCAGCACTTGTCTCCTAATTTGATGGAGTGATTTCACTTCTCAAAGGTGGGCGTTGTCTTCTGTTTTCATCACTCTTCGTTCGTCATATCATTGTTATATGAAGGAGTGGAAAAGGAAAGAGATCACATTCCTCTTGTCACTCACATTAACTGGTTACCTAACATCTTTGCAGGGCTAAGACCGTTTGGACCTAATTGCTTCACGTATTAAGGTACTCTGGTACAAGTTCCTTTGCTTAATTTTCTGTGTTATAATAAACTTCTGATAAGTGTCTTGTAGAAGAAGAAAGTTGCTGCATTTTTTCTCAATGTCTCATCAGCTGATCGAAATATCACAGAATCTAGTGAAGGTGAGGTGGAGTGTGAAAATCTTAGTGATTGGATGGCCTGAAAAACTGTACTTAGCACGTTTTGCTTTAATGAGCAAGCAAAGAGTATAATGCAAGTGAGGTGCTTACAGTTCAGTTGTATTTCCATATCTTTAGTGGAGCTTTCTTATGGCTGGTTGCTACATGAGAAAAATGTGGTCATCTTTCATGAGCAAAACAGTGGGCTCCAAGCTTCCTCTTTTGCTTTATTCTTCAAGGTTTATCTGTTGTTTTCTTGACCAGATATTCATCTACACAATTGAAGTGATTGGTCCAAGTATGTTCTTTCCGACAGGTTATCTTGTCCTAGCATGCAAGATAGTTGGCTGTCACCAGCTGTTGCTTCATTCTTCAAGTTCATCTTATATTTGTCACCAGCTGTTGCTTTATTCTTCAAGTTTATCTGTTATTTTCTTCTCCGGCTATTCATCCGTGCCACTGAAGTAATTGGTCCAAGTATGTTCTAACCGACAGGTTATTTTGTCCCAGCATGCAAGATGGTTGGCTGTCACCAGCTGTTGCTTCATTCTTCAAGTTCATTTCATATTTGTCACAGGTATATGTCTTGAGTGCATTCTTTTTATCAGGTTCTGACACCCCCCTTTCTAGCTGCCTTTCCTTTTGACTTTGTTCTGATTGCTTGGCTAGAAGTTGTATTGGTAGATGACTATGTGGGGAGGACTGCAGAATAGTAGTTAATGTATTGTTATTACGTAAATAAATTTCTATAGTTTCTGGATCACATAAGTCAGAGCTCCTAAATTTTGAAGAAAGAAGAATCAATTTTCTTCCTTTCTTGATTACCTTCTTTGTGTATGTAGAAGACTGAATCCATTCAATTCCTAAGAAGGATTACTAATTCTTTTAACTTTTCAAAATATCCTTCATCTCAACCACTTCGACCTTGCTTTTGTAGGAGCAAGTGAGAAAGATTGAAAGGTAGCACCAGTGTATTAATTTGTTTTCAATAGCCATGTTGATCCCCATGTGGTGGTGCTTTTGTTGCTCCTTATTACAGTAGTGGCCTCTGAAGGATCAGAACCACTATTTTTTAGCTGGTAGTCCTGTCTAAACTAATTGAGATATATAGAGGATATGTGAAAATTGAGATAGGGGAAATAAAAAGGAAGGCCTATCTGTGTTAATCAATAAACATCATAATATAGTCCACAAATTGCAATAGAGAAACTAATCTGAAATAATCATTTCATATTTCAGGATAGCATGTGAGTCCTCAAGTATTCATTCTGTTAGCTAAAGTTTTGCGGTTTTCTGTCTCATGGCGGAGATGTAGAATTTAAAACCTTACAACCTATTTTGAAAAAGAATTGGTAGGGACTAAGTCATTTTTAAAACCAGTAGTTGATTTTGAACCTACACTCAAGTCTCTCTAGGAGTTCGGCGCAGGTATTTGATTAATTCTATGGTTTGGACCATCTCAGAAGTGCTACATGTTGGCAGGTATATCACATATTTCCTGTTGATGTTGATCTGGAGAGCAGTTGTGGCGGGTATGTATGGTATGTTAACATTCTTTCAACTATCTTCGTAAAAATATATTATCTGACAACAAAGTTTACCATTGCAAAAGAGAACAGGATATTTTCAGCTTTTACTATCATCCATAAAGCTTCTCTCTTATGTTTATACTGCTACTGATCTGAGATTGCAGATGTATTCTTTGAGGGTCAATGTTTAGTATGTCATGTTAAGACATGCAAGATTCATCAACAATCCGTTGTAGTCTAGTCGGTTAGGATACTCGGTTCTCACCCGAGAGACCCGGGTTCAATTCCCGGCAACGGAATGAACATAACATGACATACTAAACATTGGGTCGGTTTTATTTTTCTGCTACAAGAAGTGTAATATTGTTGTAGATAAACGGCAAGGAAGAGATGATCTTATGAGTCCGATGCCTGCAAAGATGAATACAGTTTAATGTGAGTATAAATAATTTTCGAATGAAATTTTGTAACAGTACTGAATCCTGATCTTTTTAACTCGATTTGCAGGCAGATAAACAGCAAGGAAGAGATGATCTTATGAGTCCGATGCCTGCAAAGATGAATACAGTTTAACGTGAGTATAAATAATTTTCGAATGAAATTTTATAACAGTACTGAATCCTGCTCTTTTTAACTCGATTTGCAGGCAGTTAGATGCACGAATTATCTCGCGTTTGTACCCTCCGTGTGGAGTAATGTAAGCTGTTTATTCTTCTGCAAGCATGAACAATCTAACCGATGCTTCAAGGTGCCCTTTCATAGACTTAAAAATAGATTGCCAAGACCTCTGGTTTACTCTCCGAAGCCTTCGTTTTTTTTTGTATATATATGTAATTGGTATATTCTTTTTCTCGAGGGTTCGGAACAATAAGTCTAACATGTCATTGTTTACATGTATAATACTTCGATAAATTAAGCTCACTTTTGACTATAAATTTTGAGGTTGAAAATTGAATTCTTGAAGTTGTATCTGGCCATGTGTTTTATTTGGAAAAAAAAATGATGTTTTGTAGATGGAAGTTCTAAAAACTGGCTAGAACTTGAAAATAGTTGAAGATCAGATTGTGAAAATCTAGTCCAAATTTTATAGTCAAATAGTTAATTGATGATAATTATTTTATAATTTATAGCAAAATCTGGTCAAAATTTTATAGTCAAATAGTTAATTGATGATAAAAAATTTTATGATTTATAGCAAAATCTGGTCAAAATTTTATAGTCAAATAGTTAATTGATGATAAATTTTTTTATAATTTATAGTCAAACACTAGTTAAATCCTACTCTTGCACGTGAATAGGATAAAAAAAATCACGAACATATACAAAGAAAATAGATGATTAAATTATAAATAACATATCACCTTTGCAGAATATAGTGACTTTTTTTTATTAGATACTCAAGGATCCTGTTTGATCTTGATACATATAGTTTACTTATATAGATGCAGAAATGTGATTTCTAAAATTGTGTTAAGGATATTTAGAAAAGATTATTTTACAAGTGAAAGAGAAAAAGAGAACGACTATTTATTAATTCAGAATATAAATAAAATATGTTATCTCATTGTACCGAAAGAAATTTAGAATTACTCATTCCTATTGTTGATTATAAAATATTTATTTCCAAGAGATGCACAATATATATGCCAATAAAAAAATATGACTGAAGATTGGAAGCTTTTTTATTCAAGTAATGTGGAACGTACATATCACTCAATAATGAATAATTATTAATGTGTCAAGCCATAAATACATACAAGAGAACTCAAAGACGATTTTTAGACTTCCTTTGTTGTTTTGTTAGAATCTTTACTTATATATGTCAAGGAGATCAAATAATTCATATTATAATAATAAAAAAACTAATTTCACCTTTGTGGAGTATAATTTTTTTTTAAATAAGAGTCAATTAAATTCGCTTGTCTCACTCTAGCTTTAACCATGCTCATAGACACATTATAACTCAATAGTTATTATCAACAAATTAACACACACAGTCACACACATATATACACATAGAATTGCATAACATATATGTGATCCAATATTCATAACATTTGTTTAATACAAATATGCTCAAAATCCTAACAAATCTTTGAAAAAGAAATAAATCCTAAACCCTAGAAGCAAAATATTACCATTCAATCAATAGTATATCGTAATAATATACCATTCTAAAATTCCCAAATATATCCTAGACTCACCAAAACAGTAACGAAAAACAAACCCTAGCTAACACAACAAATAAGAATACGACTAATATAATATATGGGGATATATATATACTAAAAAGTAGAGCAACACATTTTTAATATATCAACAAATAAAGTCCAAGACATAAAAAGAGAGTCTTAAAAGACAACTTTATACAAAATCTAAGAAGAAAATACATATATAGTAAAAGAAAAGTCATTAATGAAGGAGACCAAAGCTCCTAACTCTTTTTTATCCGAATATATATTGCTCGAACTAGAAGACAAATTTTGCTATTACTAGTGAGAAGTAATTGACAAAATAGTTGTTTTTTAGATTATTAATTAAGTTTTAGCTAGCGTTTTAAAATTATTTAGTGTTTAATACTTAAATTGAATAATTGATCTGTTCAAATAATTTTTCGAAATAAAATTCTGAAGAAAAAAAAAGACAAAAAAGTATCGTTGGCGGCACTTAAATTCCAGAAAATTCGTGAAGTTTTCTCGTTCCATATTTGGCAGCAATGACAACAACTAAAATCTACTAAACAATTGACTCAATTTTGTATGCCACGTGTTCCATTTTTAACATTTCAAAATGCAGGGGCTTGATGTTGATGTTCATATTTTTATAAATAAAAAACTTTATGGTTGATTTTTATGCCAAGTGTGAATATTAATGTATTCCTTGGCATGGACGGGGTTATCTTAGGCGAAGGGTAATCTGTGAACATCCTTCGTAGAAAAATTATTTAATGTACATAAATGAAATATGAACTATTTATAAAAATATGTTTGGATTTGCAAACCCCTATCAATTTTTGACTCCGCCAATGTTTCTTGGTATTGACAAAATCCAACCCCTTACAAAGAAGTGAAAATTGTTAATTTATATAGGCAACAAAGATGATGCATATGTAATAGGAAAGCTCCACTCAAGTCTTAAAATATTACTCCCTTCATTTTAAATTAATTGAATTGTTGAGATATTTTTTATTTTTTAAATTAATTTAATTGTTCAATTTTTACGACTACTTTTAGAATGTTCTTTCAATTTTACCCTTCATTAGTTAGTATTGGAATTAGTTATTAATTAATATTTAGTTATTTTGATCATGAATTTGATAATAATTAATAAGGGTAAATGGAAAGTTAAACCTAATTTATGTCTTAATCTTCGTTTTTAAAGAGTGTGAAACACCTCAACGATTCAATTAATTTGAAATGAAGGAAGTACTGTCCGTTATATGTATCAACTAATATTTTCTTGAAATTTTTAAGATCTCGTACAAATATAACTGACATATCTATCATTTTGTCCTTCTGATTTGGGTCATGAGTTCCATGTATGGTTTAAAAGATTGTCATCACACCCAATTTTTCTGTCATATATATATGCTTCTAATTAACTCTATAGTAAAGAAATGGGAAGGAAGCTTAGCTTAAATACATGCATCTGGTTTTTATACAAATATTAATTACATTGATCAAATAAATATTTATATGGACCTGATCAGGATTCAACTTGAGCATACAATATTAATCTTGGCATATATATACTCTCATTTACTTAAT
Source organism: Solanum verrucosum (assembly GCF_900185275.1). Taxonomy (NCBI): domain Eukaryota; kingdom Viridiplantae; phylum Streptophyta; class Magnoliopsida; order Solanales; family Solanaceae; genus Solanum; species Solanum verrucosum. The sequence goes on from NW_026020415.1 coordinate 593,873, forward strand.
TAATTAGTAACTTTGATTAAATTTAAACCTAATTGATAACTAGTGGAGCAAACACATCTAATTAGGTGTCAATTTAATAAATATCCCTCTGAAAACAAGACAAAAACATAGATGGTTTAGGCCCATAACCCATTCTTCTACTCCTACTTTTTATATATTTACTTTGTTTTCATAGATTGTGACAAGGATGAATTAAACAGATAAGTTAGCAAAAAGCAGGCCTAATGATGAGGTAACCTTTATGAGACATTATCTCAACAAATTAAATTAATTTAACATGTCATGAAAGATTAGCATAATGTTGAAATTACATAATTTTAAAAATTGTAATATGTTGAGATACTTTCATTTGTTTAGTTCATAATGGATTGGACTGGATTACTTTTAAAAATTAAATATTTGATAAGGTAAGGACCTTATAAATAGTCATTAGTGAACTCGAAAGATCATCGAGAAATTGTTAATCGACAGATAGTATGTCAAGATCATGTTGTTTGGAAATTCAGATGGAGAACTAGATGGGTGTACAAGTTTTTTTTTTCTTTTGGAATAATTTCGCTACTTCCATTTTTATCTAAGTTTAGTTAAGACAAATGAAATTTATCCATATAGAAAGAGGGATCATTATCCTGATTATTATCACGGGATAACTTATTAATTTGAACCAAACAACCCCTATAATTACAAAGTTTAGTGGAACATATATAATCCCAAAATACAGAAACAATTTGGATGATAATTAACAAAAAAGACCTAATTAAATTAGCTTAAGGGTTTAGTACATGGCAATCAAGAACAAATAGAACAATCGTTAAATTAATTGAAATGGGACCCCACGTAGCTAATGAGAATTATCAACTTGATTCATTAATACAAATATGTCATCTTCAGCTTAATTAATTATAGGAATACCAAACCCAACAATAAAACATGTTTCTTAATTAATCAATACTCGTACAGGGTTACTATTAATTAATTAAAGATTAGCAAATGATCATCTCCCTTACTACGTGAAGTGAAGTACTGAAAAGTACTTGTTAGAATAAAAGTAAGAAAAATAAAAATGCAGTACGAAAATATCATTCTCAAGTAGCAGTAAATCAAATATATACTACTATATGATAGCGATTACCAAATGTCATGGTGACTAACTATAATTATCATGAATCATATATTTAGTTGTACATACACGTAGAAACTGCATTGACGCAGACACATATTAATATTTATTGTTGACTATTGGACAGTATAGTAATCGATAAGTCAATCGTAAAATTAGCTTATTGATATATTAGTATTGTGTTATTGGATAAATGGTTGGTGAACAGATTGAAATTTTATAGTGAACAGTTTATTGGTTTATGGATAGATTACTCAATTTCCGTATTGTGTAAACGATTAACCCGTTAAGAATTATCGTTGTTACATTTTTACCGTAAGTATATTTGTTAAATAAATATTTATGTGCATGAACCCTAAAGATTTATACTTTCATATATTTCTTACTATGGATTTACAATTACATTATTACTAGCTTAAGTAGAGCTTGAAAAAATTATTTGTTTGATTAAAGATCAATATATTGGTGAGTGAAAGTGAAAGAAGGGAGTATGAAATGATATAGAGTCAATACACCATCTATAACCGCCCATTAATTATTAATTCAATATCAAATCAATCGATAACTTATTGATTGCATTTAAAAAGCCAAAATCCAATAAGTTAAATCATAAACATAATGATCCGTCCAATTCATCTAACAAGCAACCCTAATATATACAAATCATTTATAAATCCCTCAAATATGAAAGTTACACAGTATATATTATTGTTATTATTAAAATTTATTTTTTATATGATAGTTTATTCCAAACTGAAATGATCTAGTCAAGCAATTGGAATCTTCCAGATTAAGAAAAAACATGAAGAAACTTCAGTGCAGGATATGCACGTTGCCAACTTGGTATGCAATTAATGGTAAACAAATCTTGATTTTGTGTTATGATCAAATAATTTATTAATTAAAATGAGATACTACTATATATATTAAAATACATATATGGAAAATGATGTCCAACTATTCAAGATAAGTCCCAACACGTGAAGACCATGTGGATTCCATATCCATCGTAAAATACTAAAACTTAAATAAAGTAATTTAAAAAATAAATAAATTAATATCCATCACAATTACGTATTCAACATGAATCATATGCTCGATTAATTCACACCACATTCCACTTCGAAAAAGAAACTAATTTACCAATTCAGAAATATAAATAACATATTGGTTGATTGACAATTCACTTTTATTACAATAAGAGCATCAATTTAATATCAAATTTTACACATTAGTTTATATAATGAGATGATTTTTGAGTAAATTTATAAGAATATAACATTTAAGAATGTGACCCAATAATTAATAAAATAAATTTATAATTTATTGTATTTAAGTTTAGGATTTTTCAAAAATAAACTTTCTCCTATTCTTTTGATATAGGTTCAAATTTTAGTAGACCGAGTTAGTATTTGATATCCCCTATAAAAAGCAGGTTCTAAGCGTTACGTTTCAGCATTCTGGTATTCACTGTTACAGCTAATAACACACCAACCCACAAATTTTGCTATCCCTTCTCTAAACTTTACGCGTGGATACCCAATTTCTCTCTTATAAATAAACCCCCTCGCTATACATTTCTTCTTTCTCCTTTTCCCTTCTTGCACCTTCTTTTGTAGCCATTCAAGAATTACTGAAAATCATAGAAGATTTTATCTTTTTTTCTATTGGAGTTTGTGGGGGTTCAAATCTTAACTTTAACTATTTGGGATTAAAGATTTGAACTTTTTTTCATTTTATATTTTGGGTAATCTTGGTTTTCTTGAATTGGTTGGTGTGGAAAGAAGGAGAGGGGGATTTGTGGGGTGAAAATATCTGTAAAAGGGAATGAGGATGAGGGGTGAGATAGTGGGGTACAAAGAAGAGGAAGAAGAAGAGAGGGAAATGGTTGGTGGAGGGTTACCAGAGTCTAAGAAATTTGTTGTGGTGGGTTATGCTCTTACTTCTAAGAAAGTTAAGAGCTTTTTGCAGCCTAAGCTTGAAGGTCTAGCTAGGTAATCTTTGTCTTTTCTTTTCTTTTTTAATTGTAAATTTGTCTTGTTGTTTTGTGTAAAAGTTTTAGCAAGATCATCACACACTCTATTGGAGCTTGAATGTATTTTTTTGGGGGTGTTTTCTGTTTATCTTGCTTTTTTCTCTTTTCTGAATGTTTGTTTCTTCTGTTGATTTCTTGTGAAGTGTACATTAGGATTAGTTTATCTGGATTTTGTATATTACATATTTGATGGTGTTGTTGTTGTTGTTGTTGTTGTTGTACACTCTGTCCTGTCCAGAAAACACTTGTTCCCAAATGACTGTTTGGCAGGGAGAAATGACTTTTTTTTGTGGTTGAAAGTTGAAAATTTTATTATTTAGATTCATTACTACTTTATGTTGCTTTTCCTTGAAGTTGTGAGGTCTTTTAATTTGCACAGTTGATAGTTTGGAATAATTATAATTCTGGCAGTATATTCTTTTACTTCCTGTGGCCAGCATAATTGGAGAATATTTTGGAGGAATAGTAACCTCTGACAGATATTTTTTGGTGCTGTCATACGTCGTTGCTACAAAAAATTTAGATTCTTGAAAATATCAATTAATTTACTAGTCGCTTTCTTAAAATGACCTGTTTGTAATTTAGTCAATGCTGTTGCTAATTTGACATTTGGGAAGTAGTGGGTTAGGAATTAGTCATGGACTCATGGTAGACATTCTAATTTTTACTTTTATTTATTTACTGTTATGATGATATGATATGACCTTAAATAACTAAATGAGGATTCATATAGCTTATCCCCACTTATTTGGACTGAGGCGTAGTTGTTGTTTTACTGTTTGGGATTAAACTCCATCTACCTCAGCTTAGAGTCTCCCGTAGCTGCCCCACTTAAGCTTCCCCTGCCTGGTCCTGCCTCATCAATTACCATTATCTAGTGCAAGTAATTTTACGTACTTTGAATTGTGGTTGCTTTATCATTCGTGCTTTCTGTCTGAAATGGGAAGTTGACCATTGAACTACACTTGTGAATGTCTTGTAGAACCAGAACCGAACATACACTTAAGATTGATGAATGAAGACCCCATCCATGCCATGCCATTACCTTGATTTTGTGTCACTCAATTTTCCATGCAACTTCTTTTACTCAAGTTTTGTCACATAGATTGAGAAAACAATTGCAATTTAGTGGCTAACCTTGCTCATTTATTGTGCAGGAGTAAGGGAATATTATTTGTTGCTATTGATCAGAGCAAACCCCTTTCAGATCAAGGTCCTTTTGACATTGTGCTCCATAAGGTCCATATTTTCTACCTTCTCTAATTCCTTTGTGTATTTCTCCCTCTTAGGGGAATTTATACTTTGTGATCTAATAGTAATCCTTTAATTCGTAAGCAGTCTACCTCCCAAGGTAGGGGTAAGGTCAACATACACTATACCCTCTCGAGACACCACTTGTGGGATTACACTTTGTTTGTTGTTTGTTTGTAATATTGTTAAAGGCATATCACCAAATATCTGTTCTGAAACATGTTACTTGTGTGTATATGCTTGCATACCTAATCCTTTATAGCTTGTCCCCGGGAGATGTCATTTTGTAATATGGTGCCCTCCATCTCTACCTGACATTTTTGTGCTCCTTCCTTGCAGTTGTCAGGAAGCAAGTGGCGGCGTATTCTTGAGGTTGGTTCATTTGGAAGCTTTCTTTGTGTGTGTATGTGTGTGTTTTACAGAGTCCTGTTGATTACAGCTAACATGCATCGTTCAGACAAATCTGTAATAAGTGTAGGCTACAATATACATAATTACTTGAGTGGATTAGACATGCTTTGGCAGTGATTGCTGAGACAAACTGTCTTTTTGCTTAAACTTGTTCTATCTGACATAACTTGCAGACTGCTAGCTCTTTCCCCTGTCATGAATCATGACTTGGTAATTGTGTTAAAAGCCTTGAGCTTCGTGGGCAGATTAGCTGATTGATTGCAGATAGGATTCCTGGTTTCCATATATGGATCTTATTTTTTCCGCGGCTCATCACAATCCTCATATCAGCTTAAGAGGAGAGCACTAACCTAATCAATGCCTTTAATCTTTGGTATATTTCCTTTTTAAGTGCCGCTCTAATGCTCCCCAAGTTGCTTGGATTGAGGCGTATTAGTAGTTGGGATCATACTAGACTAGTTGTTGGAAAAGGTGAACTCAGTGTGCTCTGTTCGCCTTATTTTTATTCTGCTTTTTTACTGATGTTTGTTTCTCTAGGGCCTATTTTTAGTTTAATCAACTGAGTGTATAGGAAGAACCATTATTTTTCTCCTTAGCTCTTTTCTTTGCTCTCTGTGTAGGAATATAGGCTAACGCATCCAGATGTCACAGTTCTTGACCCTCCGGATGCCATACAGCAGGTATACAACCGCCAATACATGCTTGAAGATGTTGCGGACCTGAATTTGTCAGACACCTATGGTAATATTTCCCGTCTGTTCATGGTTATTTGAGAACAATTGATTGCAGTATTTTGGCCCTGGGAAGCTGTGTGAACTGGGATTGCCACATTTTCTTTTTGTTCTTGGTTTGAAGAAGTGGGAAGAGGGCCAAATGCTGGGCTGCTGGGTAAGGGGGATTGAGGAGTAGGGTTTACTTTATCAGTGAAAAAATGGATTAACTTATTTTTGATTGCCTGACAGGGAAAGTTGGTGTTCCCAGGCAACTGGTTATTGAGAAAGATTCTTCATCTATTCCAGATGCAGTAGGTAAAGCTGATCTGAGACTACCTATTGGTATGTTTTTTCTCCTCATTCGTCTTTAATCAACTGATCCTTGGGCAGTTGCCACTTTTTAAACTCAATAAGATCTGTACCTCGCTTGTAGCCATCAAAATTGCAACTGTGTAACTTACTGGGGACAAGCATCTGAATAATTTGATACTGATCTCTTTCAAACTAGAGCAGTATGTAAACAAAGTAATATGTTCATGAAATTCCTGAATTGGGCTTCTTTTATCTTCTCAGTTGCAAAGCCTTTGGCTGCTAAGTCCCATGAGTTGTCTCTAGCCTATGACAAATTCTCTCTTCAGATGCTAGAACCCCCACTTGTGCTACAGGAATTTATCAACCATGGTACGTATATTATTTGAAATAATGAACTTGTGCCTTCCATTCCATGTGCAGATGTTTATAAGTCGTCTTGTTGATGATTATGTATATTTTTCTTGTGGTTGTAGGAGGAATTCTGTTTAAAGTATACATTGTTGGGGAAGCAGTTAAGGTTGTTAGACGATTCAGTTTACCTGATATTAGCAAGCGTGAGCTGTCAAAAAACCCTGGGGTTTTTCGATTCCCAAGAGTTTCTTGTGCTGCTGCATCTGCAGATGAAGCAGATTTAGACCCTTCTGTCGGGGGTGAGCCATCTTTTCCCTCAGTGACTACTTTCTCTTTCTTGATACATCAAATACATCATGGTTGCTTTAGATATGTGAGTGCACAAATTTTTGGCATACACTAGAAGAATAAAGCAGACGAAAAATAAGTGCTTCTTATATTTATTTTTTTATTTCATTTATTGAATTTGTTTCATAGAAACAAATTCTTTATTATTTTTGGACCAAAGGTCTGTTTATTTCTCATGAAATTATCAATACATATCCACGCAAGTAATTAGACCGTTTTAAACAAATGCCAGATAGCCCAAAAAAGGAAATAAAGGACAACTTGGTTTAAATGGCAATATTGGTCTTTCCCAAACCAAGCTGTCCTTTTATTTCCTTTTTTGGGCTCTCTGGCATTTGTTTAAAACGGGTAATTACTAGCCTGGATGTGTATTGATAATTTCATGAGAAATAAACGGGCCTTTGGTCCAAAATTTTTATTTTTATTTTTTTAAAAAAAATTGTTTCTATAAAGCTCTTTAGAAGCTAGCACTATAGATCACCAAGAGCTAGGAAGAATGGGTCGCTGTCATTACTGGATATGAGATTTTCCTAACAAGGATGTTTATCTTATATGACTTGTCTTAGAGTTGTTTTTGTCTTGTTGAGATTTCTCTAGGACCATGAGCTTCTAATTCTTTTGAATCATGGGATCACAGGAGTCTGGAATGGGTTCCTTTAACGTTGATCTTTTACCGCCAACAATAAGCTTTACAATTTTTGCAGTCTCTGCCCCAATACAAGAACATTTTTGCTATTATATTCATTCTAACGATCGTGGTTTCTTTTCATTTCAATAATTCAAACTTATGCAACTATGTTTCAAATTTGATGTGATGACATTTTCAAGGTGATACTTTACATTTTAACATTTCATCTATTATTTTAAACACTTGCTTACTAAGAAACTCAAATAAGATGATACTTTCAAATATTTTACTCCTAAAACCTTGCAATGCAGAATAGGTCTTTGATTATGTGGAACAGAAAGATCATTTTCTGGTTAATAACCTTCCTCCATTTGTTTCCGGAAGTGCTTTAAATGGATCATACTTAGATGATGTTTTATGAGAGGATTACAAGAAATGATTGGTTAGGAAGGGGGCCATCCAGTCGTGATGGTTCTTTGGTGTATGATGCCATTTGAAGTAGTTCACAGATAGGACACTCAATCTGAGGTTTGAAATTTAGAAACTAAAGAGATACAAAGTGTTTGGAAATCCTTGAAAGCTTCTTCGTATGTGGCAAGATGGTATTGCCTTGGAACACTTAGGTGTGTGGGATTTGTTACATACTGTATTTAGTTCATGTTGCTGGATCAGACCAGTGACATCCATCTTACCTAGGTGAATACCATTCTACTCGGGATGACATATTGTGTACTGGTGCATTTAATTATGTATATCTACGTGTAGAGACCTGAAGTAAATCTTGGATGGTTGGTCATGATTTTCTTTAACATCTTATCCTTTGCAGAGCTTCCTCCGCGGCCATTACTTGAGAAGCTTGCTAAGGAACTTCGACGTAGACTGGTATATTGCTTTCTGTTTCTCTTTCCATAAATTATGCCGTAAATGATGTTTGGTACTTGCTTTACAATTTCTGCATTCTCATGTTCAAGTTGTGGTTCTGCTTGCTTCATAAGGTAATTTCCTAAAATATTATTGCAATGTTTGTGCAGGGTCTCCGTCTCTTCAACTTGGATATAATTAGAGAGCTTGGAACCAAAGACCGATATTATGTCATAGATATTAATTACTTTCCTGGTAAGAAATCCTTCTAGTAGAATTACTTACCTTCTGGGATAAAGTAGTTTGATTGTTGTGCACCACTTTTTGAAGAAAGTCGTGATTGCAATACTTTTATACCATGCTGCAGGTTATGGGAAAATGCCAGAGTATGAGCACATATTCACTGATTTTCTCCTGAGCCTTGTGAAGCAGAAACAATGAGAAATTGCGAAAATCTGCTCCTCGTTAACTATTACTTTAAATGGAACTACTGGGAAGGAATCCTCCCCCCTAGCACGAGGATGATAGAATCTTGCAAAGATTTCTGTGGCAATTTCTATAAGCTGATCGGAGACACTGGTGGAAAGTGCAGAAGGAGCTCTCTCGATAATGGTTGCTATTTTGGAAGCTTGCCCCTTGGGTACACAATTTCAATCTACTGAGCTTGGGGTCTCTTTCGTTTCCTGTCGTTGAATAATTGATAGATTTAGTGGATTCAAGAAAGCTTGTGCCCTTGGTAAATGTTGGCTGGAGGGTGAACATGCCTGTGTTTGAAGGGCAAATAATTGCTTCCACCTTGTAAATAAGCCATTTACAGTAGGAACATAAAATGTACATTGTTGGTGCTTCTAATCTACTGGATAGCTTGGTTTTTCGTGTTTTGTTGATCGGAATGTTTCTGAATCACTGTGGTTTTTGCAACATAGTTAACCATGTTGAAAGGATTCCGATTCAACAAAGTGTTTTTAACAGGGGAAAAGTTGCATACGTTGAATTTTAAGATTGTCATATTTAGAACCTAGTCAAGATGGTCACACCATAGTGTAACTGAATTGAGTATATGCCTTATATGCATACTCATTGCTGGAACAAACATAGGATACGCAGCACACAGTGGTTAAAGAAGTGTATTTGATATTGCTACGGTTTTCTTCTTCATTGTTTTTAGTACGAGACCGCTTAGCTTCCTCCATTGCTAGGAGCCTTGTCCGATCACATTTGATTCTCCATTATATTTGCTTTACCTATTTTATTTTATTTGAATCAAGAATCTATTGAAAACAAATTTTAGCTTCTAAGGTATGAGTAAAGCCAGTATGCAGTATCCTAAACCCGATCTCCAACGCTATACTCAAATGCTTTGGGATTTGGTTGATACATAAGAATATGCATTATAATATTGTTTTAGTATCTTTATCTTGTGTTATCGCAAGCTACGACATTTTCTTGAAGACGTTATGTAGTCGCAACTTAACATTACTACTATTATATCACTGAACAGATTGAAAACTTAAACGTAATACATTTCTAATAGAGCATCATTCAATTCAAAATTGCGCCAAGACTGTAATTGAACAAGTTGCAAATTAGAACGGGGCGAAAATTCCCCAAAGTATCAAACAGAAAACACCATTATACAAAGCCGAATGACAAATTATAAAATTACAGAAAAATTACTCAGATTTGGCGTCGGACTCTGAAGCTCCGGCGGCAGCGGGTTGACCCGATTCATCACTGGCAAATGACCACTCCGATGGTAAGGGAGGCAACGGAGCATAAACAGCTGGTCCACGTCGAATATCCCAAGCTTGAGTCTTCCGTGGCCGTGTCTTCTTATGGTGAGCTGTGGCCTTCTTCTGTGGCCTAGATGAGCACTCAATTACCAATCCCCCAACACTTGTCGGTGCCGCCGCCAACCTGGTGGCTCCGCCGGTGAATCCGGTGGTTGAAACAGTTGATGAACGCGGCAACACCGCCATCTGCAACCCGAATATGGCCGAGGCTGACATTTTTTTGTTCTCTACAAAGCTTTTCCTTCTTCTGGCTGTGTTTAATGGAACCTTTGAAGTGGATTGCCTTCGTTATCTTCTGATGATTTCAGTTTCTGCTAATGTTACGGCGTCGTTTAGGATTTGGGCCTAATTGCCTTTTGGGCTATTTGAGTGTTGGATGTAGTAGAACAACAATTGGTCTGGCCCAAATAAATCCGGATCATTTACACTTTTGCTTCTCTAGTTTTGGTCTTTAATTTATGTGCCTTGCAACAAATAATTTTATCATAGTTTATATTTTTTTATAATAATATTTTCCAATTTATGTTCATATATTACTTCAGTTTCTAAAGAATTTATGCCCCAGTAGGCATAAGTTCAATCATTGAAAGACAAAAATTAAAAATTAACTCATTTGTAAGGAAAAAGAAACGTGTAATTTTATAAGAAAGAACAATTTTCACATATGGCAAACATAAAAATTATATTTGTATGTTATAACTATAGTTTGCATAATTGCACTCCATAGCAAATTTTATGTTTGCTATGGAACTTTTGATTTGTATAATTCGCTACAAACATAAAATTTTATACAAATTGTTCAGTTTTGTATAAATTCATTTATACATTGTAATTTGTATAATAAGTCTTGGTATTTATATAATTCTAAGTGTATAGGACGAAAATATAAGTATTTATATTTGTATATACACTTTTCTCTCGTTTTATACAAACACAAACGCATTTTATAAAATGGCTAATTGTATATCGAAAATGGCTAATTATATACCGAATCAGATGACAAAAATAGGAAATGTTTGTTGCGAATTACAATTAAAATAAACTATGGCTATAACATTTAATTTAAATTGATAATTTGCTATTTCATACAATTTTCCCTATAAGAAATAGCTCCTAATGATCATATTTTGGCCCAACTTTAAGAAATAACCCCTATTCTAAATTTCTTAAGAAAAATATGTGGACTTGACTATTTGTGAATTTTCACTAGGTGAGTCGTTGGTTCAAGCTTATATGTGTGTGTATATTTTTGTAACAAAAGATCTTTAAATTATTTAGATAAATTCACGGTCTAATTATTTAAAATATGTATTGATTTGTAGTCTTGTGGTTTAGACTTCAAACCCTCCAACATCTTTTACAGTCTGCACCTTGAGGTGAATTTGACTTAAATAATATATTTTTAAAAATAAAAGATTTATAGCATTAAGTCTGAAAACTATAGCCTAATTCCTTCGGTATCCGTATCGATCTGAATATTTCACCGGATCATTCAATCGACAGAAGATGAACGATATATATAACGTGAGTTGATAACTCGCACTTACTAGGAATTCCCCGTCGAAGACCCAAAGGTCATTGTGACTGAAGAATAGTTTATGAAATCATATTGAGAACATAAATTAGGTGAATATAATTCAGAAAAGGGTCTAGAAAAACGAGAATAGTCAAAAGTACACAGCCTAATCGAATTCAAATGGGTAATAATCTTATAAAGATCCTGGGACACAATTCCTCAACTTGGGTGTGCATGTTTGGTAATGTTTTCAACTAGTCATAATTACCATACCTATTTTAATCTTTCTCTGATATTATATGAATTAATATAAAAGTTGTTGTATAATATAATGCAGTATAGTAGTTGTATGTTGGACATAACTATAAGAAGTAAATGTTGACTATTATTAGTAGGTGACATGTTTGAGGGAAATAACTTTACTTCGAAAAGGTTAAATTGTTCCTTCAATTGGTGTCAAATAGTTTAATTTTCCTGCCTTTGTCGGCGATATTGAAGTAAAATTTCACTTTTAGATTTTCATTACCACAATAACACTTTTTGCTGTTAGTTGTTAATTTAGGCAGAGCTTGGGTTCACATGTATCTCTACTCTCCTTACTAATATATATAAATCACTTACCCCCACTCCAGAAGGATCAATAGTGTTTTTTATCCATCAAACGTGACTCAATCACTAACCGCTCACTCAACCTATCGGTTGATGGTAAAGATGCTCAACCAATTATATATTACAAGACTATCAAACACGACCACCAAAAAATTGATGAAAAAGATAGTTCAGAACAAGTAGGTCATACAAAACACACCTGAGTGTGATTCTTACACATAAAAGAACAAACATATACATCTCATTGCATCTACTGTTAGCCTTGTGAGTTATTATATGCCAGTCTATCCCATTTGTAGTCCGTGACCTTTATTGTTCCCCCACTTATATGGATCATCAAGATTAATGGGTTGACCAACTTCTTGCTTAACACTAATCAGCCCAAAACATCCTATAGCCCAGTACATCTGGCTGCATTTTGGCAATTAGTGCTTTGTTTTATTGGAAAAAAAATAAAGTTGCATTAATTTCTTATTTTTATAATTGTGGTGTCCGATTCAGCAACAGGTATCAACTAATTCTGTTTGTCAAGGCAAGGGTAGATTAGATTGAAATTTGAATCTATGATCTCATAAATTTTAACTCAATTCAACGAATACTAGGCTACACTTAAGTTAACTTTGTCTTCGAATTAAATTTGATGTTCTTATTAGTTATTAATGTGAGTATCTCAAGATTTACTCAACTTTGGCAAATTTTAACCAGTTCACTAACAATAAAGGCATATAATAACATGTTTGACTAACTTCTAAATTTAATTTATTTTGAAAAGTTAAAAAATATATTTTTGATGAGAATTAATTTATGTTTGACTAATAAATTTTAAAAATATTTTTTTAAGTAATAATTATTATTTGATTAAACTTTTTAAAAGTGCTTCGTGTATTTTCTCTAAAGTGTTTTTTAAAAATATCTCCAACAATCACTTATTTTCTTTTAAAAACTTAGTCAAACTACGACCTTTCAAAAATTTGATCAAAAAGACTATAAAACTAAATTCAAACGAAGAGCAAACTTATTCTATTTCCATATTTAAGAGACAAAATTTACTGTTTCCCCTTATTTTCTCGTGTCATTTTTCAAATTCAGAATCAGATGTTTGAAAATAATTGAAATCGGTGAATTAGGAAGTTAGATTGATTTAACTATGGCAAGATTACAGCCTACGATTATATTTTTTCTTGATTAAACAATACGTAGTCAAGTATTAACAATAACACAACAAACGACAAAAATAGCAATTAATAACTATAGAGTAACATAAAAAAATCACAAACCTTTTATATTAACATCATTAAATATTTATTGACAGCAGCAGCTAGCTAAGCTGGTGATCAATTACAATATTTTCTTGACGATTTCATAAACAATTATTTCCTCTTCTATTTGACCCCTCAAACATGATTAGCTACTAACATACTTAATTGGATACCACTAATCCTTCTTGCTGACTTTCTCCTTAAATTAATCAAATCCGCCAAGCTTAATTTTTTTTAAAAATTTAAGTCATTTCTAGAAAAGTTTTATAATGATAACTATACATACAACTATAATATTGCTTCATGCCGACGTTATTTTAATCAAAAAGACGACATCCACGTTTCAAAGATACTCATAACTCATAACAATAATAACAAATTCGGTATAATTCTAAGATATGATATTTATATAAACAACAATATATTTAGTGTAACTCTATAAGTGAAAGACTGAAAAAGCTATACATTAGAAATTCATAAGACGATTTTGCCAAAAAAAGACATTACTCTTATCTCGAAAAAATAAAGAAATTATTTTCGATAGACTATCTACTCAAAAAAACAATAACAATAATAAGAAATCGTTTAGTAACTAGATGAAATTTGAGTTATCCACTTATTATTTTTTGCATTATTATTATTTACATAATATAATGTATATAAATTTAAACTCAAAAATCTATAATTAAAAATAAAGAATTACTTATCGCTCCGGTGTAGGCAACGACCCGTTAAAGTTGCTGTTATAATAAGATAAAAAAGAGATTCATGTATTGCATTTTTTCCTCAGTCTCAATTTGTTAGGAGATCATCATGTGGGACCCGATAGACAACAACCCAAGGGTATAAAAGTCATTTTAGGAGTAGGCATAAGTGTAACTTGGTAATTGGAAAACTTCTACTGGCATAAAAGCCATTCCAGGTTGTACACAGCTGTAATCCAACCACACGAACAGAGTTTCTATTTAGCAGCTAAAATAAACCACTCCTTTCCGTACAATGAATATTTGTAAACAAATAATTAAATAATTTTATATTCCATTTAACAAAGTTTCTTTTTTATTTTATGATTTTACATTACCGAAAAAGGAGCTTATTAGAGTCGTCTTCTTCCTACAGATGAACACAGTATTTTCGAGTGGAGCCAATTCTGTACACAAATCCCTATGGATTCTATTTAAACTTCTTCTCAACAACGGCGCACACTAGTGTTTTTCTTTATCCTACGCTTCGCTTATTAGTTCTTCAATTTTGCCTTTAACTTTACAGAACTTGGCGAAACTGAGTGTGGGCACAAACCAGAATGGATCCGTGTCCTTTCGTGAGGCTCAGTGTCTGTAATTTAGCGTTAAAAATTCCGGTTGCTTCGAAGCCGGCTCGTTCCGTCGTGCATCCGTCGTCGTCGTCGTCGCCGTGTTTTTGTAAAATCAAGTTGAAGAATTTTCCTCTCCAGACGGCGGTTGTACCGTGCATTTTACCGGAGAGTCAGTTTCCGGACAGTCAGATACAAAGTCATGCGGCGAGTTTTCATCTGAACAAGTCTGATCTCGAAAAGCTGGTTGCAAAGTCTCTGTTCGGCGGCGGGAAGTTGTACCTTCAAATCTCAATTTACACCGGCAGGCGAGGGTCGACATGTGGTGTGAACTCTGGGAGGTTGCTAGGGAAGGTTGATGTACCGTTGGATCTGGCGGGAACGGAATCTAGGTCAGTATTATTTTACAATGGCTGGATTGTGATAGGAAAGGAAGCGAAGAATTCTAGTGCTCAGTTTCATCTGAGTGTTAAGGCGGAACCCGACCCGAGATTCGTGTTTCAGTTCGACGGAGAACCGGAATGCAGTCCTCAAGTATTTCAAATTCAAGGAAATATTCGTCAACCTGTTTTCACATGCAAATTCAGTTTCCGTACCCCCGGCGACCGTAATCAGAGGTCCAGGTTGGTTCCGATACTTCTTTTTCAACTTTAGTTCTGATACCGACAGGCTTGACTTGCACAATTAGAGCTCACACTACATTTGCCGCATAAACGATTCGAATTTTCCAGTATTCAATTGCAAAAGATGTTCAAATTGCACGGGATAGTTAATTTTACGATTCCTAATTAAAGCTTAAAAAGTAGCTTCCAATGTCAGTAATTAGAAGTCATTTCTTCATGTAGTTGGAAAAAATCTTCAACAGATACCTACTTCGTTTAAAGCAAGATACTCCACTTTTTCTCCCTTTTCCATTACGCCTCGGAACACTTTTTACTCACGAGTTTTTCAATTTCTTTTAACGAAATCGGAACTGCATTTTGCAGGTCTTTGCCATTGGAGCATAGTAGTTCACGAGGATGGTTAAGTTCGTTCGGAAGCGAAAGGGAGCGACCAGGGAAGGAGCGAAAGGGATGGTCAATTACAGTCCACGATCTCTCCGGTTCACCAGTCGCCGCTGCGTCAATGGTTACACCTTTCGTAGCCTCGCCCGGTTCAGACAGGGTAAGCCGGTCCAACCCCGGCTCATGGCTAATTCTCCGGCCAGGTGACGGAACATGGAAACCATGGGGTAAACTGGAGGCGTGGCGCGAACGTGGTTCAGCAGACGGGCTTGGCTACCGGTTTGAGCTAATCCCAGACTCAGCCGCAACTGGAATAGTGCTAGCCGAGTCGACATTAAGCTGTAGCAAAGGTGGAAAATTCGTGATAGACCTTGGAACGAGCGTGTCAACTAATGGGAAGTCGACACCTGTGAACTCGACGTCACCGGCGTGTAGCCCTAGAGGAAGCGGTGACTTTGGGTATGGATTATGGCCTTATTGTATGTATCGAGGTTTTGTGATGTCGGCTAACGTGGAAGGTGAAGGTGGAAGTAAGTGCAGTAAACCTACAGTGGAAGTTAGCGTACAACACGTGAACTGCACGGAAGACGCAGCGGCATTCGTGGCTTTGTCAGCTGCCATTGATCTCAGCATTGATGCTTGCAGGCTTTTCTCTCAAAAGCTTAGGAAAGAATTGTGTCCTTCTCAGGATTTACTTTCCTGAAATTCTTTCAACTATTTTTTCTCATTCCTTTTTTTTACTTGTGAGTGGTAAATGGTGGCGATGAGTTTTAGATATCGTCGGTCACTAGTTGATTGTTAGTATTACTAACGAACATTATTAGGCTGTTTTCTTCAATATGTACAGAGATTGTGGGGGATTTGACTGACAGAGCACTTTTTTTGCCTTAAATTGGGGTGTTGCTCTTTGTAAACTCTCTGCACTATTGCAAGGTTGTCAATGTCAAATATTGCTTTCGAGTTTAGCATACTTGTTGGTTGTTGGTATGTCCCAATACTGCAACTAGTAGTTTTTACTTGCAAACTGATGGATATACTGTTGAAATCTTGTATTTACCTAAATGAGATGATTAAGGATTAGTATTTGATTATGATGTGTAGCGGATATGAGGGGTAGCGTGCGTGCACGCAAGCATTGAAAACTGCGAGTTAGGCACGTAAAATATGTAATTAGCCAGTAGTTTGAAACGATTATTAATGTGCTTAATATGGGAGATAGCTGTAATGTTGTTATAATATGGGAAAATTTGTGGTTTGGTACAATGGTAGGGATTTGCCAGCTATGCTACTGACTTGGAAGGAAAATAAAGTATGTGATATATTTGAACATAGATTTTAAGAAGCTAAGGTGGAAATATTGTATTTGAGTTAGTTTTTCAAAAATGACCTTGAGGGTGGGGGACCTATTTAGCTATAGAGTGGTGTTGGTAATATGTATATATCTGGTGCAACAGTAGCAGAAAGGCCAACTGTTTTGTGGTTTGTGTGGGTGAGTGAGGTGGTGGGGGACCAATGTTGTAGTGTTAGTGGGGGAATT
Source organism: Solanum verrucosum (assembly GCF_900185275.1). Lineage (NCBI taxonomy): Eukaryota > Viridiplantae > Streptophyta > Magnoliopsida > Solanales > Solanaceae > Solanum > Solanum verrucosum. Next base: position 610,933 of record NW_026020415.1, read on the forward strand.
GGAAATTGAAACAAACAGCCTGGGCTTATCAGTCAATGTATCAAATTGAACGTCGAAGCAAGACTAGGTCGGCCCATTTACTACCAAATTGCCTAGCCACTCATGCCCAACACTATTACAAGCAGTTCGTTTGAAAGATTATATAAGAATAATGTTAAATAACATGCATTGCATAAAAATGATTACACTTCAAATAGTTTACACAATTTTCTTCAAGGGTATGTATCTAAATTTGAAAAAGGCTCTATCTGAAGAAAAAATAAATCAGACTTCCAAAATAATGTTCAACTATCAATAGATAATTACTACTACACCTGTTCACAAAAGTAAGAATTTTTCCTTTAAACAAAGTTCCTTCAATTCTATTCTTGTTCACTATTTTCAATGTAGAAACGTAAATGAAGTGGGGATCTGGTCTTTAGATTAAAACTGGTCAATATTGTACTGGCAGAGATGTTATACTAGTAACATTTATTATGCTGAGTGTGTTTGGTGTTGTAATAAGTTCAGAATGAGTCATTCCTAACAAGAATCCGATGTCGTTGTCTCTGTTGCTTCTTAACTAAGCACTCTTTCTTCCATATACCGCCATCACGCCACAGAACTCACGTTCCTCTCTATTTCGGTAAATCAGATATTTATATCAAATCAATAAATTTTTTACTATACATATACATCTATCATTTAATTATGGTAATAAATGTGTGTAAGAAATTTCGACAAAGATATTCAAGGATAACTTTCAAGGTTTTACAAAAGGGCGTTCAATTGACCAACCTTCAACATATATTGCTACGTTCCGTTCCACTAGTACAATTTCCTCCTACTATAACATTAAATGTATGTATTGTGACTCTTAACAACAGACAATTAGAGACAGAGTAACGTGAAAGTTCCTTTCATATATTTCTAAGGACAAATCACAATCCTTAATTTACATTTGTACTTTTTCTTTATCATTTCCTTTTCTTGGATTTGGAATTCATGCTACAATTGGTAAAGAAAATGGTATCCACAACTTCATCGACAATTTAATTCATTACGACAACGACCTCAAGTTAATACGTTACATATTAATAATGTAATGACGATCAATATTCAAAATTGATAAATAGCCAAAGAAGAGACATATGAACATATCACATGAATATACACATCACCATTATATGATTATAACTATGTTTAATACGCTTTAATAGTCAGGTCATGCAAAGACTATCCATATTTATTACTCCCTAGTCCCTACAAATAAAAAGTCAAAAGAAACATATCCAAATACATCACATTAATATAAACATGATTTCACCATTACAATTGTCCTCGACAACTTATTCTAAAAACTTTGGTGGCACATTCTTTTAACAAGTTCATTTTACCTATTTTCTCTTCATTTGTTGTTCCTCGTTTAATTTTTGTAACATGATACTTTAAGGTTGTTACTAGAATGTTTATCCAAACTTTTATTATTGTCAACATTATAGTTAAACTTGTTTTCAACACTTATTATCTATATCAAGTAGTGAGAGATTATTCAAGGGAACCTCTTCATCTGAACACCTCTATCTTGATTTTTAGCTAGTAGTACCAAGCTATGCTTCATGATTTGCTTAATACTAATTACAATTATATCACACGTATTAATTATTATTAGTCATCTAAAAGTTTTCAGTTTTCTTTGGTGCCTAATTTATTCATGTAGAAATTAGAGATGTGTGGTAGACTCCAATTTTAAGCTTCATTTCTTTTCAATTGTCTGCATTAATATAATGCTTAAGTTTCTAAATGAACTTGTAAATCTCAAACTTAGTTATACAGATGCTAAAACTTTGATAAGTATCGAATTATTGTGCCTAATCCAAAATATTTCCACATTTCGATAGATTTCAATATTACGATGTTTGATATGTATTTTAAAAAAGAAGGTATTTGTGACGATAGTCGCTATTTTTTTTTAAAAAAAAAATACTAAATATCGTAACAAAATACCTAATTATGTATACAAATATATATATATATATATATATTTTTTTTTATTTATTTATTTATTTTTTTATATATTTTTTATATTGTTATATTGTTATATAAATAATAATGTAATTAGTCTAAATATAAACTAATAAAAGGCCTAAAATCCTTTGTATTAAAAGATTATTGCCTTTACTACTCAATATAAACTAAATACTTGATTACACATAATCATAAACTCATAATATAGACAAATTTTATACACTAAAGTATAAAAGAGTTTCCACCATCGTCAAAATCATAATTTTTCATTACATGTGTATAAGTTAAAGTCGAACAACTCATGATTACTAACTTACCATATCAAACAACTGAAAATCAAATTTAATACCAACCATATGAATATAATAGAGAATTTTTAAATATTTAAAACTATCGAACTCAATTGTAACCCTCTATTACTTGAACTCTTTAAAAAATATCCATTAGTATGTATTGAATAGCATTCTAAAAGTAACACGTTTTTAAAATATAATATTCACTAGCCTACCATGAAGATGGTGAGCCAAAATATGTGGGCCTAAAGGAGTTTCATTTTGGGTCTTTGGGCTTAAGAAACCGGATCGGACCCGTACTGTTTGGTAGATCAAAATAGGAACCGGGGCGGAGGAGAGAAGAAAGTGCGTGTGTGTAGTGACAGAGATAACGAGATGGAGCTGTTAGGATGGTGGTTAATGCTAGTGGGTACACTTCGGCTTGCATCGGTATGGTTTGGCTTCGTCGACATTTGGGCTCTTCGTCTCGCTGTTTTCTCCAAAACTACCAGTAAGTGTACAAACCTTTTTTGCTTATATTACGCTTAGTGCTCATTTCGGCTTTTTTACATTCTCGTGATCTGACTTGAATCTGTATTAGGAATCATATCCCTTTGCTTTCGCCTTATTTTGTGTGATTTGTCTCATAATAAAGTGCTTTTTTGGTGATTTTATGCCATTGTTAGCTATATCTTGTTAATATCGAGGATCATATATTGACAGATCAGGAATTTAAGTTAGTGTATTGGGCCGAGGGTCTTTCGGAAACAGTCGCTCTAAGGTTTGGGTACACTACTCCACTTTGTGGATTTTCATGGGATATGTTGTTGTAGTATTGGGGTTAGTTACCAGTGCAATCTTATTATTACTTTGTGGTTGTAGATTCGAGTTTAGTATAGATATAATTTGAATCAGCTACAGTAGTCATTATGAGCTCATTTACTATAGTCTTATTGGGGTTTACGATGTACCTTACACCTGTGTTTATGGGATGTAATAGTCTTGCCCGATGGATTAGACAATGTGCATGCAAACTGGAGTGGACATCACCTTCACTCCCTCTCGCACACGCACACTATTTAGGAGGAAAAAAAATCTATTAGTTACATATATATAATTCGAGCAGAGGCAGTTTGGATACATGAGTTGAAACTTTGGATTTGTCCCTAGACTAGATGCTTTTCATTTTGATTAGGAAAATGAATAAGGGACTATGTACTGTTGAATTGATTTGCTACCCCATAGGGTTGAAATGGCGATAAGAATGAGTAAACGGATCAACACATTCATTTGGGCTCAAGACTTGTCTTTTGACTTCATTTCCTTGACATGATTTTATAGGCAATAGGATGATAGAGTTTTCCCAAAAAGAAGCTATTTTTTTCTATTTGACCACAAACATTGCATATAACTGGAAAAGAATCATTTTTTTAAATAAGGAACTGAATAAGAATCATTTCTTAAAACCTTATTCGGATATGTATAAGCACAATTAGTTAAGAGAAGTGATTGTCATAAACTTCTGTAGCTTGGCCTTAGCTCTTAATTTTAGAAGAAAATATATTATTCTCTTGCAGTGTTAAGATGTCCCACATCGGTAGAGGGATGGGACGTTTGGTCTCCGTATATGGACTTGGACAAACCTCCCCTCAGGAGCTAGCTTTTGGGGTTGAGTTAGGCCCAGGTGCCATATCTTTACATGCAGTATTTTGTAGCACTTCTGTCATGCCTCACTTCATTCTTACCTTCTTATTCTGTTTGTTTATAAAAAGGTAAAATTGCTCCCCTCGGCCAGAATTTGGTAATTCACAAATGGGCATATCACCTCCAAACTCTCCACATAGTTCTATCCTTTCTAAGAGAAGCCTTTCTCCTACAATTGCATCACAAAGACTTCGTAAAAAAGTTCTATTTAAGTTTGTGAAAGATACATAGTATGTCATCTCATTTGGGTTATGTTGTGTTATTCTTCAATCTAGCTGGAGAATGGAGTTGATAGAATCTGAGAGTTTGTTCGTCTTGTTTGATTGCTGCAATACTGCTTGTTTGACCCCAATGCACCTATAATAGTATGCTTTATCATCCAGTAAGAGTGACATATATATTTCTCGTCTGACTTGGGTCAAGTGGCTCAAAATGTGGACAACAATGTGCGAATTTGGTGGTTGCAACTTTCTAAGGTATAGCTTTTGTCGTGAAAATAGAACCTTAAGTTACTGGTAGTGCAGTCAGTAACATATTTGATTACACATTTGGTACTCAACTTCTTGAATAACTTTCAAGAACAGCAACTTTGTAAGCACATATCTGTCATGCATCTTAAGTTTGACAAGTGATGATACTTTGTATTGCTTGGTATCACTGGTTTTACTTGCAATTGCATTGAAATTACCACACGTTACTTGACACAATCTTATACTATCTTTATAATGGAACTTCTTCTTTTTTTATTTATCATGTTGCAGTGACAGAAGTTCATGGGAGGACATTTGGAGTGTGGACTCTGCTAACCTGCACTCTTTGCTATCTTTGTGCATTTAACCTTCATGACAGACCTTTGTATTTGGCAACCATTTTATCATTTGTCTATGCCTTCGGTCATTTCTTGACAGAGTTCTTGATCTATCAGACAATGGCAATAAAAAATCTGGTTACCGTCGGTATATTTGCAGGTATTGTTCCTTCTCGAGTTTTTTAATTATAATTAGCGCTACTAGATCTTGCAATTGTTTTCGGTGTTTCCCCTCCATCCCTGGGTTTGGTCTGCTTTTAAAACAGTGGAAGTAAAGATGGATTTAGGCATCTAGTGCTTTCAAAAGGCAAGAACTGCTTTCAAATGATATAATCTGTAACTCGACCTTTATTCACCTAGTATCATGTGCTGTAAAGTTTCTGTTAAGCGTCTTCTAATATGGACTGGCTTCATTTAGTTGTAGCATGTCACTGAATGTGCAAATTAATCATTTGAAGACCCTGCTTGTGCTCCTAACTTTTCTGAAAAATCTTTATCAAACTTCCCCGTATTTCTTCCCTTTGAACTTTTTGATTGCGCTAATTGAACTCTTGCAACTTGCTCTTCTTATGAATCAAAGCCTATCTTTTGAGTGCAGTGCTGGTTGCTTAAGCCCAATTTACTACATAAAGATGTTAGTTACTTAATGAAAAAGGAGATGACGAAGCAAATCTTTTAGATGGTTCTAATAAAAAGGTTGAAATTTTTATCAACTTCTGAACATCTTTACCTATGTTTGTGGTTTAACTATAAAATGAAGTTCCAATGATCTGGAGGTAACGAAAAACTACAGCCACATTAGTGACATTATCTTCCTGCATCAGCACATGCTTTTCTTTCTTTGCAGTAAATTGAGTTCACTCCTGATCACAATTCACACACCACTTTAGACTGTCTAAAGAGTTCCATTTTCTCTCTCGCAGGCACATCTATAGTTTGGATGTTGTTGCAGTGGAATGCACACCAACAGGTCAAAACTAAGAGTCCATAGAACCAAATCAACAGCAGTGGCTTGAAGCAGATTTATCGGATATTACTCCTTTCAACTTCTGCCTTTGCTGCTGCAATTTGAGGCCTCAGAGTTTTAGTTGGGGAAGCATGCTTTCATGGTTTATTGTAATGTCTCAATGCTAGTTTTTCTTCTGATTGGCTTTTGTAACAATGCGAAGGATTATCTATCTTTCAAACTTTCTTATTGGAATTTTTAGACTACTTGGAATGACCCAAGTTTTTGTCTTCTACTAGTATTATTTTATGCAAGGTGGATCCCTCATTTCTGTGTTACTTTTTCTTTTTAGTTGACACTTTGTATCAGCTTTATTTTGTGTTAATTTGGCCATAGAATAATTGAAGCAATTGAGTATGATTGGCAGTAGCCAATTTCTTTCATCAACAAAATCTTAAACTGAAATGAGTCATATTTAAGAGTGCAGAAAGCTTAATTTTGTGTTGAAATACACACAAATTGATACCAATTGTCTGTCTAAATCATAGTAACACTACTACTCATTAGCATGAACTTAAAACACTCCTCTACTACATCTTCATCAGTTAGAATTTTGGCTTTTCCCAAAATTACAATACTAAACAAGGGCAATTCAACACTCTAATTCATAATTATTTATCTATTACTATATAAAAAATTTTCCCCCTCAAACTGCATCTATACTTGTTGCATCTTCATCAATTATATCTTCCAATTGTTCATGGTCTCCAACTCCATCACCCTCATCATCTCCATCATTCTCATCTTTTTTCCCTTCATCTAATTCTTCCAATTCAAGATCTTCCTCTGGGTTTTTTTGAAACTCAGCAGCTAACTCATCTAACAGCAAGGGATTCAGATCTTTCCTCCCTAACTTCACAGCTTTTTGCAAATCTTGTTCCTTCAATGATTTTTCACCCACTTTTGTCTTGCTGTATGACTGTTTTACTTGGTAAATCAACCACAAACATATCAAAAACATTGCAAATCCTTGAAAAACATGCTTTAATTTGAACCCTTTTGTCCTCATATTCCTACTTGATGATTGCTTCAACATGTTTAGTATATTCACAATATTGCTATTTCTTCATGTTTTAACTACTTGGAGTTAAAATACAATCTGTGTGAAAAATCAGATATTAAAAAACAATAGATCTTATAATAAAATAGTGTTATTAAAAAAAAATGAAACTTACCAGTAGAGTACAGAAGATGAGGTGTGAGAAGAAAAGGGAGTGTGAGGCTGAGGCTCCCACTTTATGTGTTAAAAATAGGTACATCTGTATTGGTTATTTAAAGTTTTTTGGATGCGTCGGTAGAAGGAATTTAATGAAGGGTCCAACACTGGAGTCAAAAACATTAATTGACATATAATAGCGTAATTACGAATCATAACTATAGTTTATATTTTTTGAAAAACATAATTAGTTAAAGAGTTGTATTAAATAGGCATTAGAGAAAAAATTTATTCAGGCAATTGATATTAATTATATCTTGTATTCAGGCAAAGAATATTAATTATATCAATGCATATTTATTATAGATGAAAACGCGTGACAAAATATGAATTAATGTATATTATGCTTTTATTATAAAACTCAAAATGTAATTATGATAGATAAGGTTTTAAGTTAAACCCTTCAAAGCAATAATAAGTAGAGCACCTCAAAATGCGACTATTAAGAGTATGAGCTACTGATTAATGATGTGATTGAAAATTAAAAACTTAGTGAAAATAGAAAATACTAGAAGTTTTTTTTTTTTTAAAATCTAAATCTTTGTTGGTAAATTTATATGAAACTTATGTTAGAGATAAATTTTAGGTATCCGATGAAATTATTGAAGTGTATGTAACCTAATCCGATCCAAATATCGCCATCACACGAATGACATAAAAATCTTTATGAACTCTTTAAGTAGCTCATGCACAACCAATATGAGACATCATTTAGATTTTGACGATTATTAGGGTTCGTTTGGAAGAAAGGTTAACAAAAATAATACTACATGAATTAATTTATATATCCTATCAAACATGGATAAGAAATAGGACAAATTACTTAACTACACTCCTTTACTTACCTTAATATCCATTTATCCCTACTTATTTCAAAAAATTTAAAAATCCCTTATTTACCTATGTATCCCGTGCACAACGCTATGTATCCCGTTATGTGGAATGTATCAAACGCTATGTATCCCGCATGTATCCCGTGCACAACGCTATGTATCCCGCTATGTGAAATGTATCAAACCTAATATATCCCGTGCACAACGCTATGTATCCCGCAAACATCATTTTTAAGGGATTTTTGGTAAATAGAAAACTAGAAGGGATAGAATGTTATTTAGTACTTATAATATGTGGTTCCTATAATTTATATATTAGTATAACTAATACTAATATAATTAATCTCTCCATTCCTTTTATATCATATTCAATACTATCTTATATATCATACCAAACAATCAAAAGTGAAGACTAAATGTTAGTTATTTATTCGATCGACCACAATAACTTTGATTTAAACTCGGAATTCTTTCATACATAAGATAAAGGGAGCAGGTGGGCTCTGGCCTCTTAGATGGGGGCTTTTCTTTTCATAAAGTGTAAATTATTGGTCTGAGTTTACTCCATGTGAAATTATGAACTGGATCACCTGTCACACTGCCAATTCCCCCAAAATATGTGCTCCTTTTCATTTCCCTTGTTTTTTTTTTCTTACGTATTTTTAAGCTTCAAATTTACTCAAATATGAATATTTTAGCCCTTGTGTATATAAAAAAGCCAAGTATTATCACAAACATGGAGTACTAACTAGTAAAAAAAAACAAAAATGAAAAAGGTAAATGTCATATCATAAAAATATGCATTCATGTGTGGAATTTGAAACTCTACGATGTTAGTAATAATCATAATAATAATAATAATTAATGACTATTTTTTAATTATAAGAATCGAAAGTAATTATTTGTAAATATTATGCACCACGTAATATCATTAGTGGGCTCAAGCCTTTTTGTTTTATGGGCTTTTGTTTGATGAGATACAGTTGTTTCACATCAGGTTAGAAAAGGCCCACAAAGTTCATAGACAAGCAAAATCGAGTGTTTATTTACTTTTTTATGCATGTATTTGTGATAAGTAAATTATTAATTTTACTCTTACAGAAAATCAGTTTGATTAATCCTCAAAATGAAGTCGAAATATATTATTAAGTTTTAAGTTTATGAATTAAAAATATTTAGAAAATTTATAAATTGCAAATTCTCACATAAAATTAGTGAAAGAAATAGACTTAACAGTAAGATCAAAAGTTAATGCTTGTTCATAATATTTGAATAATTTTTCGAGATTTTGATTTGAAATCTCAAATCCCCCTAAAAGGAAGGATTTTCAATTTTTATGAAACAATAACTAAAACTCAAGCCATTAATTTATACAAAAAGATTTATGAGATTCACATATTTTTATAAGAATAAATATACACCAACTTTTGAGACTCAAATTACAAGTCCAAAAAAATTGTAACTTCAAAGTTCAAATCACCTTATTAGATTAGGTGATTTCTTTATTTTCCTTTCCCTACCCCCTATATATTTTTTTAAAAGAAAAAAAAACACAAATTAACCTATATTTACACTCAGAAAAAGTAGTAACGATGTTACACACTCACACGAGTGTGAGCAGAAAGACACATGCAAAGCAACACAATAAACGAGGGAGTGTCATACGTACTATACAATTTATACATTCGAGGTATAACCAGGCCCAAGTAAAAACTCAGATACGTGAATTCATAATTTCTTCGTAAAATTAAGTATTTTATGTAACTACATATTCTAAATAATCTATTTGATTGACGATAGAGTTACTAATCCAGCAAACATAGAGATCAAATCCTTTTTTTTTTTACGATATATTCATATTCTAAAATTCTAGATTCGTGAAGAACCACCTCTCATTTTTCCTTTTGGTAACACATAAAATCTTGTAAGATACGAAAACATGAGCAGGTCCCCCTCCCTTTTCTCTAGCTGCTGTTGTGCAGTGCACACTGCCCACTGACATGCACCCCCACTCTTACTTTCCTTCTTTCAAATTACTCCTCATTTTCAATTTATTTCACTTTTTTTTAAAAAAATAAAAATATATTTCCTTTTTAAAAAATGTTTATAATAACTTTGCAAGTTTAAGATCAATAGCGACATTTAATGTATTTTTTAAAATACCAAATTCATATGAAAATCAGACGAATAAATTAAAACGAAAAAAAGTAAAACCAATCTCCTCTCACTATCATCACATTCACGTCACACCTACCAGCTATGTATCCTTTCACAGAATGCGATGAACAATAATCCAAACTGCTCCCTCTGTTACACACATTGAGGGGTCGTTTTGGTTGATAATGCTATTTAATTGGCGATAATACAACTACATATATAAAGTTTAGTCAATATAAATAAATAGAATATGAAGTAAAATAAGTTAAGCCAAAATACAAAATAGAATATAAAATAAAAGTTTTCAAGTCAAAATTTGTGTAATTTATACTAGATAAAAATTAAATAACAAAAATATGGTAGCCATGCATATTCATTAAACCATGTTTTAAACACAAAAAATAGCCTCTTAAGAATAATGAATGATTATTTGACACTACCTTTATTATTAATCAAACAACAAACCAAAATTAGCAAATCCAAATTTTTTTTATCTCTTGTAATTAGCTCAATTCACTTCCTAAATTATAAGTGTTCTTTTCATAAGAGAAAAAAAAAGAAAGAAAGAGAAAAGGATGGTACTACAAAAGTGCAAATTAAGATATATCACAAATCTTGATTATGCAAAAACCTACAAAACATAGCTATAAGCTAAGCTAAGGTAATCAAACTTAATATTCATGTATATAGACAATTGAAGAAACTTATTTTCTCCATAACAAAAAAAAAAGATCTTTTTTTTCCTTCCATCTTTAATCAAGGATTAAAGAAAAAATTCCCACACCTACATTTCCAACACATAGGCTTATAATTTGATATATCATCACCTCTTGAATATGCCAAGAACAAATTAGGAAATGCATTCAATTGATGATGAATTCTTGATGTTTGTTGCTTCTTGAGATTTGGCACAATTGGTACTTGAACTGCTTCACATGGTCCACAATTTCTACATCTTCCTTCACATCTTGGTGGTCTTGAACCTATTAAAGATCTCATCTTTATCATCTTCTCTTCATTTTTTCTCTGTTTTTTTTTTTCAAACACAAAACAAATCCTCATTAATTTAACCTATTGAATTAGAAAGAAAAGAAAAATCAAGATTCAAGAACCCCACCTGAGTAACAACTCCAGTCTGTGTTTTGAGTATTCTCCTACCTGCAAAAGATTGAAACTTTTCATTAAAAATTCAATCTTTTTTCAAGATTTTATAACTTTAGACAAAATCTTGAAAAGACCCTTTTTACCTTCAGCTGTTAATCTAACATGTGTCAACCCAGAAATGAATAAAAGTAACAAAAAGATTATAGTCTGTAGATTTCTATGCCAAAAGACTATAAATTGAGAACATGCCATTGGATTATTTTTCTTCTTCTTACAAGAAAGTGCAAAAAAAATCAGAGGAGATATTGGAATGTTTAATCAAGAATTGAATGAAAACACATTGTTTGTAGATGAAGAAAGAAAAGAAGTAGAGGTAAATTTCTGAAAAGGGAATGACTCTTTTTCAGTAGCTACTCAGAAATCCCAAGAAAATAGAGAGGTAAAAACAAATACTAATAGAGTTATTTAATAGAACAAATATGGATTTTGAAAAATGAAGTGAGAAGTCACAGATTAAAAAAAGAGGGGGAGGGCTTTTTGGCATAAAGGGACAAGTGAATTCACTGGTGTAGTTTATGGTCTTTCATTTTCTTTCATTTGTCACTCACTTTGTCCCCTTCTTAATTTGTAAAATATCACACACACACCAACCCTATATTGCTACTGTTTTGGTTAGTTTGGTTTTTGAGCAATTCAACTTTAACACGCTATGTATGGTAATTGTTTTCGTCTGATTTTGACTTGATACGATTTTTTAATAATATTTAACTGTTATGTGAAATGTTAAAATTAAATATGTGTCGATAAAAAGGAAAGAAATGTTATTTCTTAGATGGAGTAATTACAAAGGCGAAACCAAAATTTCAGGCATGTGGATTTTAAATTTAAAAAAAGGACAATGATCTTAACCTAAAGTAACAACCGTCAAATTAATGAATAAATATGCAAGTATTTAATTCACTAAAAGAATGACAATTTGAATCTTAAAAATCACAAAAACACAAATTATGTTAATGAGATGTTAGTCATGTTTGAAAACATTATCTTAGATATTGTTATTGTAAGATTTAATTTAATAATATGAAGGTTTGAGTAATTTAATTAAAAAAATTAAAATATTATTTATAAAATGTGAATAATTTTTAATATAAAATTTTGAACATTTTTACTATAATCTTCAATATTATTCTAATTGAGATTAAAATTATTAAATTCACCATTAATATTTTTGCACCTAAAACATAAATTTGATTAGTTTCATTATCACCTAGAACCATTATTTTCTTCAAAAGTTAAGATTTTGAAAAGCAAACAACAATTATTTTAATATAATCAATTATCAATATGTGAAATAACCCTAAAATCAAAGATTAAAAATTAATTTTGAAAATGAAAATTATGCAGGGTAAAAACAAACAAATAAGAAAAAAGATGAAAAAGAAGAGACAAGAGTACATACATACCGGAGGACAGAGGTCGGATAGCAACAATTAAATTAAAAATAAAAGTTAGAACCCTAATTTTTGAAAATAAATTTGGCTGAAAAGTTTTTCATTTAGAATAGGACACAAACACTATTTTTCTATTCTTTTCATTTACAGATTTTCTTATTTGTATAAAATATTTTAATCTTTAAAATAGAAAAATTAATTCCAAAACAAAGTGCCCACATCAAGTTTCGAACCCACGACGCGCGGACAAAAGGAATTCGCTGGGTGCGTAGAGATCACTGAGCCATCCGCTTCACTATGGTTGTGGGTTCACAAGAAATATATACGTATTTTGTATTTGATATTTCAATACGAATATAGGATCTACAGAAAAGTCAGTGAATTCATCTGAACCCCCTTTCGATACAGTAGCTCCGCCCCTGGGAGTAAATATGAAAGTACGGGGAGTAGTATATTTTTTTTCTTGTGAGTTGGATAATGCCACATTCTGCTTTGGACAAGGCCCACGAGAGGCAGGATGACGAGAGTTAGAGTCACGATCAAACATGACGCTTGTTTGATGAATTTAGTTAAGAAATAAAATTACACTTTCATGATACTCTATTTACCCCTAATTATTTATTCATTTTTGAATTAACACACATATTAAGAAAAAAAACAATTATTAACATAGTAAGTTTATCATTATACCCCTATTAATTATGAAGTAAATGAATTAAAAAAACTTAAGATTTTCAAGAAATTTTACCTTTTTCAAAGTAATTAATTGAGGATATAATATGTAAAAAAAATTGTCTTTTCTTGATTTATCAAAATGAACAAGTAATTAATTATGTACAATTAAAAAATGAAAAGTGGACAAATAATTAAAACAGAGAATGTTAATTATATCTTTTGACATGATGGTAAACGTTTGATTTTAACACGATATCTTTACCGACTTTGAAAGAGTGTGGAGATGAAATAAGTAAATATAATTTCCTAGAAAGATTAGGACATATTTTTAGGAAAGTAGGTGTGTATAGGGGGGTGGTTTTAGAGTGTGCAGGTGCCCTGATTATGATGAGAAGGGTAATCTCCAAATCCACGCAAAAACAGTTGTGCCATACTTGGTCATATGATATCACACGATCAATCACAATTTGCCAAGTCAAATTCAATAAAATAATTGGAATATTTTCATTTCATGGATACGAATGATACAGTGTAATTTTATAAGTAGAGTCTCGAAAGAATAGGTATATATAACTTTATCTCTATCTTAAAAAGATAAAGAAGTTATCGATAGATTTTCGATTTAAATAAAATGAATATAAAAAAAATATTCAAGTATATTAAAGAAAAAACATTACTGATGGTGATTGACATTGACATAGAATGTGAAGCTTACTACACTGTTTTGCCAATTGCATTTTTCCTATGCAAAAATGAGTATGAACACATTGTATCGTTAAAATTCATTGTTATATACTTGATCGATCTTCTTGGTTTAACAACTTTCTTCTCTTCAAGACCTTTTTTTTATGTGAAAACTTATCTATATAGGGTGTCTACATCAGTCATCAAATCAATCGATGCATAATAAAATGTACTTTGCACAACACTTCTTTCACTAAAAACATGGTTAATTATTGCAGATTTTCACCTCATTAAATCACTAATACAATTTGGTACATAAACACATGTTGCATATTTTACTTTTCTTCTTCTTCCACATAGTAGACAAATATTGTATAATTGTTCAATTTTTGCTTAGTTTGCTAATGAACTTTTAGGTAAATCATGTTTAGCTCAAATTTTCAAACTTAAATTGAAAGAAATCTCCTTAACTAGGACATAAAATCGTAAAAATCATATTTTCTAGGTAGTAGACATTGCACTTTTTATTATTGACAATAAACATTAGCAGTAAGAATGATAAGTGGGAAATCTTGGAAACCTCAAACTATTATTTGATCAAAAGATTATGTAAGGCAAATATATATTTGACCAAATGAACAAGGCAATTCAGTTTTCAAAGGTATAATAATGGAGGTGACAGATATAAGTAATCATTTTTTGACAATACAAAAACTACTGTGTTGGCTGTTTGGTGATGCAATATAAAATCATGAATTTATAATATTAAGTTTGAAGTTTTGTTTAGATATATAATTTAGTGTAAAAAATAATTAAATAATATATATATATATATATATATTTAAACTTTTTATGTTATATGTTTTCTCATGAACATAAAAATTTATAAGTTGTAAAACTATTAAAATTATCCTTATTCTTATACAATTGTACTAAATAAACAAAAGTTTATAAAAATCGCATATTACACTATCACAAAATTATTCTTAAAAAATACAATATTTATTGATCAAACTTTAATTTAATGAAAAATAAAATTGAACTTAAGTTGTTGTGATCAGTCTTTAATATAATCTTCCCACATAGTATCGACAATTTTCTCACATTGAACTTACATTTTTTGATTATATGACCGAGAAGACAAACCAACATTGTTACTTTTAGTCATTTGTTGGTCCATTTGATTGGTAAATAAATTTGATCAAAATAATAAAATTAGTAAATATAAATGGTAAAATAGGAATTGATTTGAAGTAATAATAAATTTTATGTTGGTGAGAATAATCGTTATATGAGATATAAATAATTTTAAAAGTAATGATATGAATTATAAACTTTATTTGCATATGTAATAAATGTGGGTTAATTTTATTTACATATGTAATAAATAGTTAGTAGATACAAATGTGGGTTGATTTTACAAAATATAAACTTGTGGGTTAATTGTTGTATTTGAAAAATCCCAAGTCATGATTTTAAATTCCCAAATCATAATTTTAAAAATTAGTAACTTTCACATATAACAAACATAAAAATCATATTTGTATGTTATAGCTATAGTTTGCATAATTGCGCTCCTTAGCAAATTTTATTTTTGCTATAGAGCTTTTGATTTGTATAATTCGCTAGATACATCCAATTTTATACAAATTATTCAGTTTGTATAAATTTATTTATACATTGTAATTTGTATAATAAGATATGTATTTGTATAATTATAAATATATAAAATGAAATATATGTATTTGTATTTGTATATACACTTTTCTCTCACTTTATACAAACACAAACGAATTTTATACATTTATGTACCGAATGGGGAATTGTATACCGAAAATGACTAATTGTATATCGAACCGGATCACAAAAAAAGGAAATGTTTGCTGCGAATTACAAATAAAATAAATTATAGTTATAATATTTAATTTGAATTAATAATTTGTTATTTCATAAAATTTTCCCAAAATTTACAATCGCATATCGAAATGCTTACTTAAAATATTGTACGATGAACAGTGGACTTAACTATGAGCACGCAAAAAGTTTGCCTTCCTAGGCTGGAATAATAGCTGTAAAGTTATATATATGGTTATGGTACATTTGTTTTTCTGCTTTCTATTACCCAATTAAGAACTTTTTAAATTTCAAAAAAAAAAACTCACAAATTAAAACATGGGCTTCACCCATATTTTGCAAAATTAATAAGTAACTGAGTTTGTTAGTAAAAAGTGACAATTATTGTTTTGGCAGGAGGAAGTGTAAGGAACCAGCAGTAACTTATTTTCAATTTAATTGTTCCACCTTCTTTTTTTAGACCGTTTCTTTAATTTTAACTTTTCACATAATATGTTTAAATTTAAGATCATAAGACTTAAAAATTATTTTTACTTTCTCAAATTTTGTGTTAAGTGAAAATTAAACCAAATAAATTGAGTAAATCTTGAAAATCGGGTTGAAAAAATAAATAGAGCTGCTAATTTGAATAGTACATGATGCATTAAGGGCAGTAGTCAGACGGTAGGGACCAAATCTTACCTGAACCTGAGATTGGGTTACCTGCTTTTTTATCTGTTTTTTTAATTTTATTTTAAAGATAGTGTAGGACTTGGCCAAACTGGACTTGCATTAACGTACACATCAATTGCAGGACTTTTTTTTCATTCTATATATGTTTTGTTTTTTCTTTTTCAAATTAAGGTATGGGATTGCAAGTGGTAGCTCTGTAAAGTTAAGGAGATAGTTTTGTTTTTTCTTTTCCAAACTAATAAAATTTGGATTTTTTCGGGTTTTTCAACCTCGGGTTGGTTTGGGTTTTTCAAATATCAAACTAAACCATTGTGTCTAATTTTTAAATTTATAAATCAAATCAAACTAATTTTTTTCAGATTTTTGAAATTTTTCGGTAAAGTTTGCATATAAACATATAATTAACTTGTGCTCCAAATATTTCTTTACTCCAACCAAAATACAATTATTCTTAGGTGTTTCTTAAGAAAATAACACAAAATATGAGATGAGTACTGATGACACTAAAATATTCAATAAAAAATAATAATGAAATCATCATATAAAATAAATATTGCAAAGTCATAATGAAAATGATCATAATTTAAAAGTACTAAATCATGCTAAAATAAGTTTAATAAGTATTAGTTACATTAATAAATATTTAAGAAAAATTAAAATTATATTATGTATTTTAATTGTCTAAACCAATGTTGAATTGATTTTCTTTTTGCATTAGTATTAATTTGATTTTGATTTTGATTTAAGTTTTAGTATAATTATCAACATCAATGAACTATAATCTTTATTGGACCATTCCGAATTCTAAGTTTTAAACTTGAAATAATATATTAAAAGATAAAAACTATGAAATAGTATAAGAAATATTTTAAAATTATATCAAAGTAAATATTTTTATGTATAAAATAAATTTTTATTACATATATAATGTTGGGTTGGTTTGATCTCGAGTTGTTTTTTTTTAGTTAAAACCAAACCAACCCAAATATAGTCGGTTTTTTTTTCTAATACCAAACCAAGTCAAACCAAACCGCTAGTCGATTTTTTTTTCAATTTGACTCGATTTGCGGTTTGGTTAGATTTTGCACACCCCAGTTTGTTTTATTTAACATGGGCATGTAACAGTCTACACGTTAAAATGCTATACTCATAGATCGAATGGGAGTAGAAAAGGACTAAATCTCAGTGGATCAAGTTAATCGTTTGTTTTAATTAACTAGATCATGTAACGCTCTGCGCGTTAAATGCTATGCTTATACCCAAAATAAAACTGAAATATAAAGAAAGTTAGCCTTCATGATTGGATCACATGATTTGTTATGGCATACAAGAGAGTACTTGTCATTACATTTGAAGAGATACAAGCTGTATTAGCTACATATCCAAGTGGGAAGCTAAAAACTTTACAAATGAATGCACTATATATGGTCTAGTAACTGTAATACACTTTAACTTGAACTTTTGACTTATCATTTCTATCTTCTTCTTTTTTATGACCGTGGTGTCTGAGCCAGCTTGCTCCCCCTTCCACGAGCAAAGGTACCAGGTAGCTTTGTCAACCAAGGCTAGGCCAAATGGGAAGAATCACCTGGTGACTTGTCATCTATCTTGAATTAGTATGCATGTATCCTCTACAATTTATGTAGCAGGCGCTGTAAATTGCACAGGCCTCCAGCGAACACAAGAACTTCCCTACGTCTATAACGTGAAATTGTCAATCATGTGTTGTATAACATCAACTGCATCGGAATTCATGTTATAGGACTGCACCTGTAATTGTAAAACGAAAGACATTTAAAGATTTGTTACTGCAAACAACCTTCCTGTGGAACAAAGCACAAAAAACAGAAACCAAATGGCAAAGGATTGGCAAAAACTGCAGCATTGCTTCAGCCTTCAGGTGACAGAGTAAAAGTCGAACGAAGGAGCTGCATAAGTTGAGAGATAAAATGCAACCTAAGATCTATGTGTGACTTGAGAACTGGATAGTCCTAATGCTTTGGATATACATCTAACACGTTTGACGAACAATACATTCAATAAGGACCGCTCTTTTCTTTTTTGAACGAAGGAGCTGCATAAGTTGAGAGATAAAATGCAACCTAAGATCTATGTGTGACTTGAGAACTGGATAGTCCTAATGCTTTGGATATACATCTAACACGTTTGACGAACAATACATTCAATAAGGACCGCTCTTTTCTTTTTTGAACGAAGGAGCTGCATAAGTTGAGAGATAAAATGCAACCTAAGATCTATGTGTGACTTGAGAACTGGATAGTCCTAATGCTTTGGATATACATCTAACACGTTTGACGAACAATACATTCAATAAGGACCGCTCTTTTCTTTTTTGAACGAAGGAGCTGCATAAGTTGAGAGATAAAATGCAACCTAAGATCTATGTGTGACTTGAGAACTGGATAGTCCTAATGCTTTGGATATACATCTAACACGTTTGACGAACTACACATTCAATAAGGACCGCTCTGTTCTTTTTTTGAACTCCTCTGCTCTTTCTTTATTCCATTCCTCATATTAACCAATGCCTAGAGTTTTGAATTCAGAATGAAAAAATCATAAAAAACTACAAAATTTGCTTCTGTTCGTTGAAAACAAATAGTTCAAGATCACGATGACTTTATACATTTCCTTTTGGATCATTGAGACCTTCGGTTCAAAAGAAGCTAAGTGGATGGTGAAGATCCATTATTCATATAATCATATGCCCCAACTAGCTATTAATTGACAGATTTATAAGCTTAGTTTCCCGTTTGAGCCTAATTATTCATTCTTTATTACCCACATTATTGTCTAACCTACTCTTCAACAATCCATCTGATCACCCCATAGTATGCAAATTTATGACCGAATCATGAGTTATATCAAGGTATGGGAGAAAGGTGGATTTTTTATGAGCTCTCGGGGAAAAAAACAAACACCTCAAGCTAAGTAAGTGAATGAAAACACATAGACAAGAAATGAAAATCCCAGAGTATATAGCTAATGAGAAAGGAATTTGCCTAAGATCATAATAGACTGATATGTGGTGAAATCTATGATGATCTATAGTGAAGAAACATTGAAAGCAGAAGCTCCTTAAAAGTGTGTTCAAGACGGAACAAATACATGCCTGAATTGCTGTATGGGCGAGGAATCTCTGTATACTTCCTTTGAAGCTAACATCAACGCGTTCCCAGCTCAACTTTGTTAAACCTCTGATCATAGCCTCTACAGCAGTTAACCAATAAGAAAAGGTAAACAACAAAAAAGTATGATGAAGCTGATTATAAAAATGCTAAAAGCAAAAACCATGTAATGTGCATTGAGAGTCCCCTGGTTAATTAAGTGGTATCTATTACTGCCACTAATAAAATGAAATAGCAGAGTGGGGGTTGAAAACCATTATCTGACAAAAATGGCTGATATTACAGAATGAACAATCAACTGTACGGCATTCTACGTATTTGATAGTTACTTAAGGAAGTAGTAAATTCTACCGTTTATGCAATTGACACAAGTAGCTTAAGTCTCGAAGGTAGGATTACATAAACTACTGGAATTAGTGTGAAGTGGACCCATACTCTCTTTTCATTTGGGCAGCAGTTCTTTGATGCATCTCAGTGTAGTCATTCCGAAAAAACACACTAGAAGACTGTATGAACATCGCAAGATGCAACTAATATGCAGAATCAACAGCTATAGATCCACGATTTTAGGATAATAAAGGTAAGTGTTTCTGAAAAGGAAGGCTAACATACTCAAAATTGCTCCTCAAAATACCATTAGAAAAGAAAGAAAAAAGGTACTAACCTTCCATTTCTTGAGAGTTGTGTACGTTTATATTGGCCATAGTAGGAGTTTCTTCTGCAGAACTAACACTTGTTGCCTCATCTACGTTTACAATATGTGGGTATTTATCCACTTTTTTCATGTTTCGATGCTGAAAAGAAAAGTATTAGATGTATGATGAAAGCTTTTGCTAAAACTCTAATGTCATAACTTTTACCTTTGGAAGCTCACTTCTGCGCCGCAAAGATGATGTACTCCATCCAACAAGATCTATACAAGTGTTAAGGTTTTTCACATTATAGGAAATAAGTTAACATATGGAATTAAGGACTCGTAGATCAGCATAAACACTTATCTACTGTTGAATTATCTCATCAAGGACTTAAGTCCTGAAACCTGATTCTGGCTATATAATACACTGAATATTGAACAAACAAGAAAGAGAAGAAGAAAAGGACGAGGGTGTGACAAATACACATCTAAATGACGAGGTTAAGTAGGATACAGTCAAAACTTGTATTTGCATAGGCCACACGACGCTTAAATGACTGCAAAGCAGATCTGCAAGAAGAAGTTAGGATACATAATTTGCTTGACATTCTGAAGTGAGTTAGTCAATGTTCACTCACATAAATGGCAGATCTTCGGAATCACTGGCCATCTGAAGAAGGAGAGGAGGTTTCCCTTCATCATGATCTTTCAAAAAGAGATGCCTTCCGCTTCTTCCAAGTAACCATGAGGAATTTGCTGCAACCTTTTCAACAGAGTATAGCCCACAGAATGCTGGAGCCTACAATATTTTTAAGAGACATTAAAAGCTTGGTTTCCTAAGCCTGCCCAGTTTTGGGATTAAGTAAGAAATATTGTCATGACGGAAGAAGAATGAAACTAAAGCAATTGAGTTATTTGGGATTCATAATATTCATACAGCTAACTTACCATGCTCTAACATGATAAGCAAAGCTCAGAATGAAACTAGACCAAAAATATTCAAAGTCATGCAAGATGCTGAAGTGTTAAATAAAACTTCACTAAGTATAAGTATTGGTGCAAACTGCAACCAAAATATAATACTGTTAGATGAGTTTCGATTGCATTCTCTCAGATTTACTAGATGAGTGACTTATGAATCTCTTTGCTAGTACTTCTCATGACAATGGAGTTTTGACACTTAACCTTGATAATGACATATTACCACTGAAGTTTCTAACTCCTTTAACTGTCCACTTAAAGTCAGAGACATTCGTGAGTTAGTTTAATCTAATAGAATGTGCAGTATACATGATAATGTTAGTTTAACCAAAATAGAATGTACAGCAGTACAGTATACATGATAATGAAAATGTTCTTTTGAAGTCTACCATGAGAGAACCAAAAATCCAGTTTTGATGGTAATTTCCTCATTAGTTGTGTAAGTTGCAGAGCTCATTTGGATGATTACCTTTCACTTTTACTGAAGAATGTGAACTAACTCTCCATAATATCAGAATTTAACAAAGGCAATAAATTAATGGGGATTGAATAAAACCCTCTAATTACCTGTTTGTGTCCCCTACAACCGAGATGTGGTGTAGCAAAGGTTATAAAGTTCACAGGTTCCAGCCCAGCAATTTTTCTTTTTGATACCTCTTCCGCACACAAATCAGTGGACCCATTAAGACTACATTCCATATCTTGTCCACAAGCTATTCTTGCAGAACTTTGTTCATATAGCTTTGCAATTGCATATCTACATACCAGGCCACCTAGGGAGTGACCAATAAAGGAAATCTTCTGTAGACGTGGAGTACGTTTTACAACAGATTGTACCTGACAGTAAATATGAGAAGCATCAGTCACTAAAAATTAAGTTCAAGTAGATATTGTTTAGCAAATAACTAAACTTACATGTTTGACCTGAACAATAAGAATCAGATTAGATCTCATCCTAATACAACACAAAATCCAACATCATACAACACTGGTAAAATTCCTTAGTAACCAACAAACAAGGGTGGATAGAGTATGTTAAGATTTGGAAGATAAAAGAACTGGACAATAGCTTCAAGCGTACATATTTGGTAGGCAATGCAGAATTTAGGTCTATATAACCGCAGAATTCAAATAACTTGAAACAAGGATCTGAGGACAGATAAAGATACTAATTAAGACTGAAACAATGGCCTGGAGAAAATTAAACTCAAAGGAAAGAAGAAAAGACTTTCAATTAAAATACTACTATTTCTTCCCGAATTGTATGAGCTAGTCTGGTTTACAAAATCATGGTCAAAAAAGATGTTGATGACTCTCAAAGTGAGTAGGCCAGATAAAATGAGATCGATGGAGCATTTTGTGTTGAGGAACAAGATTTTATTTAAATTGACTAAATCTGGGGAAGAAACAAATGATTCACATACCTCTTCAGCTAGTCTTGTCCCCATTACGTCAACACCATCGAATGTCAGCTTTGAATAATTAGATCGACTGCCTGGAAATAGCATATTAAATTGCAAAAAAAGTTAGAGATTAACACAGGAAACATATGGCTCTGACTGACAGAAAGATGCATAAAGGTTGTGGAAACATGCAATCAATGAAAATTTGGAGCTCATATTACTTTTCAGAAACTAATGGACCGCTAGAATTTTGATAGCGGAAAAGCATGAATATCTAATGCAAATTTGGAAGTGCAATGCCAAAAGTCAAAAGTTATTACAAGGACCTCTATACTTTCCTTTTGAGAAACAAAAGAGTTCTAACACCAATATTTCTTCATTTAAATTATATCCAGTAAAGACATGCTATAACAATCTTTGGAGAATGGGAAGAAACTGTGGTAGTTGGCCATCGCACCCTCTAGAGTTGCTTGCTTCACTTGGATTGCCACTCATGAAGCTTGTTTAACACATGACAATTTGCAGAAAAGAGGTCTTACTATTTGCAGCAGATGTGTTCTATGTGAAGAAGCTAACGAATCAGTAAATCATTTATTGCTCCACTGTCAAATAGATTATGCCAGGTTGCATAAAACTTGCCCTAAGTAGCACTAAGTAAGCACTCCCTACTTGCATTTTCTGGAATGTTTGGCAGGAGAGGAATAGCAAATGTTTTAATGATAGTAGGGAAAATATACTTAATGTAAAAGCTAGATGTTTGAAAAGTCTATGACTATGGTGTAGGAAGAACATTGTACCGAATACGAACTCTATGTTAGATTTTTTGCATTCCTTCAACCTACAGAAGGAAGTTTCTAGTTTGTACTCTTTCATGTACCTTCTTGGTATTCCTTAACCTAGCTTCGTCAGTAGACTCTGTCCGTATGGTTAGAGATAGAGAAAAAGCAATCCACCATATAGTTAAGGGGAACAAAAAGATGTAGAAAAGTATGATCAATCAAAAATTAAAGGCAGTTCTCTTATTTGCATCAACATTCATTTCTTCATACTTACCAAAAACCGCATGCCTGCTTTTGTGTTTTGGTTAATCATACATATAAATATGACATTTCAAACAGATAGTTGCGACTCCAAAGTAATTAGATTTAACATAACAATCTCACTTCAATCAACTAGACCAAAAAAATAGAAGTATAATAGAACCAGGAAATCCTGTAAAGAGCAGGGAGCTTACGATAAACAATGATATCGTGTGGATAGGCCTTCACAAATTGTTCAGCAGCATACTTCCAATCATCTACACTGCAGAAGCAGACAAGTCAAGTCATCAAACCTAAAAGCACACTGATCTCTCATCATATAACAATCATAACACTAGGACTAAGTTAAGACTCAATGATCTTTCAACCATAGCATCTTTCCGCTCTCTTCGAGAGTTTATGGATATTTGTCTAATCCTTTGATCATTTTTTAACTTTAATCAAGCTCGGTATGACTTACTTGATAAAAGTATCAGTACTAACAACGCTAGGACTTAAATTATCTATGAAAAATTCCATACTTACAAATGATTAACCTACAAGTTCTATGAAAATAGAAAAAACAACAGCAATGATATAAATCCACAATATCAGTTTGTACCAGTATGTAACAACAACAAGATACACAGCGTAATCTCACAAGTGGGGTCACCTTACCCCTGCCTCGGGGAGATAGAGAAGTTAAGTTATTGTAAAATTGAGTTAAAGATTTCAAGTCACCTGCCAATAATACCATTAACCATGACAACTAAGTGATTAGGAGCATGACCCGGACCCTTTTGGCTAGCCTCCACATCGAATCCACCTTCATAAGCAGGTGTCTCAACAACAGGAAATTCATCATCCAATCTCATACACGAGAACTTAGGGAAAATAAAAAACCTTTTTCTCTTTGTCTTCTTATTTCTATTCTCAATACCCATTTCAGATTTCTTCGATTCCTTATTCTCAATACCCATTTCAGATTTCCTCTCTTCCACTTCATCTTCATCACCAAAGTTTAAACCTTTATCCATTTCCGACGAACCCATTTTCACATAACCACCAAAAATCCAACAATATGAAGAAAAAAACACAATCAAACAATAGAAAGCTTTTGTGGGTCAATAGTAATAACGTTTAACAAGGAACAGGGTTCTTGGATTTTGGAATTTTCGACATTTATGGTTTTATAGACCATTTCTAGTCCACATCGAATGCTTTTAACAGTAAATGGAACATTCTTATTCTTCTCTCTGTAAATAGTCTTGTTGAAACAGAGTGGGAATAAAATAATCACTTCTATTAAATTGTGAATCAAGAATTGCATTTTGACATTAGAAGAATATTGAATGATGTTGTGTTGAGTTGTTGTAAGATTGATTGAATCAAAAGAGGGAAAACTCTGGTTTTATGAAAGTTTCAAGTTTGACGATCGTCTACAAGAAATTTTTTATGTTGTTACCTTTCCCTTTCTAGAGTAGATGAAAACTATGTCCCATGTATGAGAGGGGTCCAATAACTGACCAGGCGTAGTTTTAAATATACATTTATCCGCTCTTTCTCCATTTTAATTTATTTATCTGATAAATATTATATTAAAATATTTTTTAATCTTATGATGTTAGGCATATTATATGCAAATTTTAAACTTGTAAGAATTGTCATTGAAAGGGAAAGATACTTTTTTTTTGGTTATGATTGATTAAAAAGGAAGTCAAGATAAACAAATGATTTGTTTTACTTTTCTTTTTAAACTATTTAAATGAAGAATGTTTTTTCCCCTTTTGACAATCTCTTCCTTCCCTTCTGTATTATTTGTCCATACTCTAATTATTATCTCAAAATTCAAATTACTTGACCAATTATATAAGATAAAGATAGAATTAATTAATGTTTTTAGATTTTGGACTTAAGCTATTTTTTTATAAGTATAAATGTTGTAAAATTCTAAGAGAACTCCTTCATTATTAATTTTGATATTGATGAATATGACACACAAATAAAGTTAGGATTTTAAAGTTAAAAGCAGTACTTTCTCTATTTCAAATTAATTGAATTATTGAAATATTTTTTATTTTTCAAATTAACTTAATTGTTCAATCTTCAAAACTATTTTTAAAATATTCTTCAATTTTACCCTTCATTAGTTAGTATTGGAATTTAGTTAGTATAATTAATGTTTAATTATTTTAATCATAAATTTGTCAATACTCCTTCTGTCCCTAATTACTTGTTCACTTTTGAACTGACACATCCATCAAGAAAATAATGATTGAAATAGTGAGTTTATCATTGTACCCATATTAATTATGAAGTGGATGAATTAAAAAATAAGATTTTCAAGAAATTCTATATTTTTCAAAGTAATAAATTGAGGGTATAATAAGTAAAAAAATGTCCTTTTTTTATTTGTTAAAATGGACAAAGTAATTAGGGACAACTAAAAAAAGAAAAGTAAACAAATAATTAAGGACAAAGGAGTCATTAATAAAGATGAAATGAAAAGATATACCTAATATATGTCTTATTCTTCTTTTCTTAAAGGGTGTAAAACAACTCAACAATCACTTTACTTGTTATATTACATTGCATGTTTTACTTTCAGTCAAATTATTTTCAGTATTCTTCCGGTTCAGATATTGTTTCATTCATCTTTATTACATACCGTACATTCCATGTACTGATGTCTTTTGATGCTGCAACATTTATCAATTAATTTGGAATAGATAAAGTAATTAATAAAAATATTCTTCTTATTTATAACTTTTTAAGCGAAATAAAAGGAGAAAGTAGAGAATAACTCATGAATTGGCATATTTATGACTATAAAACAAAACTTGTAAACCTTAACATCTTTAACAAAATATGTCATTTAGTTCAATTTTGCCCCGGCAGTTCGTTAGAAATGTTGGACAATTTCCCAAATTTAGAGCTTGGATTGCAAACAAGTGGATGGATAAAGTACTAAAAATGTACAACTTGAATTATAACAAACTTCAGTTCACTTATTAACTCAAAGCCTCAATTTTCGGGTTCGAATTTTAAGTATGAAAAAGTTTTTGATAAGGAGTTTTTTCTTTGAGTAAGGTCTTACGCAATGTAAATTCAAACTTTAATACGGTATCAACACCAAAAAAAAAAACTTGAGTTTACCGAACAAATACTAATAAATTTCTTAAGAATGACATTCGACTTGTAATAAATTATGGGCTATTTTATGCCTAATTTTAGCTCATTTCTATTCTCATCCCAAAAATCTTCAACAAAATGCATTCGAGCAATTAGATATTAAAACTTAAAAGTGAGGAACTTTTTTATGCCAAATTTTAGGTCACATTATGATAGCAAAATTATTAAATTTTTCTAATGTGATTTTATTTTACATTTTCATCTTTTGTGGGGCATCTTATTTAAAAATATATTTTTCTCTTATCACAAATTTTAGGATTTTTTAATTATTGATTCTCATAATTCCTCTTACTATATTGTTATTATTATTATTTTTAAAATATATTTTAGAATTTCTTAATTTTAAATATTATAAAGATAACTAATAATATTTTTTTAAAATAATAAATTCTTTCAACAAAATGAATCCTTATTGTAATCATTAATTAATTAAGAGATTTATATTCTTCTTAATTTATAATTTAATAAATATATTATTTTAAGAAAATATATCACGCTAACATGAATCAAAATAAAATAAAATAAAATAAAATTCAAGGTATTAGATATGATTTGTATAACTACCTAAAAGAGTTCTTTACGTTTTGGGATTTCTAGAAGATGATTTCTAGCTTTCTCATTTAAAAATTGGTTTTAATTTTTTAATTTTAAGTAATATTAACTAAAATAACACATATGGGTTAATTAATTATTTTAAGGACCATGCTTCAAAATTGAGGGCTCAAGGTTGAGTCTTTTTTTCCTCTAAATAATTTATTTTTTCTCACCTTTTTTGAACTTAGAATTGTAATGTCTAAAGTCCAAAAATGTGCCACCTCTAAGAAAAGTCATCATTTACTAATTAGTTTTTTCTAGAAGCAATTATTACTCTAATTGATCCCTTTTTAAATATAGGTTTTTTTCTTTATATATATATATATATATATATATATATATATATATATATATCCAAGTCGGTGCAATTTAGTGGAGTATGATAGAAGATCAAACCACGTGGAATTAAAGAAAAAGTAAATTATGTGGCCTAATTCTAATTATGATCGAGGCTTTCACATTACTCCACTGTTTACTTTACTGGTTTATCTTATTAAAGATTTTTATTTTTATTGGACGCTAATAATATATTAAGAGAAGAATATTTTTTCTGTTTTATTTTTAATATTAATTGTTTATTTTTTGAAGATATTATTCTCAAAATGAAATTAATACTAAATATATTTGAATATGGCACATGCAAAATAGATGACAGGTAAGGAGTATTAAAATTGCATGTGTTACACAATTAAATGTTTTATTCTTATTCTTTTTATCTTGTTAGATCCCACAATTAGGTAGAGATTCCTATTATGTCCCTGTGACTATGTTTTTCAGAGTCCGAAAATAAAAGGACAAAAAATTGAACAAAATTTTTAAAAGAGCAACAAAAAGTAAGGCTCAAACCTAAAGGGAAATATTTAAACAGGAGGAGAATATCGTGAAATTTATGGAGTAAGGTGCAGTCTGACATACGCCTTATAAGGCGCAAGCTGACATAATACTTACAATAAATCGCATGCTGGCTTGCACCGTGTAAGGCGCATGTCAGGCTGTAGACTTACTCCTTAAAATAATAATAATAAAAAAACGTTTAGTAGAGTTGTGTTTCTTTTTACTTCACTCAAACAACTTAATCAGAACATCAACTTTTGCTTAAAGAGCAATTTGCCATTGTTTAATTCTCTATTAATTTCCACTTTTACGTTAAACTATTTTCCCTGTTCATTTTCATGGCAAAGTAGAATAGGCATTTGGCCTTTGAGAGGGGGTGGGGGTGGTTGAAGTGGGGTTACACATTCTGTTCCCAATATTCTGCAAGGACTAAGAAATATATTTAAAAGAATATTTTTATTCTTAGTGTATATAATTAGATTATAATTTCCAAATAAATATGCATATATAATCCAAATGGAAAACAATAAAGCCCTTTGATTTCACCAAAATATGATTACAAATTTCCCTATTCATACAAATGATATTCCGATACTATTATAAAGTAAATTCATACTTTATAACGTTGCTTTCAATTTCTTAATTATTGCTACTCTTTAAATTTAAAATTGTTGATAATAGTAGTAATAATACTAATTAATAAGCTCCAAAGTTTTTTAATTGAAAATTTCGCTCATTTATTTTTGCCCTTTTAACTCCAAAATTTGTGTTTTCCAACTAAGCACGTTAAATGGACTTCAAATTTTCTACGCTAATAATATACATAACGATTACTATATAATTAGCTAGACCATTTAATTGATAATTATAGGTGATATTTCATGATCATAACTATCAAATAATGAATACTCCCTCTGTTTTTATTTAGTTGTCACTATTTTAGATTCCACACTTTTTAAGAAATTATGTAATTACCATTGTACCCTCGCATTTAGTGTTCTCTTGAAGTCAATTTTTCAATAAATGAACATGAATTAATTTACTTTGATTAACTAATTTGACCAATGAAAATGAATTAATTACTTAATTTTTCTATGTTGCGCAAATATGTACTTTCAAGTCTTTATTTTGAAGGAAAATAAAAATAATAGTGTCATTTATGCATTGATTTTATGAAATAACAAATATTAAGAACTATCTATTTTATTTTATTTTAATAAAAATAACATATAAATAGAAACTAAAGGAGTAATGTAATAAAGTAGTACTACCTAGCCTGCTATCAAAGAATAAAAACCATAGGGATAGTGTTAAAAAATACTGTATTACTTAAATTTTTCTGCCTTCATTTGTTTTGTTACGTTGACAGCCCCATTTATCTAGAATAATCTAGACAAGGGATGTTTGTAAAATTTGTAGAAAGTGGTTGTGTGAAGAAATTTAATTCCATAATATTTATTGCTTTTACACGTTTAATATAATTTGCAACAGTTTTTGTTTTACGTAACAAGTTATTGTTTCGTAAATTAATGATATTTCGTGAAAATTAAGAACTACGTAATTTTTGTAATGAGTTCAATTTTAAAATTATTAGCATTGAATTAATTATATTTTAAAAATTATAGGTTTATATCTATTAATTTATGCAAATTTAATATTTAAACATACATTTATATTTCATATAAAAAAATTATGATGTCAATTGAATCCTTTAACTACTCATAATGTTACGTAGGCCTTTGCACAGAGTCTTTAATCTAAAGTCAATTTGTAGTTGCAAATCAATAATTAATTTTTAACTGAAAGTCAATAAGTACGGCTTCCAATATTCATAAATTCAACTTTGGAATCTTCTAATCCATAATTAGGCCAAAGAAAGACCTTACAAAGACCGTTACATTAAAGCAGAAGAGAATAATCCTAAGTAAGAATTAACATAATAAAAACATGCATGAATCAACTATGTTTGAAGTGGACAACTTTATGCAACACGACTTAACGTGGACTTTGTCCATAACATCGATCAAGTCACAAACTAGTATAGACTATAGTTCCAACATTAGGCTGTACATCATGAAAAAAGATTGAGCAAAGTATCTTTGATTAGTTTTCTTATAGACATAGTTAAGTGATTTTGTCAGTTACATACATTAAAGACGTCATTTTACTAGATACTTTCGTAAAGACATCACTTTACTAGATACTTTCATAGATTCGTATAGTTGAGTGATTATTGAGTAATTAACTCGGATATCTTTGATCCAGAAATTCACTTGACAGACTCTGCCCTGCTTTTCTTTGTATTGCCAATTCCCAAACAGAACACATCCAGCTAATTCATGAAAACTAGATATTCAATACACATGAATTATTCTAATTCCTTGCATCTCTGGAATTTTATAAGCAGCAGCTTAATTTAACTTATAACTATAGCAAATTGGAGTGATTGTTCAAGTCCTATCGTCACAGCTAGCCCGAGTCCATGTTACGTATTGTCCACTTTGACCCCATACACCTCATGATGCTGCCCCCGTGGGAGTCCGGGTCGTGTCTCAATCCCAATGTGGTTGATCATCCGAAAAGAGTAGCTAAGCATTATTTGGTTTGATCAGTCTTTAACTAAGGCCAACTACCTAATACTACGCAGACTCATCAAACAACGGTTTTTAGCTTTCTTCAGGATTTGGCCTGATTTATCCCGGAGTTACAACATCCCAAAAGCGTATTATGTGACTTTTCACTATTTTCTCATTCTGGTTTAGGATTCGCCTAACATGTTATGTGCACCCTTGGCCTACCCTTCTCTTGACCTACCCTGATGTGTCTCACCTTGTCAAGTAAAATTAGTTGTGTGTCTGTTTGTCATTTGTATACTTAATTACCTTTTGCTGTTAAGATATGCTTTTCAAAGAAAGACAGATCCTCATGGGATATGAAGAATGGGGGTACAATTTTCTTCATCCATCTACCAGAATGAGAAAGTTCCTAGTAATTTCAACTGCTCAAATGATTCTTCATCATGTAATTAATTTCCTTATTCGTATGAAGTGCATTTTCAAACACAACTTAATGTATGGAGCTTTCATCTTATTAATTTCTGGTATATAGAAAAACATTACTCCTCACGCAAAAGCTAGTTTTTGCTTTTCTTCTTCCTTTTGCTTTATTCTCTAAATCAAATATCGGTTGAAATAATTTTCTATTGGGCTAACACGGTCCAACATACTCTTACGTATGTTGTGATATTGTCCACTTTAGAACAAGCCCACGTGGATCTCATCTCAACACCGTACAAGTAACTCCTTTTAACTTGTTAGCTACCAATATACTGTACACCCATTCCAATATTTGGATAAACATACTCTCCAGGCATCATCATACCTTTGCCTTTTATGAAACAAAACTTGTAAACCTTAACAACTTTAACAAAAGGCATAATACATATATTGGACCTTAAACTTGGCTTCAAATTTTAACTTTTACCTTCAACTTTTATAATGCACAAATAGGCACTTTAACTATCCTACCTTTAAATAAATAAACACACGATTTTCGAAGCCAAAGAACATGAAATGCAAACGCTCCCACGTGTATTAGTGAGCCACTCAATGGCTGCCAACTAATTAAATATTTTACACGTCCATTTTAGAACTAAAAAAATCAAAATTAATTTTAATTTATATACAAGAATCAAAATTAATTCCTCCTAATGGCTGGCTTCTTGGTTTAGGTGTTTGTGGTTGTTGGGTCTGTTTTCATGGGGTTTGAGGGGTCATTTGGTTGTTGTTTTGTGTCTGGTTCGAGCTGCTGGTTGCAGCAGTGTTGTTTCGTGATGATTCTCGCCGGAGATGGTGGATTTGATGGGTTTGGGGTCGGGTATTTGGTTGGTTTAGCGAGCTCGAAGCTCGTTCGTTCCATGGGTTGTGCTCCGGTGTGGAGGAAGAAGGAGAACAGCTGGGTTGGAGGTGTTTGGAGTTGGGAGCTGCTGGTTGTTTGACGTTGAAGCCGGCTCGCTGGTGGTGGCGTGAGCGGAGAGGAGAAGAAGAAAATGAATGGAGGTTTTGGGTGGTTTCAAGTGGTATTTGCTGGCCGGAAAAGGGAGGTTTTTACTGTTGTGGGACTCGAAAATTACTCCTAACTCGCACAAAATACTTGCACATCACGCGTTTTGCCAAGTAGGATTCGCGTGTTTATTTATTAAAAGATTGGATAGTTAAAGTGCATGTTTGTGCACTATGAAAGTTGGAGGTCAAAGTTAAAATTTGAAGTCAAGTTTAGGGTCCAATATATGTATTATGCCTTAACAAAATATGTCATTAGTTCAATTTTAAACCAACTGTTCGATCGTTAGAAATGCTGGACAATTTTCCAAATTTTAGCTTGGATTGCGATCAAGATGATGGATAAATTACTAAAATGCAAGTTTTGCAACTGAATTTCATACCAAATATCTGTTCATTGGGGTTTTGGAGATCTTGAGATAAGAGGAAAATTAGTTGAAAATCTGCATTAATGTATCAAATTTTGGAGCCATTATTAACAGAAAGCCTGAGTTTACCAAACAAATTAATTTCTTAAGGATGTAATTTGGCTTGTACTAAAAGCCCCAAGAACTAAAAGGAAAGGAATCAAAAAAATTTATAACATAAAATATTTGCTTAACTTAACCTATATACTATATAGAAACCTTCCATTTGAATTCAAGCATACACACACATACTATAAATAGGATCTAGTGGAGCTTTGCCCCAAAACAAAGAAAACTTGCTAACAAAGCATCCACCAATTGAAAAAATTAGAACATCAAATGTTTAAAAATAACATATACTCATTGCTTCTTCTATTTTAGTATTACATGTTATTTCCTTTGCCTTAGTTATGATATTATTTATATTGCTATTATTCTCCTTATCTTTGTTTTTTGCTTTACATACTTATTATTTTATGTTTTACTCGATTCGAAAATCTATCAAAATCAGTCTTTCTACCCTACATATACTTATGCTAAATTCAATTGTCTTTGAAGTTAAAAACCCATCCCACTAATTTTTATTTTATTTTTTTGGGGAGAGGGGGGGGGGGGGTTAGTGTTAAGACTACATTAGTATGTTTGGATTAATTAGACAGCTAAAGACAAATTGAGCAAACAGTTATGTAAGAGACTAAAAATTAGTGTTATAATTGGTTGGTGTCCCGCGCTTTTCTGAAGACTTAGCTTGCAAAATTTCTCAAAACAGAGAAGAAGAGTGTGTATATAATGAAGAGATTAGGTGCTTTCAGCTTTGCTCGTCGACTCTTCAAACCTCGTACAACACAACACACACATTCCCAGGTACTATTGTATTCTTGTTTTTGTCGAAAATCCTTGGAAAAAAATGTTTTTTTTTGGATTAATTGTGTGATTGTTGGTATAGGAATCAAAGGAGAAAATGGAGCAATCACCAATTGTCACTGTCGAGGACAACTTTGATTTGCAGGTATGAATTGGGTTTTTTGTAATTTTCCCAATCGGGGAATGTTGGTCCATTTTAGAAAGTTGAAATGTGGGTTCTTTAGGATTCTTGAAACATGATTCTTTCACTAGTTTACATATTCTTGAATATCATCAAATTTGTTACTCGAGGGGTTGAAGAAGGGTTTATGGTATTTGAGACTATAGAACTGTAGCAATTTATATAAGTTAAATTTCCTACTTGCAAGTTTGTGTTTGTAGAAACTAAAAATGTAAGTTGGTTAGTTGTTGGAATGAGGAAACTTGGGCATTGTGTGTGTGTGTGTTGGAGAAATTTTAGGAGAAAAAGGGTGAACGAAGTGCTCCCCAATAATGATCTGTAAGGATATTTGTTGGCATTTTGAATTTTTCATTTGAATAATCGCGTGATTGTGACTATAGGAATCAAGGGAGAGCATGGAGAAGTCACCAATGATCACTGCCAACAACAACTTTGATACTCAGGTACGAATTAGAAAGTAGAGACGTGTACTTTGAGATTCTCATACTGATTTAACTGGTTTACTGATATCTACAAATTTTGTTATTCGGGGAGTTGAGGAAAGGTTATGGCATTTGGGACTGGAAAACTGTAGGCAATTGCCATAAGCTAAATATCCAAGCTTGATGAGTTTTGTTGAAAATCCATATATAACGAGTGATATTTAGTATCTCTAGAAACTAAAACTGCAAGTACCTTAGGTGTTGGTTTAAGGAAACACAAGCATTGTGTGTGTATGTGTCGGAGAATTGGATTAGAAGAAAAAGAAAAGGCCTTACCTACCTTGTGAATGGAAGGCATCCAAAGTAGTGTCGGAATAGGAGGAAAATGTGTGTGTATCCTAAGTAGCTTTCCCCTGTCAATTTTTCTTCAAGCTCATCAATTATACATATTTAATTTTAACAGAGTGCAACGGAAAATGAGAAAGAGACTGGGAGTTATGCTGCTACTAACATCATCCTAAACCATGAATTCTCGGATGGGCTGCACTCGTGGCATCCCAATTGTTGCGATGCTTTTGTGGTTCCAGCAGGTTCTGGATACCATAAGGGATTAGCGGCGGAGGAAGGCTGTTGTTATGCTGTTGTCTCAAATCGTAAGGAATGTTGGCAAGGCTTAGAGCAAAACATTACAAGCAGGGTATCAGCAGGTTCCACTTATACAGTTTCTGCTTGTGTTGGGACCTCTGGTACTTTTCAGGGCTCTGTTGAAGTCCTCGCCACGTTAAAACTGGTGTATCAAAATTCAGAAACAAGCTATCTATTCATTGTAAAGTAAGATTCTATATTTAGCTTGTCTTTTGTTACCATAAATTGCTTAAGAAGCAATAGTCATGGTAGAGTTTTACTCCATCCAGAAAAGCTGCTTCAGAGGAGTGTTGGGAGATATTAGAAGGTTCGTTTTCTCTGTCAACTATGCCCAATCAAGTTATATTCTATCTCGAGGGACCTCCAGCTGGAACTGACCTGCTCATAAAGTCAGTAGTGATATCATGTCCTAGTTCTACTGCTTGTGATGTAAGTCGAATGCTATGTCCATATATATATTTCCTTCGTTTTCTCTTCAGTCTAGAGATTATTTAAGTTTATTCAGACTCTATTGTATTACTGAATGAGTTCTCTCCTTATTTTGATAGAGTTCTGGCACATCATCTGTTTGTACCGATGATGATAACATCATAATAAACCCTCAATTTGATGATGGTCTCAATAGTTGGTCTGGAAGAGGCTGCAAGGTGGCCTTGCATGACTCTATGGCAGATGGGAAGATCACTCCAATGTCTGGAAAATCTTTTGCATCTGCAACGGAACGCACCCAGAGCTGGAATGGAATTCAGCAAGATGTGACAGGAAGAGTGAAGCGAAAACTAGCTTATTTGGTATCTGCTGTTGTCCGGATCTACGGTAACAATGTCACTAGTGCAGATCTTCGCAGTACATTATATGTTAAAGCAGCTGACAACCGTGAACGGTACATAGGCATTGCCAGGTAGGTGAATCCAAGTTCATCTTATATAATGTGCATATAATAATCCTTTTAGTATCTCATGTCTTATCATCACTACATAACACTTCGTGATTTTAGATACCATTCAAATTGCACAGAAAAAAAAAGTGTTAGCTCTCTTTTTGCACTTCTATAACAGTAATGCATTGTAGGTTTATGTCAACATAATCGACTTTGTTCTGTTGAAGGAATTTCTGATTTTGACTGGTTCTTCTGCTCTATATCTATTTGGATAATCATCTGTGTAATAGTCAGAAGCATGTGTGTTGTAGTAACTTCATTTTCTAGAGTTACATGACTTTTCATTTGAAACAGATAAACAATATCTTTTGACCTTGAATTTACAATCCACTTTGTTCATTTTGAGACTGAACTAGGTGAACACCAATTAAATGTGTTGTTTTAATTGATCCCTTTCTTCTTTACTTCTGTTTTTCCTTCCATTTTTATTTACATGTATATTAAATTTAGTGCGAGGGTTTTAACAAAAGCTACTTGCGTGTAGTGTCCAAGCCACAGACAAAGACTGGGTGAAGTTGCAAGGGAAGTTTCTTATAAATGACTCCCCATCTCAGGTTGTTGTCTTTTTAGAAGGTCCACCTGCAGGTACAGATATCCTCATTAACAATTTAGTCATAAAGCATGCAGCTAAAGCTCCTCCTTCTTCTCCACCAGTTATTGAGGTTAGTTGAAAATGTGCAACGTGTGTTTTCCTCCTTTTTCAATTTACATTGAGCTTGGTGATACGATATTGCTAGAGGAATTTGAAGCCTAATAGTTTCTATGGAAGTGCTATGCTATGCCACTTAAGCTAGCTAGTTGGCAATTCAACTGTTTGATCTGTTTAAGCATTAAGTACTTTCATGCTTCTCCTACCATTACCTCTCCATACGGTGTTTGAGGCTTTCTGTTTCATTTTTCATCACTTTTAGGATGCTGGTTTTGGTGTTAATATAATCACAAATACAAGTTTGAATGATGGCACAAATGGCTGGTTTCCACTTGGAAACTGTACAATGAGTGTTCAAACAGGCTCACCACATATTATGCCTCCAATGGCAAGAGATTCCCTTGGTGCTCATGAGCCTTTAAGTGGCCGTTATATTCTTGTGGCTAATCGTACTCAAAACTGGATGGGTCCTGCTCAGATGATCACGGATAAAGTAAAACTCTATTTGACATATCAAGTATCTGCATGGGTTAAAATTGGACAAACATCAGGACCTCAGAATGTAAATGTTGCCCTTGGAGTAGACAGCCAATGGGTGAATGGAGGCCAAACTGAGATCAGCGATGATAGATGGCATGAAATTGGAGGATCTTTTAGAATTGAGAAGCAACCAACTAAGGTTATGGTTTATATTCAGGGTCCTGCTGCTGGTGTAGACCTAATGGTTGCTGGGCTTCAAATTTTTCCCGTTGACAGACGTGCACGGTTTAGACACTTGAAGAAACAAACTGCAAAGGTAATTCTTAATTTTGTGTACATGGTATTTTCACTTATTGTGTTTTAAGTAATGATCATCAGTTATTTTGAAGTGTTTCATCAGCAAAGCCATTCCTGTTTTACTGTTGCACTGGAGAAGTTTTGAAGGAAAACAGAAAAAAAAATCACCTTGTGGAAACATCTCTCTTTTAAAATTGCCATTGCAGCCATTTGAATGGATTTCCTATATCTTTCTTCTAAGTGGCAGACAATGTTGTTACCTTAAACACAGTTTTTAAAAAATTATAATAAAGACTTCCTTTCTTGCTGACTTTCTTCACAGTTACGCAAGCGAGACGTCATGTTGAAGTTCTCTGTATCAGATTCAGGCAGTTTGTTTGGCACATTTGTTAGAGTTAGACAACTGCAAAACAGCTTTCCCTTCGGATCAGCCATAAGCAGAACAAATATGGACAATGAAGACTTCAATGCCTTCTTTGTCAAGAATTTCAATTGGGCTGTGTTCGGAAATGAGCTGAAATGGTACTGGACAGAAGCACAGCAAGGGAATCTCAACTACAAAGATGCTGATGAGCTCCTGGACTTTTGCACAAAAAACAACATCCAAGTTAGGGGTCACTGTATCTTTTGGGAGGTGGTGGGCACTGTTCAAGCATGGGTACAATCCTTGAACAAAAATGACTTGATGACGGCTGTTCAAAACCGTTTAACGGGGCTGCTGACACGGTACAAGGGAAAGTTCCCGCATTATGATGTGAATAATGAGATGATGCATGGTTCTTTCTATCAAGATAGATTGGGTAAAGACATCAGGGTAAACATGTTTAAAACTGCACATCAATTGGACCCTTCCCCCATGCTATTTGTAAATGATTACCATGTTGAGGATGGCTGTGACACCCGATCTTACCCTGAGAAATACATTGAGCACATTCTTGATCTCCAAGAGCACGGTGCACCTGTTGGAGGTATAGGTATTCAGGGACATATTGACAGTCCAGTTGGTCCCATTGTATGTTCTGCTCTGGACAAACTTGGTACTCTTGGACTTCCAATCTGGTTCACTGAAGTTGACGTGTCTTCAGATAATGAATATGTTAGAGCTGATGATCTAGAAGTTATGCTTCGAGAAGCTTATGCTCACCCTGCTGTAGAAGGTATAATGTTGTGGGGATTCTGGGAGCTGTTCATGAGTCGATCAAATGCACATTTAGTGGATGCGGAAGGAGACATCAATGAAGCTGGAAAAAGGTACCTTGCTCTTAAGCATGAGTGGTCATCCCATCCGCATGGTCATATTGATGAACAAGGGCAATTCAGCTTTAGTGGATTCCATGGCTCCTATGAAGTGGAAGTCGTAACAGTTTCAAAGAAAATTACTAAGAAATTTGTGGTTGACAAGGGCGATAATGCACTGGTGATCTCCGTTGATATATCCTGATGTTTTTACTCAATTTATCACCTCACTGTATGATTGTGTGCTGTGCAATAGTTATGTTCATACCTTGTATCATCCTTCTGTTATGAGTCTTCTGCAAATTGTATCATTTGTTTGTTTATTGTATATTATATTTTCAAGTGAGTAAATAAAGAGAGATTTCCTGTGTCTATATAAATGCAATGTAGTAGTTCACAAGTCAGTTACTAGTACTATTTTCTCCATTAGGATTTAGCAAGGGCATAAATGTGCAAGACCAAAATATGTTTGATCAATTTTCCTTTCATCCACTGGTTTTAATTGATACAGAGACACACTATGGTTCGTTTGGTTGGTGGATGGGATAGTCAGGTTATCTATTAGACATAATTTGCGGTTTAACTTAAGTTGATATTTATGCTCTTCAATTTTTGATTTGTTCAAGTAAACATTTAACCTTGTATAAAGTTAAACATAGATACACAATCATACATCCTACATGACATAATACAAAATTATATGAATGTGTTATTATGGACATAAATGTCAACTAAATCCAAGTTAAATAACACATTTATGTGTTATGCTATATAGATTATTTAGGCTACTAAAATTGCAGGATAAACTAAATAATACTCCTATGTTTCATTTCAAAAAAATAAAAAAGTATTTCATTTTACTGTATTATTTTTTTTCTCATATTACTTTTAATAATTACATAAAATATTGTTCCAATTTATATGAGTTAGTTTAATTTGTAAGAACCCCTGCATTCATTACTTTTATTGATGAGGAAAAGAAGAAGAGAAGAGGCACACCCTAGAAATGACAATGATTGGTTTGCTGTGTCCAGTGATCTTCTCAAGACCGGACTTTCAATTTTTTCTCAACAGAGAAGATGAGTTATATATAATGGTCAATGGAGCGCATTTCTTCCTTGCAACTTTGCAAACCAACCACATTCTCAGGTACTCTGTATTTCATAGTGACTTTTTTGTTTTCTTGAATTACCTTTTAGTTAAAAAAAAAAAAGGAACTTTTTATGTTCTGAGCAATGATCGTTTAGCATTTTGAGTTTCCCAAATTAGTTGTTTGATTAATCATGTAGGAATTAAAGGAGAGAATAAAGATAGCACCAATGGTCATTGCCATCAATAATTCTGATTCTCAGGTGCTTATGGGGTTTTGCATTTTTCCTAAATATGATGGTTCTTGGCCATTGTTTTGCTGGTTTTGTGTTTCTTGGATTGTGTAAAATTATGCCAAATTTGTGGGGTTGAGGAAGGGTTTATGGCATTTTATACTAGAATATTCTAGGGGCGGAGTTAGGTTGGGACGAGGGGTTCATCCACATTCTTTTCGGCAGAAAATTACTCTAAAATTATCTGTTATGTATACATTGTAAATGTTTACTTCTGAAGTTGTGAAATCTTGCTTCTGTCTCTAAAATATGCTAATTATCTTCTTCTTTGTGCTAATATGTCGAAAATTGATGAACATAACTTTGTTGTATCTGTGTCCAGTCGCAAACCCATGGCTTACTGTTGTGCCAACACTCACCTTCAAAAGTTTATTTTGACTAACACTTGGTAAAATCCTCCTTGAACTGGTATCTTATGTAATTTCGTTTGAACTAAGAGCCTTTTAGATTGATTTTCTTATGGCCCAGTGAGAAATTTATCTTGAGCATCAAATTTGCACCTTCAGAAGTATTTCAGGCTGTCATATTATACCAGAACTTATTTAGTGATGTTGACTTGTTGCTGTCAGTTTTTTTCAAGTTTATCAATCATACAAACCGTATTTCCTGACAGAGTTCAAAGGAAAATGGGAAGGATATTGGAAACATCATCCTTAACCATGAATTCTTGGATGATCTGCACTTGTGGCGCCCAAATGGCTGTCATGCTTTTGTGGTTCCAGCAGGTTCTGGATACCGTAATGGATTGACTATGGCTGTTGTGACAAAACGTACGATATGGTGGCAAGGCTTAGAGCAAGACATTACAAGCAGAGTATCAGCAGGTTCCAGTTATACAGTTTCTGCTTGTGTTGGAGCCTCCGGTACTTTTCAGGGATCTGTTAAAGTCTTCGCCACAATAAAACTAGTGTATCAAAATTCAGAAATGAAATTTATATCAATTGGAAAGTAAGATTCTGTATCTAGTTTGTCTTTGTTACTTTTCATTGGTTATGTGAAGGTATAGTCGTGGTGGCATTTTTCTCCTTGCAGGAAATATGTTTCAAAGGAGAGTTGGGAGATGCTGGAAGGTTCATTTTCCTTGTCAACAGTGCCTAATGAAGTTATATTTTATCTCGAGGGACCTCCACCTGGGACTCAGCTTCTGATCAAATCAGTAGTGATCTTACGTTCCAGTTCTACTGCTTCTGATGTAAGTCCAGTGCTGTGTCCATATTCCATCTTGTTCTCCAGTCTAAGAGGGATTGGTTATGTTAGTATATATTTTGATTGAGTTCTGTAAAATAAGCCATTTGTAACTGATGGTGATAACACCATGGTAAACCCTTACTATGATGATGGACTAAATAGATAGTCTGAACGAGGTTGCAAGGTTGTTTTGCATGAGTCATAAAAAGAAGATTTTTTTGGCAGGTTATTTGTCATTTTGAGTTTCCAACATAAGTTATTCAGCTAATTGTGTGATCTTGGATGTAGGAATCAAAGCAGGAAATGGAGAAGGCACCAATGATCACCACCAACAATTACTTTGATTCTCAGGTGTGAACGTGGCTTTGCTAGTTTGTAATTCTTGAATATTTAAAATGTTCTGAGTTCAAGGGATTATGCAAGTGTTTATGTCAGTCAGTTTCGACAAGAATCTTCTTGGCACTAGCCATAAGCTGAATATTAAAATATGATAAAAATATTCTTGCAAATCTGTGTAAAATGAAATCAACTCTACTATTACACCAGAACTTGCTGTCAAAAGTAGATAGACAAGCCTTTTGTAAAACTCCTCCGTACGCTGTATCTTATGTAATTTGATATGAATTTTGAGCAATTTTTATTTTTTTGGCTTCTGACATATTACTATGGCTCCGTTAGAAGTTTTTCTTGAGCATCAAATCTACACCTTCGGAAGCAGTTGAAATTGTTACATCATACCTGATCTTAAATAGAGTTTGTTGCTTTCAGTTTTTGTTCATGCTCATCAATCATACATGTAATGATTCCTGTCAGAGTTCAAAGGAAGACGAGAAAGACACTGGGAACATCATTTTAAACCATGACTTCTCATATGGGCTTTACTTGTGGAACCCGAATTGCTGTGAGGCATTTGTGGTTCCAGCAGGTTACCATAAAGGATTAGCAGCTGCTATTGTAACAAATCGTAAGGAATGTTGGCATGGCTTGGAGCAAGACATTACAAGCAAAGTATCAGAAGGTTCTACTTATACAGTTTCTGCTTGTGTTGAAGCCTCTGGTACTTCTCAGGGTTCTGTTGAAGTCCTCGCCACATTAAAACTAGTACATGAAAATTCACAAATGAAATTTATATTCATTGGAAAGTAAGATTCTCTATCTAGTTTGTCTTTGTTACCTTTAATTGTTTAAGAAACAATAGTCATGGTAGCGTTTTACTCCATCCAGAAAATCTGTTTCAAACGAGTGTTGGGAGATGCTAGAAGGTTCGTTTTCTCTGTCAACTATGCCTGATCAAGTTATATTTTTTCTTGAGGGACCTCCAGCTGGTACTGACCTTCTCATAAAGTCAGTAGTGATCTCATGTCCCAGTTCTTCTGCTTGTGATGTAAGTCCAATGCTATGTGAATATTTCCCTCTTTTTCTAGAGATTACTCAAGTTTATTCAAACTTCGTCCCTATAACCGAAAAGATTGTCTCCTTATTTTAATAGAATTCTGGCACATCATCCGTTTATACCGATGATAATAACATCATCAATTTCTATTTCATTTTCCCTCTCTTTTAGGATGCTGATTTTGGTGTTAATATAATCACAAATACAAGCTTGAATTATGGCACAAATGGTTGGTTCCCACTTGGAAATTGTACAATGAGCGTTCAAACAGGCTCACCACTTATGATGCCTCCAATGGCTAGAGATTCTCTGGGTGCTCATGAGCCTCTAAGTGGCCGCTATATCCTGGTGACTAATCGTACTCAAAACTGGATGGGTCCTGCTCAGATGATCACAGAAAAAGTAAAACTCTATTTGACATACCAAGTATCTGCATGGGTTAAAATTATTCAAGCATCAGGACCTCAAAGCGTAAACGTTGCTCTTGGGGTAGACAGTCAATGGGTGAACGGGGGCCAAGTTGAGATCAGTAATGATATATGGCTTGAAATTGGAGGATCTTTTAGAATTGAGAAGCAAGCTGCTAAGGTTATGATTTATCTTCAAGGTCCTACTGCTGGGGTAGATTTAATGGTTGCTGGGCTTCAAATTTTTCCAGTTGACAGACGTGCATGATTTAGACACTTGAAGAGGCAAACAGAAAAGGTGATTCTTATTTTTGTGTTCACGGTCTTTACAGAAGAAAAAATTCATTTAACATTTATAGTAAAGACTCTTTCTTGCCCTTTTCTTCACAGATACGTCAGCGAGATGTCATATTGAAGTTCTCAGGATTAGATTCAGGTAATTTGCTTGGAACAATTGTAAGAATTAGAACACTGCAAAACAGCTTCCCCTTTGGTTCAGCCATACGAAGACCAAACATGGACAATGAAGGTTTCAATGACTTCTTTGTCAAGAATTTTAACTGGGCTGTGTTTGGAAATGAGCTGAAACGGTACTGGACAGAAGCACAGCAAGGGAATTTTAACTACAAAGATGCTGATGAACTCCTTAACTTCTGCACACAAAACAACATCCAAGTTCGAGGTCTGTATCTTTTGGGAAGAGGTTGCCACTGTTCAGTCATCGGTACAATCCTTGAACAAAAGTGACTTGATGACGGCTGTTCAAAACTGTCTAACAGGGCTTCTAACACGGTACAAGGGGAAGTTCAAGCATTATGATGTGATTAATGAGATGATGCATGGTTCTTTCTACCTAGATAGATTGGGTAAAGATAATTGTGTAAACATGTTTACAACTGCACATCAATTGGACCCTTCCGCCTTCCTATTTGTAAATGATTACCATGTTGAGGATGGAAGTGACTCCTGGTCTTCACCTGAAAAGTACATAGAGTATATTCATCATCTCCAAGAGCATGGTGCACTTATTGGAGGAATAGGTATTCACGGACATATTGACAGTCCAGCTGTATGTTCTGCTCTGGACAAACTTGGACTTCCTATCTGGTTCACTGAAGTTGACGTGTCTTCTGATAATGAGTACGTAAGAGCTGATGATCTAGAAGTTATTCTTCGGGAAGCTTATGCCCACCCTGCTGTTGAAGGTATAATGCTGTGGAGATTCTGGGAGCTGTTCTTAAATAGACCAAATTCACATTTAGTGAATGCAAAAGGTGACCTCAACGAAACTGGGAGAAGGTATCTTGCTCTTAAGCACGAGTGGTTATCCCATGCTCATGGTCATATTGATGAACAAAGCCAATTCAGCTTTCGTGGATTCCATGGCTCTTATGAGGTGGAAGTTACTACTGTTTCGAACAAAATTACCAAGAAATTTGTAGTTGACAAGGGTGACGATACACTGGTAATCTCTGTTGATATATAGTTCAACTTCTTAGACTCCATTTATCGCCTTATAGTATGATTTTGTGGTGTGCAAAAGTTGTTATTCATGTGTTCTGTCTTCCATGCTGATCATTTTCCAATACAACTTGGTCTTGTCTTGCCTAAAATGTTTTGTTTATAACCTTATTGTACATCATCTGAGTAAATATAAGGTATTACCTTACTATATTCTTTTAAAAGAGGTCATACATTTGTTATATGAAAATTACTCTCAATTAAAATGTTATTGACACATCTAATATGAGCTATCAGGT
Source organism: Solanum verrucosum (assembly GCF_900185275.1). Taxonomy (NCBI): domain Eukaryota; kingdom Viridiplantae; phylum Streptophyta; class Magnoliopsida; order Solanales; family Solanaceae; genus Solanum; species Solanum verrucosum. Next base: position 655,494 of record NW_026020415.1, read on the forward strand.
TGAAATATTGTCATATTGAGGTGAATGTGTTTCTGGGATGTAAGCATATTTGGGCCATAATGCAAAATTGTGGTGGATAAGCCCATTTCAGTACAGTTTTTCATGCAAGCCCAATGTACCTCCATAGATGTTTTGGTAAAACTGGCGTGTACTCAACAATTTAATCTTGAAAAATGAATGATCTTGAACTTTCGATCCCTTCTTTCCTTGTGAGCAAACAAAACTCCAATGTCAAAAATGGTTTAACTTTTTAATATTTAACCAACTTTTTCATTATTTAGCAAGGCACTTTACTTCTGATTAAGGATGAAAGAATATTTATCACTCCATCACAACCCTCGTCGGTGCCTATATCTTCTTAAAAAAGGTGCTTCTGGAATTAAAAGACATTTTTTTTTCACTTGAGGTTCTGTAGAAAACAAGACAAGACATTTGGAGGTGAACAGCTGAAGAATAAATGACCAAAAAGAAATCGTGCTGAATGTGGGGGGGGGGGGGGGGGGGGTAGAGTTGTAGGGTTGGGGGTAGTACCACTATCTAATCAAGTCAATTTAGTGCAACTGTGATTACGTAAGAATGGTGAATAACGTCCAAATGAACACTGCCTCATGGTTGCTTATTAATTCCAAACTCCATATAATATTAATTAGTAGAATTATATTATTGCTAAGATCTTAAATAAAGTATTAATCATTTAGGACTTAGGAAATCTCAGTATTTATTCAAATCAATATTTCTAAACAAGTCAAACTAATTGCTTAGTCTCGCTCTTGTGCAACAAAAATAAGATTGAACTATAATGGTAGTGTCAAAGACACTCAACACATTTTGTTGATGTTATTTTCAAAAGAATCTTTAAAGATGATGAGGAAAAATAGTTGTTGGGATACTTAAGTAAGTTATAGTTTACTTCAAACCCTACTATAAAATTGTGGAGTATTAAATAAGGATTAGATATCATAAATCAAATAGATTATAAATATATCGAAGTGGAAATAGATTTCTTCAACGTTGTTGAGCTTATCAATTAAAAGGATGTAAAATATCATTTGTTTAGACCTATTATTGAAGATTGTTCGATATTTGTTGAAGGTCAACGATGCCAAGATTCAACATGTCTATAAGGAGACAATCCAATGTACCAATTTTCTAACAAATGAAGGACGCAATCACAAAGAGGCCTTCATACTCTGCAGTAAATAAGAATATGGAGTTGTTTATGAATGTTTTTGTAATTTTATTTAATTTGCTTTTTTAATGTACCAGAAATATTAGGCGGTTTACTTTTCATATGTTCTATTTTTAGTGGAAAGACTAACTTGGTAAATGTTCCTAGCAGAACATGCAAGATATCTTGTGAAATTAGATTATTAGATACATGCGTGCAAACTAATTCAAATATTATAAATATAGAGACAAATATATGTAATACACATTAACTTGACATTGAGGGGTTATTTGGTAGTTGTTATAGTTATGTAGATATTGATAATGTAGCAATTAGTTATAACTTATGAGTGAATTTATAATTATTCATATATTAATTATACATATATTAGTAATTTCATTTCTATCCTACATTAAATAATACTTAGACTCCCTCATAATTTATACACGTATTAGCTATGCGAATTTTTAAAGTATCTACCAAATGTGATATTAATTTTATTATGAAAAACTTATTTATTAAACCATAAAAATTTTACAAAAATTAATATATAAACAGCTTACCTTTCTTATCTAGCAACCAAACGACTAGTTATTAAGGAGTGTGTGGATGTGTTCCTAAACCTTCACTTGCATAGAATATAGTTACCAACAATCATTTGTGACCTTAAACCTAATACTTATTAGACAAGGGACCCATTGGGCCAACTTTAAAAAGTAAGGATTAGACCCACAAGTCACATCTATTGATAGACTCCCACCATCTACTTCCCTTCCCTTACTAGGGAGTATGATTAAACTATTGTTGCCCCATCAACTCCCAAACACAGTTCCTTTCTCACTTACATCTAAGGTCCCACTCCACATGCCTAGTCTAATCTAATCTTTCCCTTGTAAAATTTTTAAACTTATGGAGTATTTTTTTTATAAAGTTTATTTATGAAAGTGGTAAAGTAAAAGTAGGAGTATTAGACAATTATTCTCACTGAATTGTACTTGTACAGAAATGGAAACATACAAATATTGTCAAATCCAGACCAAGGAAATTTGAGGAAAAGTGGGAAATGTAGGTAATATTAATCAACAAAGTAATTATCTTGGGACCACTAAATTGATTAAAAAGTGAAATTAGAATAAAATGGGATCTAAGAATGACTAATTAATATAAGAATTAGTTAAGAAAAAAGGAGCTTACTGTCATCTCGTGAACCCCTACAAATGTGATGTAAATTGCTAGACGTCAGTTTATTCTTATAAAAATCGTGTACCACTGATAAATTTTGGTTCTATTTTTAAAAAAAATACCAACATATTCAATATATATAGATTGATAAATAAGAATAAGTGTGGTCTCTATTCAACCTTTACTTATTTTGTAAAGGTCAAAAAAGTGAAAATTGATGTTAGAAATAATATCTCATCAAAATGAAATAGAGAAATTATACAATTATCTTTAAGAATTTACGTTCTACTTCACAAGAAAAATAATGTAAAGCGGATAAATATATAACTTACACAATAGAAAATGAAACCCTAAGGGAAGCATAACCATTGAAATAAGTGGGTCGTAAATCTGATATAATGAATGAGATTGCTTTTTTCTTAATCGAATATCGAGCGGAGAAAAAAATGTGGGGGTGCATGGTGACTGACAGAAGGATTTGGGGTGGGGGTGGGGGTGGGGTGGATTAATGATGGCTGAAGGCATTCTGGTAAGTACAGAAGCATGGGGAAACAGCTCCCGCGCTGTTTTCGCGCGCCATGATCCACATTAGGGACCCTCTATTTTTTCTCTGTCTTGAAAAGACATTTCTACTTTATTTTTACTGTCTTTTTGTCCGTCTCAAGTAGAATCATACTATGTTTTTGTATTTATTAACTAGTATTTTCATTTATATATGCAGAAAATATTTTCTTTTAAGATAAATAAATAATAATGACGTATTTTCAATTCAGAAATAGTTCATATTACACTCCTCACTTTACTCTTGAATAAAATAAAGAGAAAAATAACAAATCTATCATCGAACTATCATAAATGGTATGCAAATACTTTATGTCATATTTTTAAGATATTGATGCCTCTGCGTCCAAAAACTAGAGCATATATATCCTTTATACTAGCAGGCATACATGTGCTATAATCTTATCCACCGATCCGACATTTATTAAATATCGGATCGACGAATAAGATTGAGCCACGTGTCCCTATTTAGTCTTCAATTAGAATAAAGGGCATATATGCTCTAGTTTTATGAAGCAGGGCACCAATGTTCCAAAAGTATAATGAAGGGTATCTGCATACCATTTATAATAACTCGGATATATTTGTCCTTTTTCTAAATTGTGTAATCAACAAATATTAAAATAGTCTTCACTTCCCTTTTTTGTAACTTCTCTGCTATTTCGTTTGTTATGGTCATTAATCTGCTGTCTACCGATAAATTGTCTGTATTTGTGTTCACGGACGAAATCAGATTAAAATTTATCAAATATTGAATTTGATTCTAAGTCATGAGTACAAGTTTGAACGAAATTTAATACTGAAATCCAATTATGTGACTCTTAAGTTAAAAAGAAGAAATCAAATTATAATCTAAAAATAGAACAGGCAGAAAAGGAATTAATTTTTGATAGCTTCTTATAAGGGAATCAAGGCAACGGGGATCAAGGAAAAAGCTATCAGGTGGTTACACTGTCTAATCTAATTTATCAATAAAATTAAACCTTAATATACTAGTTCAATTGCTTATCCAATAATAATAAAATGGATTTCCAATATGTTATAATATATTCAGTGTAATTTTATAAAGAAAGCTTGATGACATTAATATGTACATATATTTTATTGTATTTTATGAAAATAGAGAGGTTATTTTTGAAGACATCAACGCGTGTTTTGAGTCAAATAGAGAGATTTTCACAAATACTGAGTTCTTCTTATGAGCCAAATAGGATTATTCTTAAAGACATTGATTAGATAGGTTGTTTTATAATGTCGTGCTATTTTAGGTGTAAAAATATAGTTTGATAAAAAAGTGACAAAGGATCATTATTACTTTCTTAATCTTTAATTAACTAAAGTGTTAATGTATTTTAATATTTTCCATAAAGGTTGCAAAGCGAGGAGAAAGGTAGCATTGTCCTTTGTCATCAATTTATAATTACATGCAGATTTATTTTGTTTAGTGAGCCTACGTTACCTAAAAGTGAAAATTATTTATATCTTTTTTATGGTTAAAAGGTAAAGATTTTTAACATGATTGAGTCAACATAATTAAATACCTTTTAATTAGGTGGTTTACAAGTAAGATTATGATTTTCAAGTCTTAAATAATTGTCATTTGGAAAGTAGCAATAACATAATGGTGGATTATGACATGGAAAGAGATGCTTATTATAGATTTATAAGATAAGATTACCATAATTAAAAGAATTACACTTCTAATTATTTTTATTGAAGTCTAAGTAATATGGTTGAGAAACTCTAATTAGAGTATTTGGAATCAAATAATGTTGTAGCAACAGTACTAGAAAAGGAATAACTATGATGATAAGTGAAACCCCATCCAATTTGCTTAGAAAATAGTATAATTAAGTGAACCACACTAATCCACGACACGTTGCATATAGTACAAACTGATACATGAATCCTAATGTACGAATCACATATTAATTATCTTCTCGGATTCTGATTTATTTTATTTGATTATTGTTAAATGAACCTATCATTATCAAACAAATATATTAGGATATTGCTAGCTGATTTTTCTAATCTTTTATTTAACATCATAGGGTTAGTCAAACAGTAAATAAATGGTCCCCCAATGGAAAGTTTTTTGTACTATTGTTGATAGGGGATTAATTAATAATTGTAATAGTAATCTTGCAGTTCAAATTGTCATTAATTAATCAACATGTACGGGTTAAACCTTACTTGGGGATTAATTAATAATTGTAATAGTAATCTTGCAGTTCAAATTGTCATTAATTAATCAACATGTACGGGTTAAACCTTACTTGACTTCAAAATAATTACACGTGATAATGATTGGAGTTAAGTAGATTTAGCTGGCTTATTTCTAGATTTTAAAAAATCAAGCATATATATATATATATTACCAACTTTGTGAATTAATGTAATAAACTCTTTCTATTTCACGACGACCAACAACTAAGAATGAATAACTTAAAGATGTTCATCTGCACACTTACTTTGTCGAAACAATTTTATTCATTTCAACTGTAATATATATTGTGGTAAAAATATTTTTTAGCAGTAAATATGCATATTAACAAAGATTATTTAATAAATTTTTTAATAATATTTTCGTAAAAAAGAGTTTAGAGAAAAAGTTGATAAATGAAGTAGGGAACTATTTGGGGGAGGGGGGCCAAAAAAGGTAATGTGAAAAGAGGTCCCTTTCTGGTTTGTAGCGCGAGAATTACGGGGGAATCGAAGTCAGAACCAAATAGTATTATTACACCAAACACTCCCCAAAAGATACAAAATCTTTACTCAGTTTTTGTTCTCTCTTTAGTCATTCATTCATATATCACAAAATAAAAATAAAAATAAAAATAATAATAATAATAATAATAATAATAATGGCCAATATCTCAACTCTCACTTCAACTATGTCTTTCCATTAAATCATTAAAAAATCAATCTGATTGATTGTTTACAATATCACTGCTTTTTCGTTCTGAAATACTTTGTCATGTTTTTTTATTTGTTGAATTAAGAAAAGTTTGATTAAATTATTCTAATTTATTGTTTGTCTCAATTTAAAAGTACTTTTTCATGATTATGCAGTTCACAATTAATTATTTATTAAAAAAAATTAATAGTGACGAAAGAAAATTTCATTGTCAAAAATTACGCAGTATAAATAAATTTTCATTTTTTAATTATGTATTATGAATTCTCTTTATTATTTTCTTATGTATCAGTATTCTCAAGAGTAAGAGTTGAAATAATAAATACATTTAGAGTTGAAATAATAAATTCGAAATGTAGAGCTAATTAAATGTGTCTTTAATTTGTGGAGCTATATTTATGAAAAGTCAGTTTAGTTACCCCACAGGGCACAGCCAACAAGGGGAAAACCTAATCAATCCAGCGTTTATATGTCATTCTTGTCTCTCTTTCCCAACCTTTTTGCATCCCCCCTCTCTCTCTCTATATATATATATATATTCTTGTATTAACATATAACTACAATAAAACTTGTAAAATCACTAAGATGATATCATATCAAAAGTGGGAGAAAAATATTAAAACTTTGTAAACAAGAAAAAATTTACTGTGGTTGAGGCACAATCAATAATAGTTGTATGAGGGCACCCTTTCCTTTTGACAAGTGTTTTTGTCGGCCTTTTCTTCTTCCATTTTCTCAAAATTAGTCTTTTCTTTATCTGCATTTTTTTTCCTTTGCAAAACCCTTTTTCTATTTTATCTTTGCACCCTTTTTTAATCAATGTTTTTATAGTTTTTTTTTTTAAGTCCTACCTCTTAGTGCAAAAAAATATATTCATACTACTATTATTTTATGCTTTCACAAATTCACTTGGTTGACTCTTTTTTACTATTAATTCTTGTAACACACAAGAGAAAAAATGAATTTATAAAAAGTTTCGTTTCACATTTTGAAACGCTTAACATAAAGAAAATTTAAAAAGAAAATCTTGAACAAGAAACACAAAAAATTAATATTAGCAATAATTATTGGATACATACCACAGAAGTAGAGAATTTTACAATTATAAAAAAAGAAAAAATAATTGAGTGCTTGATATCATTAATACATTATTATTAATATAAAGCATTCAAATACATTAAGTGGTTATAGAATAATCAAAAATAAAACATATTTGATAATTAAGAATTGAGCGGTTAAAATTGAAAATCTCAAAAAATAAATTAATGGCTAAAATTTAAATAATTAAAATTAAATTGTGGATTTAAATGTAATAAATAATACCGATTGAATTTTAGTAGCTCAATTGGTTGATTATATGAATTTTCACTTTTTTGTGAGAGTTCAATTTATTTATTTTAGTTTCACTATCTTCAATCTCTTCGAATTTATTTAAAAAGAATTAATTTAATTTCATCTAACATATTACTTTAATTTCCATCAAATAAATGATATATATATATATAGTGGGTGAGTTCCAAAGTTTCTTTCTATTAAAATAAAATTACACTAAGAGTTGACAAGGAAAAAAAGAAAATGCAAGTAAGAAAGAAAAAAGTAAAAGAAAAGATTAAATTGAAAGAAAAAAGTAAGGAAATGAATCAAGTACAATATGGGCCCCACAATATACAAATGGCATCCCAAGAAGGCCTCACACAACTGACACTATGTGTGCCTGGCACAAAATAATTTTTTTCTGTAAACAAGTTGTAATTCAAATTGAGAGAGAAGATACCACTGTTATCTCCTGTATTCAGATTAGCAAATCAGAAATAATAAAATATGAAAAGAAAAAGAAAAGAACTATCCGAGTCCACATAACACACTGTATATTCTTAAGAAATTCAATCTCTTCAAGTACGCGAGATTGTAAATTAATTCCTCTCAAGATGAAGCAGATTAACAATTAAAGAAGTAATTGTACCTCAAACTTCGATAATTTCAACAAACTCAAAAGGATAACAACGAGATCACACACACAGACACGATCAATTGATTTTGTTTTGTAAGAAATATATGCAAAAGAAAGGAAGAATTCAATGCAAAAAATAAGAGAAACTCTCTCCATTTATAGCTAAGAAATGATAAAGGTCACAATTTTTTTTATAAAATGACAACCTTTCGGGAAGGTCACAACCCTTTGGAAAAAGGCACAACCTTTCAAATGGTCACAATTCTTTAGAAAAGACATAACATTTCATAGAGGTTGTTGAGGAAGTTGGAGAACATATAAAATACTTTTGATGATTGATAAAGTGAACATGGTTCACTACTTGTTGCCTTATGTGTACTCTATCAGGTCAACCAGGTTCTCAGACGTGACTACAATCAACCTGTACAAATATGAGAGATTGTGGCAAAGAAGAAAAAGTGCAAAAATAAAGGAGCGAAAAAATAAAGAAAGAAAGAGTTGAAACACAGGAGCAAAGAAGGAAAGAAATAAAGAAGGAAAAGAAGGAAAAAAACAATTAAGGAAAAAAAATAAAGCAGGAAAAAAACAAATAAGGAAAGAAATAAAGAAAGGAGGGAAATAAAGAAATAAATAAATAAAGAAGTAGCAATTCAAGTCAAATAAGAAAAGAAATAAAGAATTAGCAATTCAAGTCAAATAAGGAAAGAAGTAAATATAGATAAGTTCAAAAAGGAAAATGATTTGTTATTCCTTTCCTTGTAGAAGTTGATGAAAGCAAATCAATCTCTATAAAAGGTTCAAGCCGAAGAAGGAAAATAGTTGTCTTTGCATAAACACAAATTGAGAGAATTTTTCAGCAAAATCAGAACGATACATATTGCATATTCACGAAATTCATCATCTTGAGAGCAATAGTCATTGGAGCAAAATCGCAAGGCTTTATCACAGCAACACGAGGACCAGGTTCACGCTTCGTCGCAACAATACGAGGATCAGGTTCACGAGTTGTGTTTGAGCCTGAACTATTGATTGTTGAAGTCTGATCAATTAAAGTCTAGGGTTATTAGTCTTTGTTGATTTGTTCTAGGTTTATTATTGAGTTGTAATAATTTCTAGATTGTGTAACAAGAAGTGAGTTTGACTTCTTGGAGAGCATAGTCTTAAGAGAATTGTAACAAGAAGCAGGTTTGACTTCTTGAAAAGTAAAGTCTTGAGAGAATTGTAACAAGAAGTGGGTTTGACTTTTTGGGGGAGAGAATTGTAACAAGAAGCGAGTTTGACTTCTTGGAGAGTTGAGTCTTCGATTATAGTTAATCGTTGGAGAGTTAAAGGTACTAGAGTTAGTTCCGTTTGAGTTGTAATCCTAAAAAAGACGTGAATCTTGAAGTAAATAAGATTGTGGTGTGGTTTTTACCTTCCTTGAGGTAGGAAGGTTTCCACGATAAAATCTCTGTTTAATTGTGTTGTGTTTTGTTTGTCTCGACAAAAGTACAAGAACATGGTTCTTGTATAGGGGTAAGGTTTCTTCAAAGGTCACAACACTTCAACAAAGTCACAACCCTTCATTTCTTATTCACACATTTAAAACCAACAATCATTTCATAATTTTGTCTAGGAAAAGTGAACACAACTTCTCACTTTTCTAGTAGTGATTTCAGTTTAACATATTACTCCTTTTAACAGGTTTTACATGACACAATTTTTTGGTGTAATATACCATAAATATAATAAATTACAGTTGAAAATAAAATAACAAAAATGAATAAACAAATTAAATCTTTAGGCTGAGGTGCGGAGATCTTGTTATCTTTAAGGAGATTCAAGCCCACTGTGGCATAATCTACATCGATCTAGCAATATTACTCTTGAATTGTCCCCTCCATGATACAACAACCCAATAACATCGTACAACTCAAGCAAATTCGGATTAGTTAAAAAGTGCAAAGCTCCACAACAAAAAAACCTTCTTCAACATATGATTACTCTCTTATATATAGTGAATATAGTTGAAGACTTATAATTGCTTTCTTTGTCTCAACTCTTATTCCCACTACTACACACTAAAATATTGTATTTCACACTTCTCATTTTTCTTAGGACCCTTCACAAAAGAAGAAACAGTACTATTTATAGGTGAAGAAGTCTTTTATATAATCAATGAGTAGAATGAGGGGTAACAATGTGGGTAGATAAATGTGATAGATGTTACGTAAGTTACAAGATATTAATGGTCATATGAGTGACAAGAATTAATAGTCATACAAGTTACAAGAACCTATAGTCATCTTCTACCACAATTTATACTTACTGACATATGCACTTAATGTTTTATTTTAATAATAAAATACATATACACCAACACAATTCAATTTAATGTGGATACTAATAGGAATAATTACTTGAACTTGTAATTTCGATCTACATATTACTCTTTATAGTGATACTTTGAACAAATTACATTACACACATATATATACACTATCTAAAAACACTAGTCATCACTTCCCACACTCACATATCCAATGAGGAATTAATCGGGGTCTAATATGAATACCGGACATCGAATGAAAATAAAATAAAGAAAAAAGATATAGTATTCGTGTAATTTTCATTTACAATGAGATATTATATGACGTTAATATATGTATTTTGCTACAGTTTGAATCAAAACGCTGTTACGTTTTAAAATATTGTAAAAATTTAGCAATTATTTCTATAAAAATGAACACTAATAACGCTGTTTATGAAATTTTTTCTAGTGAATACTGTGTGAAAATAAAAAATGCAATATATAGAAGAGAAGAGGTCAGTTGGAGCAGTGAGTCAAGGGAAGTAGTGTTGAATAACTAAAGTCTGACTCCATGTTAAGCTAATGCATGTGCTCTTCTGCACAATTTTGTGCTATCACTAACAGTACTCTCTGCTAACATCCCACCAGAGTTTTTTTCCTTTTTATATTCCGTATTCGTATTGAAGCCCAATTAAATTTAGCTTCATGCCGAAAAGTTTCATATTGAGGTTAAAATATTTTCTCACAAAGGCAATTTTGTACCTAGAGGGATTCAAATTTGAAAATTTTAAGAAAAGATGAAAGAGTACTTATCAGGTCTACCACAATCGTTGTTGTCAAATTTTAGAGACTTACTATGCAACATTAAATTAAAAGAGGAAAAAAAAAAAACATAGAGATGTGGCACTTGTCACTTTCTTTGTTCTACTGTTTATCGTTGAATTTTCGTACAAATTAATCCCTCTCTAGCTATTAGCTACTTCTACCATTCTTTCTGTTCATTTAATTCATAGCTGATCAGATGAGTTGAATTAACTCAGAGTTAAGTCAAGGTACGTAATTGATTATGCATTCAAAAGATATATTTTTATTAATAATATATGTTCTAGATAACAACTCAAATTATACTTTGTTGTTATAGTAGATTGTATATGTTGGTGTAATATATCATATATATAAAATATTACGGTTGAAAATAAAATGACAAAAAATGAATAAACAAATATTAAGGTTAAAACACGGATATCTCGCTCTCTTTAAGGAGATTCAAGTCCACTGCGACATAATCTACACCGATCCAGCATTATCACTCTTGACTTGTCCCCTTCAGCATACAACAGTCAAACAACGTCGCACAACTCCAGATTAGTTGAAGAGTCCAAAGCTCCACAAAAGAACGTCTTCCTTCAACATATAATTACTCTCTTTTGTGTTAAGTCAATATAGTTGAAGACTTAGAATATTATTCTTTGTATCAACTCTCTCTTACACTACTATATAGTAAATATTATTTCATACTTCTCATATTTTTTTGGCTAACACTCTATCTCATCTTTCTTGGGATCTTTCACAAAGGAAGAAACACCAATGTTTATAGGTGAAGAAGTCTTTCATATAGTAGCGTATGCAGAATTTTTTGTAAGTGGTGTCGATATTTAAAAATAAATAAATAATAAATAATTGATATAAAAATACTAAATTAATAAAAATTATTTAAAATGTACTAATAAAACATAAATCAAGTAAACTATTACAACTCTCCTCGACGAGTTATCATATTTTGAAATGTATTCATAATAGCCTCATTGGGGATAGTACTAAATATTTCTTTCTCTATATAAGGCACCAAACAACCACTCAAAAGTTCATCATCCATTTGATTTCGTAAATCAGTCTTAATTAACTTCATCGCCAAGAAAACTCTTTCAACTGTAGCGGTAGCCATCGGCAAAAGTAAATCAAATTTAACTAGTCGAAATACAAGATGATAAGTTTTGTGCTTCTTCGTCTCTACGAGTATCTTGGAAAGATTAGAAAGTCCCTTAAGACCGAAGAACCTTTTATCATGATCTCTAACATCAACAATGTCATTTTCAAGCTGAAAGCGAAGATCAACTATAGAGTATTTATCAAAATCATCAGGGTATAACTCAACCAATCTCAATATCTTTTCCATATCAAGGTTAGAAAAAGAATCATCTGGGTTCAAGCAAGCAATTCCCAGAAGCAAATCAGTTGTCACCTTATCAAAGCGATTATTGAGTTCTTGACGTTGCCAATCAATAATCTTATAAAATACTTCAACTTGATAGTGATGTAAAATAGTATACTCAGCAATTCTACGACGTGATCTTCCACAGATAACATAAAACTCATCAAATTTAGGTACCAAAATATCATATTTGATACAAAACTTAGATACCTCATTCAGAAGTGAATCCTAACCTTCATCCTATAGTTGTTGCAATCGATTCTTTGCTACTCCAACGAGTGACATGGCATTTGCAATGTCTTGCTCTTTCTTTTGAAAAACAACATTTAGATCATTTGTAATTGCTAAAACAATGCGCATGAAATGTAACATGAAGACAACATCAAATGTTAAACATACTATAAGATATCCTTTTCCCCTACATTTCTCTTCAAAACGAGCATTAACAACAATAACATCAAGTACATAAATGATAGGACCAAACATGAAGATAAAATTGTTAAAAGATTTGTAATGAGATCCCCATCTAGTATCACCTGCTCTAGCAAGACCTAATTCTTGATTGAAGCCCTTACCAGTTTCAAGTTCACCTTTACGTAATGCCTTTTCAATTTATTTTGCTTGAGCTTCGCGAAGTTCATGTCTACGCTTGAAAAAAGCTCCCACCATATTTAGTATATCAGAAACCAATAACAAAAGTTATGCACTTCATCACATCTTCTAGAAACTGCAACAAGAGTTAATTGAAGTTGATGAACAAAACAATGAATAGAATGAGCACTTTTACTTTCTTGTTGCATCGATTTTTTTAGCCCATTTATATCACCTTGCATATTACTTGCTCCATTATAACATTGTCCACATAAGATTGACTTAAAGAATGTTTAGCAAGCAAACCAATAATTCCATTCTTTAAAGACAAAGCAGTAGTATCACGAATATGAACAATACCAAGAAATCGTTCCATCACACTTCCCCTTCTATCAACATATCGTAAGACAATAGTCATTTGCTCCTTACATGAAATATCACGAGATTCATCAACTAAGATGGAAAAGTGATCATCATTTAAATCCTCATTTATTCACTTAATTGTTTCAATCTTACATGCATTGATAATATCTTTTTGAATACGTGGAAAAGTTAGTTGATTATTCTTTGGAGGTTTTTAAAATGCATTGTCAATATTATCACATAGCTTTGCATATCAAGCAAGGAGCTCAATATAATTACCTCTATTAGAAGAGGATACATCTTCACGATGGCCCCGAAATGCCAATCCTTGCTTCAAAAGATATCTTATCACATTAATTGCAGCTTCCAAACGAGTACGATATTCTAACTTTTGATGATCAGATTGTTTAGCAAATGCACTTTGAATGGATTATTTTTGTCTCAATAAATCTTCACAATTTCGTCTTGATTTATTATGAACACTGTTTGGCTTACCAATATGTTCATCAAGGTTGCACTTCTTATTCCAACTTGTAAACCCTATGGTTGAAAATACATTGCCTCCTCCTTGATTAATGCTTTCATCTTGAAACAAATAACAATAAAGACAAAATGATGCATCTTTTGTTACACTATACTCCAACCAATCATACTCACGAAACCATTCAGCATTAAAACAACGTAAGTCACCATAAAAATTCGACTGGGGAAATTGATGAGTTTTTGGTTGAAAAGGACCATTTTGAAGCTACATTCTTGTTATTGCATCACGCTCATTCGGATGATACTTTCGAATTGGTAACCTTTCTCCAGGATCAAATTTTAACGAAGTTAAATCAACTCTTTCACTTTGTCGACCTTGTTCCAACTCATTACCGTTTTCTTCTTCTAAGTTAAAATAATTTTGAGGTGTTGAACTTGATTTTGAAAGATTGCGAGATACTTTAGAATAATATCTCTACATTGAATTGGTCTGAATTATAAATTTAAATAAATTAGATAACTCTAAACAATTTCAAGAAATTAAATCTACAAAAGTTGATATTTCAAGAAATTTCAATTAAAACTAAAAAATGGGAGATAAAAAGAAAAGAGAACTTACAATTAAAGAAAAACTGATAGTAGCATCAAGCTATCAACGCAGACTGCAACAACACTTGAAGGTTTCTTTTCAACTTAGGTTTTACTTTATAACTTATTATCGTATCCTATTCTGATTTGAATAGGTAATAAATTTTTTATAGTAGGTTAAATGTAGTATTCTAGTTCAAAAATTAAAGCAAAAAACACACTTACTGAGATTCGAACTCAGGTGCGCTGAGAGACATAATTGCTTCATTCGCGTCGTGAACCACACGAGCCACGATACTTCCTTGTTCAAGGAGTGTCATATATAATATTTATACTTCTGTTTTTATTTTTCAGATTTATATATATATATATATATATATATATATATATATATATATATATATATATATATATATACAAAACAATTTCAACGAAGCAGTGTCGGCTGACCCCGAAGGTGGGTCCGCCCCTGCTTCCATATAATCAATGGGTAGAATAAGGGGTAGTAATGTAGGTAGATGAATGTAATAGATGTTACATAAGTTACAAAACACTAATAGTTATATGAGTTACAAGAAACTAATGACCATGACAATTACAAAAACTAATGGTCAAATAAGTTACAAGAACCAATAGTGGTCTTCTACCACAATATTTATACCCACTAACATATGCTTTAATCTTTTATTTTAATAATAAAATGCATATACAACAACATTCCCCACTCATTTTAATATTAAAATTAAGAGAGTGCACCAATATTTAGTTGAAGATAGATTATCATGCATAATAAATGTGTGCTCTGCATGGAACCTTCACTTAGTAAAACAATAATCTTTACTCCAGAGTCAGTAGTGGTCTCAGACTTGAACTACGACTGCTTAAGGGAAATAAAGAATCATTGCCTACACACAATAATGAAGGTGTTGACATAAGCTTTAATAGCCAGCACATTACGGCCTCGTGTTATCTGATTTCATGAGTGTTTTTTATAACAAGCCAATTCTCATAGATGTAAGTGTAAGTGCTACTTTCACACTCACATAGGTGAAATCTGTCAAGGGTGCTTCTATAATTTGACACCCTTTATCATACGAAATACATACTTTCATTAAGAGTTCAAAGACTCAACCTCCACAAATCATTATAAGATAAATGCACTTACATCATAGGGATCAAATAAAATTAATAATAGTGCATTTCACAACAAGTCATCATATGATTTGTTCTTCCCATTGAACTTGGTTATAAGATATCTAAATATATCACTTACAGAATGAATGTAGTACGAGTAGATTTTATATAACAAAGACTTAAAAAGAACTTTTAAAAGTATTTTGAATAAATTTAAAAAGTTCTTATAAACACTTAATTTATAATTTAAATAAGTAAAAAGGGAGTAATTCAAATATACTCTTAAAATATATTAGAATTGACTGAATTTAAATAGTTTTTAAGTTCTTAGTATTGAAGTACATTGTTTAAATGTCAAAGGTTGTTTTATGATTTAAAAAAAATTAATCAAAGAAAAATCGTTGTCAAGTCAAAATAAATCGAAATCAATAATATCATGTTATTCTTATTCATTTCCTATTGATGTTTTACATCACATAAGTTCTTGCCCATATAACTTTTCCAATACACATTCAATTGCTTTACTAGTCGTCTTTTAGTAATATATCTAAAACTTTGTGAAAATCAATTAAACACAAAAAAAAGGAAGGCAAAAGGGTCTAGTGGACCCTTGTACTTGTATGCGTTTGTAATATGAACCTTTCTACTTGATGTTTTATCAACTGAACCCTTAAACTCAATAAAACATAATATATCAAACCCCTCTGACCGTTTACCAAATATACGTGGCATTAAAATGGATGAGTTGGCAGGAGTGTGTGATTACACGTGCGTGTAAGCAAGTGAACATCATATTTTAATTTAAAAAGAGTTGTTAAAATTATAATAGAATAATATAATAATTTTTTTTTTTAAAAAAAATCTTCTTCTTCTCCATTTCACCTTCTTTTTCAGATAACCCAATCCCTGCCATATCCTTTTTTTTCTTTGTTCCCTACACTCTAGCAGATCTTGACGCTAATCCCTTTTCGCTGGAACAGGAGGCGTCATGGAGGTTTGTTGGTGGCTGGAGAGAATGGAGAGGAGAGATAGTCCTGGTTCGCAATGGTCGCCGGTGGTGCGGTGAAAAGAAGACATTGGAGAGGAGAGTGAGGCGGGTGAGGGTGTGAGGAGTTGGTCACAACGGCGAAAAAGGTTTGCCGGCCAAAGTTGGTAGTGCGGCGACCTAGGGTTGCTGATTTTGTGGAGATTGGAAAAAGAGGAACGGAAAATGGTGAGAGTGTGCGGTGGAGATGGAGACAAGTTTGAGAGAGAATAGATTGTCTCACCGACAAGAAGAGCGGTGGCAGTGGCTTTCTGATCTGGTGGCTTCAGGCTATTTCACGGTGGGAATGGGTTGGGGAGAAGAACATGGGCAGCTAATTTGGTGTGTGGAAATTTTATTATTTTTCTTTTTATTTAATATTTTTGATTAATAATTAAAAAAAACAGTTAATAGAGATAATTATGACATGTTATTGATATATGTTACATGGATTTGACATGTCATCTATTTATGGGTGAGTGAATTACACACACGGTACGAGGGGTTGAAAAATCTTGTTTTGATTGAGTTTAAGGGTTCAGTTGATAAGGAATTAAGTAGAAGAGTCCATAATACAAATTTGAACAAGTATAAGGGTCCATCAGACCATTTCGCCAAAAAAGAACTCTCTCAAAAAAAAAAAGAAGGAAAAAGAAAGTGAAAAAATCAACCCTTTATAGAATAGAAATAGAAATAAAATACTCCCTCTGTCCCTAATTATTTATCCACTTTTGAATTGACACACCTATTAAAAAAATAATTAATGACATAGTGAGTTTACCATTTTATCTCTATTAATTATGAAGTGGGTGAAAAGTTCTACATTTTTAAAAACAATTAGTCATTTAATTAAGGGTATAATAAATAATTTTTTAAAAACTTTTTTTGATTTGTCAAAATGAACAAGTAATTAAGAATAACTATAAAAGAAAAAGTGGAGAGAGGTACTATGTAACTAACTGTTTTCTTTATAATAATTTAGTGGTCTTTCTTGCTTTTCCATTTAAGGTGAGTAGAATTTAATATCTTTTCCAATGTGTATATATATATATATATTCTTCAAGGAAGAACGTCTTATCACCCTACGCAGCCGCTACCAGTAACACCACTATCTACCCCCCTTTTTTTGTTCCCTTTCTCACCATAATAATCTTCTAAGATCCCTTCCCTTTTCTATCTTTTGATAATAATAAGTTTATTTACTTCTTTAGTGCAAAAATAATATCCAATTCCCCATTTTAATTTATTTTCTTGGTTTGTTTAATTAGCCAAAAAAGAAGAGATCTCGTTGGCAAAAACTTGAATTAGTAGTTATTGTTTAGGGTTTTATTTAGTTGTTATCATCTTGATTTAGGGTTGTCTTTTTCTTATTTAATGGAGAATAATTATAATAATCAAGTAGCTGGAGAGAATTCAGGAGGTCAAAGAGGTCATTTTTTTTATGGAGGAAGTCATGTTGTTGGTGGTGGTGCAGCCCCTATTTATGGAAGAGGTGGAGATTGTTATGATCCAATGATAGTGAAAACAGAAGGAGGAAGTACATCTCAACATCATCATAATCACCATACGTTTCATTATCCTTCGATTATTCGTAATCATCATCAGACGGTTCAAAATCATCATCAAGACAGTACGGAGACTTCAGCTTCTCCTTCTGCTGGTGGTGAAGTAATTGAAGCTTTAAAAGCCAAAATTATAGCTCATCCTCAGTGTTCCAACCTTTTGGACGCTTACATGGGCTGCCAAAAGGTATACACATTTTACTCTCCCCTAATAATCATGATGTTCAGATCAGTTTACACACACTTAATTAAATGACATATCCATCAAAACTAGAATAGATGAGTAAAAATCACCCACTGTTTTTTCCAAATCTGATTGTGTTTTCCTCAGCTAAATTTGTTCTACTTTGCAGTAACTTATCGATGCAAATTCTATATTTATGTTGAAAAAGTCGCTTAATATATTTATAGATAATTTAGTAAAATTCCAGTAATTTTCTTTTACTATTAAAATTTTATACTCAAAATTTAACTTAACCTAAGTAATTCAATTTTTTATGAAATGTTATTTCTTTTGCATTCTCAAAATGTATTGAACTCCAAAAAAAATAATAAAAATGGTGTAAGAATTTCGACTTTTTATTTTTTTGGCTTACATTGCTACCACAAATAAAATTACTCTATAGTGTAAGCATTATTTTCACTTTTTAGTGTGAAAATTATTGTATAGGTGGGTGCACCGCCGGAAGTGGCGGCGAGACTGTCGGCGGTACGGCAAGAGTTTGAGGCGAGGCGACGAGCTTCGTTGACCGACAGAGATGTTTCCAAGGACCCAGAACTTGATCAGTTCATGGTCAGTCTCTTGTTTATTTTCGACACAGACCTTATTCTTATTTCATAAATTTTTTTTATTCATCATCCTAACATTACATGTAAAATCATTTTTTTCTAACTTCTAATTTGGCAAAATAATAAATTTAAATTTTCAAGTATAACTAATAAGATTAATTTATTAAAATAAATATTTTCTTAAAGAGTGTGTCAAATTCAACATGGATCATTTCAAAGTGAGCACCAAACTTCAACTCTATTGTATCATTTCAAATTCTGAATTCGTCTTTATTTAGTTAGGTAAACCAAGAATGTGTGGTTGATTGTAAATATAATATGCAGGAAGCATATTATGACATGCTAGTGAAGTATAGAGAGGAGTTAACAAGGCCTCTTCAAGAAGCAATGGAATTCATGCAAAAGATTGAAGCTCAGCTTAATATGCTTGGTAATGCTCCTGTTCGGATCTTCAACTCTGGTACTTATCTTCTTTCTCATAAATATTACTCTTTCCGTTCCATTGAGCACGGCGTTTAAGAATTTAAAAATAATTTCTGATTTAAAACAAGCTATAAATATTTATTTGAATATGAAAATCATCTCACTAAAGTAAACTCAAAAGTTTAATACACTATTAAATTGTTACTCTACATAGTAAGATAACATTTGTTTTTCTTTAGACAAAATTAAAAAGGAAATGCTAGAAGAATAAGTTTAATTTGTATTTTCATGGTAATTGCCCAGCATGGAAAGAATGCAAGAAGAATAAATTAAGGGAATGATAAAAAATCCATATTTGAGTGCTTAAAGAAGAAAAAAAAAACAAAAACAAAAACTATGGGATATGATTTGAACTTTTGTTTCTGTGTTCAGTGTAAAAACTGTTGGTTCATTCAATACTGTTTGTCCCAATGCATTACTATTTCTGTTCAAGACAACTTTGACCCCCCCTAAATAAATCATTCTTCATTTCCAATTAATGCTTTTTCTGTTGAGAGATAGAGAAGAACATTGTTGGAGTAAGAAACCCTATTTACGAGTGTACGAAGAGTAGTAATAGTAACACCACTGAACGTGGTGTCGTGGATGAGATTACTCATCCTTTAGTGGTTTCAGGTTCGAGTTTTGGATATGGAAAAATCCTTGATAGAAAACATTTCCTTTTGAATGGGCCCTTATGTGATGTGAATTTGAAATAATACCGAACACCAGGTGAGAAAGTAATAGAAATACTCCCTCCGTTCCATTTTATGTGGCAACATTTGACCGGGCACGGAGTTTAAGAAATAAATGAAGACTTTGAAATGTTTACCAAATTGTCCTTTAAAAAGTAGACTCTTTTTTCTCTCTCCTCATAAATGTATTGGAGTATTATTTTAAGATTAAGTGGGACCAACAAGGATAAAAGAAGAATTGTACCTTTATAAACTTACCATATAAGGAAATGTGACATTCTTTTTGGGACTGACCAAAAAGGAAATTGTGCCACATAAAATGGGACGGAGGGAGTATATACTTTATGAGAATTAATAAAAGGGGGTGGGGGGATAAATTTTGTTTGACATTATTATGCTTTGGTTTTTTCTTTTATAACCATGATCCCTAGACTAGTTTAAATGCGTCTTAATTAATTTCATCAACTATCTATAATCTCTCATAATTAATAGAGGTAAATCTATCCATCAAAGACATGACTAATAACATATATCTTTACTAAGAGTTGAACCCGAAACCTAATTTCACCATATATCTATAATCTCCCATAATCAATAGCTATCAACTAAAGTTTTTCATTAAAGACATGACAGATAACAAATATCTTTAATAAGATTAATTTGAACCCGAGACCTCAAACGGCTCTCAATTCACTCTATTAATCGCTAGGCGACATTATGCATTTTGACATATTATATATGCATATAAAGTGTATGCTCTATTGTTTATAAAAAAGAAATGAATTGGTTGCATTATTATGCAAATAAACAAATAGAGAGACTGGCTGATCTTCTAGATATAAACAAATGTAGGAAGCCACACGTTTGTTTCTCTAATCTTTGTTTAATTAATTAATTTAGCTTTAACTTTATGGGTCCGGTCCAGTGAATTCACTGACAAATTTCTTAATGGTGAATATTGTTCCCACTTAATAAATTTTACACTATACTTATCTGACACTCCCAACAGAAACTACTTGACTCCTACAGTACACCTCTACACCTCCTATGGAACTAATTGTGGATTTATCATTTTTTAAAGTTCAGTTTAAAAAATAAGACATTATTTATTAGTTATATCTTTATCATTTAACTATACTCACTCTTTAATGCATTTTCAAAAATTTGAATCTGTTATATTCAAAGTATGGTTAGATTTTGCATATCTTTTAAAAGATAACAGTTAATATGAATGTATTACCACAATATTCATACTAGATTTTGGAAAATGATTAAAGAATAATAAATTAATGTTAAAGATAAAACACAAAAAAATTATGTTTTTTTTTTTAATATACTGAATAAAAAATATATTTCAATAATAGACACTAAAAAATAAACAGAATGGCATTCATAAAGGGCGTACCAAGTTAAACCTAAACAGTTGTGGGAGTAAAAAAGGAATGTGTTTTTTAGAAGCAAAAGTAAACACATGCAAGTATCTTGAGGTAGTAGTTTTTAGAAGTATAATAATATTGGTGTCATTTCCAAGTAAGTATGCTTTTTGTATGTGGTAGCAATTAGGCATTGGAAAAATGAAGAACATTAAGTTCTGTTCATATCAGTGCTCTACCATGTAGCCTGTACCATATCTGTCAGATATCTCTCTACTCCCTCCGGTTTAATAATACTTATCCACTTTATACAATTTTTTAAGAAATTATAAATAGAAAAATAATTTTATTATATCACTTTTTAAATATAATAAATACAATGTTTTAAAAAATATAATAGAGAAATGATTATAATAAATAATGAAGGTAAATTAGGAACTAATTATAAAATTATTTATTGATTTCATAAAATGAACAAGTGTTGTTGAACATTTCAAAATAATTATTTTATTTTCAATAAAACCATGCACATTATTTTTTGTAATTATACGTGAAACAAAAAGAAATTTCATATAATTAAATATCACTTGTGTGAGACACATTAATAAGATTCTCCGTACCTTTATGCTCTAGCTATATCAAAGTCAAGGCTCTTATTTCTACTGGTTAATTATTTGTTAAGAGAAACTGGTCTATATATGCATCATACTCCATGTGAATTAAAAATGAATTTTTTCAATTTTTAATTTTATGTGACACTCGAGCTTTTTCAATGTGTTTTAGAACATATGAATTTTTTCTATATTAAGAAACAATGCAATCTAATTATTGATAACAGTTGATGATGGATATTCTGTGAAATTAATCGAAGTGTGTAAAAAACACATGGTCATAAAAATTCAAAATGAGAGTATTGTTGTCCCTTTTGTTTCGTTCTCTCTTTTCGTTATAATTTGATAAGAGTGGGGGGTGGGGGTGAATTGTCAGTTCAGAGGTCAAGTGTTTCATCTCTCCCTTTTCTCTTTCATAATATGTAGACCAATATGTCTTCAAGTGATTGAGAAGAAATGTTTTCTGCTTCCTTTCGAGTCAACATGTATCCAATAGTATAAACTTGCAATTATCACTTATGTTATGTTGCTCCGACTCTTCAAAAATATTAGTAGGTGTGTCGAATTCTTTAAAAGTAATGTATTTTTAAAGTATTTGACAAGAATAAGTAGTGGCGGAGCCAACATTTTTGTCAAGAGTGTTCATGCTTTTATGACTAGTTGGGTGCCAATTTTTTTTAATTAAAAAGATTTTTTTTTAAATTTTAAAAAGATAAAGTCAAACACTAGGAGCCAAGGGTCGAACCCAAAGCATCCGAGGAAAATTTACATAGCTTTATCCACTGGGCTATCACTCTCTTTTGTGACAAGAGTGTTCAACAATTAGTATATATTGTACAATATTTATATATTCAGCAAAAAAATTCAACGAAGGGTGTCATTTGACCACCCTTTGGTGTGTGTAGCTCCACCTCTGTGGATGTGGTATCGAAAGCGAAAAGTCCACGCAACTTAGATTATCACCAATATGTCTTTCATATGTAGGATTCACTTTTCCTTTTAATGAACCTTATGTGGTATAAATTCAAATTAGTTGAAACTCCAAACCAGATATTAAACATCAGATGAGAATTAAAAAAAAAAAGCTTAAAATTGTTCTTAAACCAATCTCAAGCACTATCCTCCAACCAAGAAAAAATGCATACATAGAGATTTCTATTTTGAATTTCTCAAGTGTTCTTTTGTGTAATACATGAAGAAGCATGACACATTATGGTTTGTTTCCTTCCTTGGATTGTTTTGTCTTGTGTAGGTATCTCCAATTTGCCTACGATTGAGGTGTAATTATTGTTGTGTTAGTTGCTGATTAGCAGTAACAATAATATACTCAGTGTATTATCATTGATAAAGTCGGGAAGGATAGAGTGTACTAGCCTTACTCTTACCTTGTTACCTCGTGGAGAGAGAACGATTATTTTCGAAACATAGTTTGTGAAAAAATAGTTTTACCAAAATGGAATTCTTTAAAGAGCTTAACTTGTGTAATTTTTGTGGGAGTAATCATCTTTCAGGGTGGGATGAAAATGATTCAGACTAGACCTACCCCTTGGATTGATTGTGTACCTATACAAATAGATTAGTAGCTAGCTTATGTATATATTATTGATATTTTGTTATTCTAACATAAATCTAGACTTTGGATTTAAACTCTATGGGTTGAACATTTAAGGTTATCTTAGAATGAATTTATAATATTTTAAAATTATGAGTTCAAACTCCCAATTGCGGTAATTTTGTATATATAAATTTATGCTTCGCATGGAAAATACTGGTTCAAATAAATCCAGTGCTCTGAGGTCGGTTTGCCTCGGGTTGTACAAACATAACTAGATATACTCCACTATTGAAGGGAAGCTCATAGCATTAAAATTATCACCATGTGATCTTTAGGTCATTGAGTTGAGCTGTGTAATCAATCATTAATATTTGCATCAGGATAAACTGCTTACATTATGTGTATTGGTATGCGAATGTGAAATACTTTGTGCATCAAGACTTTTTTTGGTACCTAGATGTACTATTAATTACAAGTGTAATAGCAAGGTGAAGATCAATTATTATTTACCTATATTATCTTGTTTTGTTGATTAAAAAATGGATAGAGGACAAGTGTGAGGGTGTTGGATCATCAGAAGAGGATCAAGACAACAGTGGTGGAGAAACTGAACTTCCTGAAATAGATCCAAGAGCAGAAGATAGAGAACTGAAGAATCACTTGTTGAGAAAATACAGTGGCTATTTAAGTAGCCTCAAACAAGAACTTTCAAAGAAGAAGAAAAAAGGAAAGTTGCCCAAAGATGCTAGGCAGAAGTTGATCACTTGGTGGGAGTTGCACTACAAGTGGCCATACCCTTCGGTAATCTCTACACAAATAGCACTACTAAAATTTCTTTGCATTCATGGTTTCGTCTTAATTTATGTGACATCATTTGACTTGACGCCAAGTTTTAAAACAAAATGAACACTTTTGAAATTCGTGGTCTTAAGAACAAACCTTCGGCATGTGTGTATGACTATAAATTATTTCATTATAGAAAAATGACATTTTGTTTTGGGACAGACTAAAAAAGAAAGTATGTCACATAAATTAACCGAAAGGTATATTATTAGATCGCTTAATTGTTAGGTCTTGACAAATTAATTTTGTATGATTAGTATTAGTTGGTAATTTGGTAAAGATTGTACTCTCTTTGTTCCGATATACATACATGGCACCAGGGGAGGAGCTAGGTGGGGTTCGAACGAACTCAATAGCTTTTTCGTAGATCCTATAATTGTACTAGAAAATTAAGTAATAACTTGTAAATTCCTACTATGAAAACTGATTGACAGCTCAATGGTAAGGAAGGGGAAGGAAATTTGAAACCCCCAACCTCCTACTACTGGCTCCGCCTCTGCGATGGCACGTCTCATTTTTTCATGAGTCAATTTGAATAATCTTTGTTACTGGATTGGATTTAAATCAATTCAATATTTCAAAATGAAAGTTTAGATATTCAAAAACTATATGATAAATATTATAATTTGCTATTTTACTTATATCAAATATAAAAAAGTGATATATTTCAATGTTGGTTGAAGTTCACATAGTCTGAATCCCTAAAAGTGAATAGTATCACATAATTGGTACGTAGATTAAGTAAGAACTCCTAACATGTCATTTGTTGTTAAAATTCATTTATCTATTCGATTCGATTTTTTCACTTTTATATTATGACAGTATGAAGAATATTACAAGGTTCACAAAGAATGCAATTACCTATATAAAATAAGATTGGTTAACTGCTATGATATTGCAGGAGTCAGAGAAGGTTGCATTGGCAGAATCAACAGGATTGGACCAGAAACAAATAAATAACTGGTTCATTAACCAAAGGAAAAGACACTGGAAACCTTCAGAAGACATGCAATTTATGGTGATGGATGGTCTACATCCACAAAGTGCTGCTGCTCTTTATATGGAAGGTCACTACATGGGTGAAGCCCCTTTTCGTTTGGGTCAGTAATATTTATGATTTTTAATGAATTAAACTTTGCATGCAACATTTTCCTATTTGGGGAAAAAAACATTTAAATTCCTTGTAAGGTGAGTATGAATAGTTTGGATTTTTAATTAGTTGTAGTATGTATGTTTGTAGCCAAGCCTTGTAGGCCTAAGCACAAGGGTACTTTATTGCTTGTTCAATTGTATATGGTGAGAATCCTTTTGTATTTAATATTGTAATGTTATTAGTGAACCAAAATCTAGTGTTTACTTGTGCGATGGTGTTATGATTATTAGTATTTGGCTTTTATTTACTTGAGAGTTTAATGTGTTGGTGATCAGCAATATGATTTAGTAAAGATTCATATAGTTGATTTCGTATTGAGGCATAGTAATTTATCTGATAATATGGATTATATTGTTATACCAAATTTATGTGATTACGTTTTCCAGGCAATGTCACCCTTATATCGCACATGGTCATCGTTGTGCACATTATCCTTTTTAGATTTCACTTGTTACATTATATTGGAAATATTTGGAGGTAATAAAATTAACTTATGAATTTATAATTCACTCAACTCGCTCAAAATGGGAATGATTATTGATTCGTCATTTTGTCGGTTCAATTAATTTTAGCTTAAAAAATTATGTTGATATCTAATTCAAATTCATCCATGAAATCTATTTTCAAATGGTTTTTTTTTTTTAAAAAAAAAAAAAAGCATATCATATAGTCGTAATAAAGAAAATTGTTAAATTAGGTTTTGGGCCTAACTAACACTTCTAAAGCTAGCTTAAACAGAGGAGGATTACCCAAGCATTATAAGGAGTTCACTCATCTCATTAACCATCAATGTAAGACTTTTTGCTTTAACACTCCACCTCACGCCCAATGCTTAACATTTTGGTGCGTGGGTATTTTTCGGGCAATTTTTGATTTTTTTTGCCCCCAACATCGGCTGAGATGGACCTTGCTCTGATACCATGTTAAATTAGGTCTTGGGGCTAACTCACACCCCAAAAGCTAGCTCAAAGAGATGAGGATTGCCCAAGCATTATAAGGAGTCCACCCATTTCATTAACCACCAATGTGAGTTTTTTGCTTTAACAAAAACTACTTAATAAATTCATTATCTATTGAAATATTATAAAGGAACTAATAAAACAATTAAAACATAGTAAGAATTGAGATGATTATTAAGTTTTGATCCGTTTTTTAGCAAATGCTAGTCTAAATAACCTTTGATCGGATTAATAATCCATTCATTTATTAACTCAACCTATTTTGACTCGCCTAAATTTAACTCGTGTCTCTTTTACCACCTCTAGCTATATTGTTGTTGTTATTGTGCATGAGAATTGATTAGCTAGTAGCTGCTAATTGCTGGAAGTAGCTAATTTAGTTTCTTCCATTTCTCTTCTAATCAAATGTGTGATAAAGATAAAGAGACTCCAAGTTATCCAGTGAATTATGATGTAGTACAAACTAAAAATATTTAATTAGGATGTTGTGGTCAGCCAATAGCTATAAAAAGAACTGAATCCTTTAAATATATTTAAGAGTTATACGTTTCATTTGAAAAAAAAAATATTTACACGATCAATCAACTTAAGATTCAATGAACAATGTGAAAGAGTGCAAATAATAGAAATAATATTGTATCTTGTAAGGATACATAAATAAACCAAAACATTTATGCTCTGAATGAGTAAATATATAGTGGTGTACCAATATGAGCTGTGGTGCAGTGGTGAGACTGCTTCATTCTTAATCGAAGGTCTTGAGTTCGAGCCCTAGGTATGGAGAAAATCTTGTTGGGAGCGCCAATCCTAAAAAGGCCTTGGAGTGCACGATCGAGTTCAATTCATTTTAGCTTAAAAATTTATGTTGATATCTAATTTAAATTGATCCATGAAATTGATTTTCAAATGGACTTAGCATATCATAAAGTCATACTAAAGAAAACTACTTAATAAATTCATTATATATTGAAATATTATAAAGGAACTAATAAAACAACTAACATAGTAAGAATTAAGATGATTGTTAGGTTTTGATCCGTTTTCTAGCCCATGCTAGTCTAAATAACCTTTGATCGGATTAATAATTCATTCATTTATTAACTCAACCTATTTTGACTCGTCTAAATTTAACTCAATGTGCCTCTTTAAAATATATATTTACACGATCAATCAACTTAAGATTCCTTAAGATTCAATGAAAAATATGAAGAGTACAAATATTAGAAATAATATTGTATCTATTGAGGATACATAAACCAATGTGGACTCCGAACACCAGGTGAGAAATATGTAGCTTATGATAAGAAAACTTAGAAAAATATTTTCTTAATTAAAGATTGTTAATAATGGAAATGTTGTATCTAAGGAAAAATGTATGGTCTTCATGGTTACAAAGGCAATAGTGAGCAACTCTTAACAAAATGTTAGTTGTGTCCAACTTTTTTCATTTTTTGGAATAGTTACTAAATTTTCGTCAGTTGGATAAAATGTTATTTTACGATATTTATATGAAGTTCCCCTTTTAGCCATCTATCGAGCACTATGATAGAATGTGGATCGATCATGACGAGAATGAACTTCTCCATGATATAATGTTAAGGTAATAGAAATGACATAGTCCTTTGTATACTTTCTAAGTTATAAGACCAGTATATAAACTCCTTCGAATTGTCAATCTATGCCCAAAAATCCCATTTTAATAAAAGTGCAAGCTCCATAATCCTTTCACACCAAATGTATTTACTAAATATTTAAATTTATCATAGTTAAGTGAATTAATGAGATAAAGATATATATTAATTAATCAATAATTAAAAGTTTATATACAACCATATGTTATGCATCTACTGACTTGGTATAAACACTGAATATATTTTTAGAAATATGAAAACTAAATAAGTCTAGAAATATGAAAACTAAATAACATAATGAGAATGAAAATATGTTATGCTTAAACATATTTTAGTGGAGTACCATAATCAGTAGTCGTAATAGTCTGTAATAGTCGTCGATACGTACTTAATACATAACAAAGCTACAAAATTACTAAATTAGTATAACAAATGTATAACTGATATATAGAATAATCATATATTATATACATTATATACTGGCAAAATTTTGTAACATAATAAGATTATTTCTCAAAATTCTATTTTTAATAGAATATATCACTTGCCACCAAATTTTGAGTCAAGTGGGATGACAACATGTCATCATGCCATTCGTAGAATTTGAAAGAAGAACACAAGATTTGTGGAAATTTTCTCTGTGTCTTAATTCTGCCTCCATTACATTCCTTTATACAATCTATTAAGCTCTACTGTGCAAATAGGAAAAAAAAGGACTAAATGGACTAAAAGCTAATTACAAAATAAAATAACAACCTGTACCTGAACTAGACACCTCACACTATTCTAGAAACTGCTAAGGAAAATACAACTGGATCCTTATTCAAAATGGGCCAGCTTCCAGCTGCAGATGAAAGCCCAAGCATTTAGGCCCTATCATCATTTCATCGGCCATTTATTTCATTAGTCCAAATACTCTTCTGAATGTATATTCATTTCCGACACAAACAAAAGATAAGTTCACATCATTCTCTGTCGGAGGCATCAATGGATGGCTTGTCTGCAACACCATTTAAGTATCTTTCGACATGCTTATATAAGAAGCGCTGGCGTTTTAAAAAAAAATCTAAATTTTTCTCTATGGAAGGACCTTTGATTTTTATGAAATCTCTTGAAAACTTCTAGCCTTATAAAGAATTGGATGTACATTTTAAGGGGAAAAAGGTCTAAAATATATCCAAACTTTAACCGAAATTGTTGTTACGATATCAAACTTTGGAAAGGACCTTTTACCTTTCTGCACTATTTAATAGTGTATTTTAAAGGTATATATCACATGAGCACATATATATCTTTAAAATACACTATTAAATAGTGGAGGGGGTAAAAGGTCATGCATAAAGTTTGGTATCGTAACATCAATTTCGATCAAAATTAGAGTATTTTTCAGACCCTTTTCCCAATTTTAAGACTAGGGACTTTGACAAAAGGTTGGGTTCTATTTGAATCTTTGTCTTCCTGTTACTCCACTTATTGATATGGGCCTTGCGGGTGGGCTAAAACAGAACAGCCCACTTGCTCTTGTTAATTAGTTGACGATCCACATTTCCAATTAGTTCATGGTATTTTATTGGGCCGAAATAATAAGAATCCTATGAATGACGTTTGGAAAGTATGAACAGTCAATCCTTTATAGACTAATTAATTGTATCGATCGTAGTTTTCAATTTGGAATAAAAGGAGGAATAATGCTTATCTGAGATACTCCTAATATTAAAAAGTCAGTAATATTTTAAAAAAATCAGTGTAGTAGCTCAAAAGAAGATTAATAAGTGACAAATTGATTTGACTTTTTGTTGTTCTATTTAATTAATAATGAGAACAAGTGTAAGAATTATTAAACATTTCTTTAATCATCACTAAGAGAATTTTTTTCATTCGCACAAATATTCAATCTGATCTAGTAAGAATTATTATATTATGAATTTAATATTAGGGGAAACTGTTGGTATTTGACAGACAGCCGCCCATTTGTGTTTTTTTAATTATAAAATAAACAATAATTACCTTGTGAAGATTTTCATTTTCTAGAAGTTAAGTAATAATCAAGACTCAAGAGCCATCTTATTACTCATGGGATTATTGACATTTTATGTTAAACATATTCTAATACTTACTGCGTGCTTTAATTAATTACTTCAATATAGTTGTTAAAGATTGTCAAGTGGTACGTGTGGAAATTTATTAAAGGTAATCAGGTATAGAAACAGTTGCCCACCCCACCCCCACCCCACCCCCACCACCACCACCTATTAACCATTAAATTCATGTGATTTGATTCATTCCAACTTCTTAAATTATATCAGATTAGCGATAAGTTAGGTTGAATTTGAATGGAACAAAATGAACAAATTATAATATACCCGATTAAATGTTAATTGAGCTGAAATATTAGACTGGATCAATGGGGCATTGTCATGATGGACATCGGGGTGCGTTTATAATTAGAATATTATAAAATTGCAAATGATCTGATAATGATTAAATTATAATGACTCAATGGGGTGATTTTCATCAACTTGTTCATTCTTAATTTTGTGACATATAATTAACATTAAAATTGTGGTCCTTTTGAGTTAATTAAAAGTGTAGAAAGCAGGCAAGCATGGCGTTTTCTCCAAAAATATGACACGTATACTTTGTATGTATATTTATTTAAGAGAAATTGTATTCTTAGTATAACCAATCCAAGTTTAGATACACAAAATAAAATAAGAAATGAAGTTTCTCATAAAAAAAGTCTAAAAAGTACTCTCTAATTAATCATGAATAATTAAAGGTTGATTAGTACTGGTAAGGAAGATGTTAATTAAAAATTTATTAGGTTAAGCTTTCAGAGCGTGCCAAAATGGACGTATAAGGACAACAAATTAATGGACGTGGAGGATGACGACAAGAGGCTGGTGATTTCGATCAAGAAGTTGATGATTGTATTTGATTTTTCTTTAAGAAACTCATCCGACGTCAATATTTATATTGGAACTTGATTAAATCTGAATTCGCGTGTTGCATGACTCATTTATAAGGGTAGCACTCCTAATAAAAAGAATTTCATTCCCACAGGCCACACTTAAACCTAAAATCTCTGGATTAAGGATGGAGGGATCTGAACTCTCCACCAGCTACCACAACCAATATTGGTGATGATTATTGATCAATAATAATTAGTGACGAGTTTTAATGATGACCAGCTGTATGGATGTCCCTAGAACAAGTTATTAGAGTTTTTCACATAAGTATTTGTTTTGTCTTCAAATATTATCACTCACTAGTGTATTACTCTAACAAATAACAATCACTTTCAGCAGGATCTCAAAGAGGCAAAACTCAAATTGTATTAAACTTCCTAAAAGATTATTTAGGTTAATATCAAATCGTCTTAATAGTTTATGTGTCATAACACAAATAATGAGCTTGACGCCCTAAACACTTTTTCATTTGTGGATCCATCAAAAGCATATTTAACCTGTTTTAAACTTTCATTTCTCAATAAATGAAGTAATAAATAAAGTCTATGGTATTTTTATTACTTGGTATTCACAACAATTGTTATTCAACCATATTACGTCATTTGCAAACACTAGGGAACTAGGAGTACTAAAAGTTAAATACGATGAGAATAACTCTTTTCTTAGTCGTCATTCGAGATGACATAATTGGTTTAAAGGATGATCATTCATATAGATGAGCGGGGATTGATTCCATCTCAATGTCTTATGAGTTAAGTTTGTCACGATTTACTTAGTGCGATTTACATCTTCTATTACACAGTGAATGATTTACCCATTGATCATTGCGTACAAAGTACTAATTCGAAGGATAAAGACCGTAATAAAAATTAAAGCAGTTGCGGGCTATTCGAGGTTAAAAAAAATCTTAGCTCCTAGATGTTTCTTTTAAAATAGCAAAAGATGATCAGTATTGATAACATTACATGCATTTTAGTTTCTCTCCATAAGAAAAAGAAAGCTGTTGAGAAATTAAAAAAAAAAAAAAAAACTTTGTTGCTTTGTGCTTATACTATCATATCAAGTTTAATGAGTAAAATAGGATTAACAAATAACCCCTTTCTAAAAAGTACCATTCAAAACACTATGATAGTAGCCACCTAATCTAATCATTTATCTAGTAAAATTTATACAACAAAAAAGTCAAAATTAAAGCAGTAGGTCAAATAGAGCCTAAAAGTTATAGGAATAGAACTTTTATTTTCCACATATACTACATTTTTTTTTTAAAGAATATACATGAATAGAGAACGTAACGCACATTACAATTAAGAAAATAGCAACTCGTTACACTAAAGCTCCGCAGGATCCATAGCAAGGACCTGCTACATTACAATTACTAAAGAAATAATATATATTCCTCGATCACTTTACATTATAATTAACTAGTTAATTAATCCACTAAGTCGTTAATTATAGACCCCTTTAATGGATTTGTGAAGGAATACCATAAAAGTGAGGCTTTTGATCTCCGATGGAAAAAGAAATTTTGGTTGAATTGTCGGTGGCGCCGCCGGCGCCGCCACCGTAAGTCCTCTCGCACGACGGGCACATGCTAAGTGTCGCAGCCGATAATTGAACACGAAAGGATTGTGACTTTTTCAAAGATTTCAGTTCTTGTATTTCCTTATTTAGCCTTCTGTTTTCGTCTTTTAAGTCTTCGTAACATTTTCGAAGAATTTCACAGTCTACTTCTGTTTGTTTCAGCTTTGTCCTGTTATCATAAAAAAAAATAAAAAATTAATTGCAATATCGAACTAAATAAAGATAAAAGTTTTATAATCATTGAGATTGAAAAGATTCTTATATTCAGATGCGCAAACAGTACTATACAAATGTTTTTCATGGAGAACTATATTGGAGTACTATTTTCAACGATTTCTATAAGAAAAAAAAAAACAGAATAACAAGAAAAGGTAAAAAGTTTGAATAAAAAACAATATGTATATATAAGACATTTGATACATTCGCTTCTCTAAATTCTAAATTCTAAATTCAAATTGTCTGAATTTTGATCAAAATTTTAAAACATAATTTTTTATCATATTGATATTAAAAAAACTTAAATCTCAATAGTAGTTTGGTATAAATTTAAATATTTATTTTTAAATATTGAGTTGATCTTCAAGTTAGCCTTGGGACAAAGAGAGTATTTTCATTTATTTTTTGTAAGAAAATAATGTGTATATATACAATGAGAAAATACAACTTGAAAATAATATTTAATAAGTAATAATGAAAAATCATTAATTGGAACATGAAGAAAACAAATCATAAAACCAGCCTCTATAATTCCAGATCAAAACTCATATACTAGACCCCAGAAAAACAATATTCTCTTTCTCAAATTATACTTAAAATAGTTATCTCAAATTATTTCTTTCTCGAAAACTAAAAAGGTTATGTAAAAAAAATTATATCTTATCGAGAGGAGGGAAATATTATTTGTGCAAAATTCTACGTATATTATTGGGCGATGGGGATTAATTATAACTCCATTAATTATAGTTGTACTCTTTCTATTCTTTTACTTGTCACCCGACTTAGCACATTATTAAGAAGAATAATTATTGATATAAATATTTTAGCAAATTATTCCTATTAAATAATGTCTTAAAAATGATTTAAAAAATAAGTATTTAATGCTAAGAGTAAAATATGAAAAAAAAATAAAAATCTTTTTGATATGTCAAAAAAGACAAGTAAAAAATGAAAAATTATTTTAGGAATAAGTAACTAGTAAAAGAGAACGAAGGAAGTATTTACCTGGCTCTTCTATTCTGAAACCATACTTCCACTTGTCGAGGACGTAAGCTTAATCGTCTCGCTAAATCTCGCTTTTGCTTCTGAAAAATTGAATATTTGAAATATTCGTCAAATCAACATGAATCATAGTCTAACGATATGAGAATTTAAATTTAATCGAGCTAGTATAAATACTGAACACCAGATGAAAAGTTGAAAAAAAAGAAAAATAGAAAAAAGAAGGTAAGGTAAAAGATGAATTACAGAATTAAGAGTAGTATGCTCTTTGAAGCTATCTTCTAAAACATCAGATTGCTCCTTTGTAAGTCTAAGTTTCTTCCTCGTACCATAATCATGAACATCTTCTTCATCATCATCATTATGATCAACTAATCCCTTTGGAGAAATTAATAAAACTCTTTTGGTCTCCAAATTTTCTACTTCTTCTTCAAAACTACTAGCATCTCTTTCCCTTTTGACACTACTTGTGTTAGAAAATGAAGAAACTGATGAATTAACTCCTCCTAATAATTGAGGATTAATCCTATTGTTGTCATAATTATTTGTGAACTCTGATGATGTTGATAAGCAAAGTGTTAATTCTTGATTATCATCATTAGTTGATAATTTCCCCTTGTTATTTTGATGAGGAGGGGTAGAAGATAATCCTAAGCTCAAACTAAGCCTTGTGTTGCACATCATTTTTTTTTATGGGAGGATTTGAGTGAAATGATAATTAAACATTTACAAGGTTGTAGAAATATATAAGGAAGTTTTAGAGATTTATAGAAAGAAAAAAAGAAAAAGAATCAGATTTCTTTTTGAAAAGGTGTGTGTTGAAAAACTGATTAATTAATTAATTTTAAATTAAAGGAAGGGACACCAATCTAGATTGAGCAAAGGACACCAATATAAACTGTTGTCTCTTTATAATCACTTTCTCTCTCTCTCTCTCTTTCTTATCTTAGGTTGACCAATATAATTAGCACTCTATTCACACACACAATAGTAAATATTTTATGTGTATATGACCAACAAAACATATATATAAATTAATGACCTGAATTGTGATAGGATAATTGAGATTCTTTTATTCTTAATCAGAAATTATGAATTTAAATATCTAGAATTAAAAAAAGAAAATGTTGCAAGTGCCACCCCATAAATTCGTATTACAATACATAAATTTTAATATGAATATCAGATATCAAGTGACGGAGTGAGAATAAAAAGCGTATATATAAAAAAATTATAATAGTGTATAATAGCTGACATACGTAAATGATATACGTGGAATAATATTGGAAGTGGATGAAGCAAAGAACACGAGGGAAGGAATGGCTTGTCACTTTTTAATTTGTTTACTAAAATACATTATATTCTTCTCTTTTTTTCTTTTGTATTTTTCCTCTCAAAAAAGAAATACTAATTTATTTTAGATTTACTCTATTTGGTGTCCTTTTAGAAAGAAAACATAATTATCTTGTTTATGGTTTACGCGTTGCAAACTTTAGACGTAAACATTCAGTTCTAATCTAAATATATTGTTATATATTTCGTTAGAGGATAAACTTTAATTTTGTTTCCAACTAAAATATGTATTTATTCAAGTCATTTAGCACCAACACTATACCATACACAAGGATCACATATAAGCATTTACACTCCAAATTCTAGAACCAAGAATTTAAGTATTAATTTAATTTTAAATTTAATTTGTATATAAACATAGTATTTTGATTTTATATCCACTTCCTTGTGTTTCCCTTTTTAGTTATTAATATATTCTTTTCATTTTTTAAACACTTATCCTTGTTATTAAAAATAAATAATTCATAGGGATACTTATAATTTTAAAAAAGTAATTACATGATTTAATTAATTGTTTTTGTTTTTACTCTTAATTATAAATATAAAATTATGTGCAGATTAAATAAAAACATGACAAATATTTAGAAACAAGAGGAATACAAAGTGTTAATTACTCCGCCGCCACAAGGCGGCTTTAGTTGGGGAAAATTAAACTCCTACGGTGAAGTAAAAATAGAAAAATGAGCACTTGTGGAATGACTTTACATCTCGTTCTTATTTAAAATAAATTTAATATAATTAATTAATTATTTTAATTTTTAATTATAAATACAAAATATATTAATATAATATAAAAAATTAAAATATTGAATTAAAAGAGTGATGAATAAGAATAATTTAGATAAATTACTTTCTAATTAATATTCTTATAAAAAAAATATGCCAGTAAAACATAATAAATGAAATAGATCAAGAAGAGAAATAATTTCTGCATGAAGCCAAACAACGTGTTGCATTTACCATCAAATGATGTGGCGTAGTGAACACGATTGCTTTTTTCTTAACTACAGATCTTAGATTATATCTTTGACTATGAAAAAATTCTTGATAGAGAGTATTTTCACCCGAATGAAACCCTACTCGTTATGACTTATGAATTCAAAATAGTCGGGCTCTAATATGAGTACCAAATACCGAAAAAAGAAGAAGTGTTGCTTTTGATTGCAAATATATCAATTAGTTTTTTGACCATTCAATTCACCTCTTATTATTGCAGCAGTATCTGGTTATGGATGTTAAGAGGTTGCTATCATTCTTTATTCACTACCCTTAATTAACGGGTGGAAATTGAATGAACTTAATTATTAGAGTACTCAAGAAAATAAATCATCATTGGCTATAAGCCTATAATTAGCCTTTAATTTATAATCACTAACGTTTCATATATAGTTAATATTCAATTTGTGTCAAATTGTTTGTCTTAAGTTTTTCAAAAAATTACTGTCTCAAATAACTATTTTCATCTCAAATTATTTATCTTGCTTTCTAAAAATAGGATTCTCAAATCATTTATTATTTTAGAAGTTTAAGATAAAATTGTAATGACCTGATTCCGTCCTTAGAGAAAAGTCAAAGGGGAAAGAATTGGACCAGAAAAACTTTTAAGTAGTAACTTGAAATTTCGTAGCCTAGTCCAGATTTGGACGAAATCGGAGTCAGACGAGTATAGGGAAATATGGTAATGAATGAGAAGTCTAATAATGAAACTGATTGTATGAGTGGATAGCTAAGACGTTAAGGAATCCGTACGACTTTACGGAATTAAATTCGGGTGAGTAGAACTCTCAAAATTGATCTTAGCGTGAACATGTGTTTTTCTGAGTGTCGTGGGATGAAGGTGTGTTGTGAAATGGGGGTTTGGAGCTCTTAATTCGACATTCTGTTTTCGTGCAAGCCGTTGTGGCGGGCTGGGGCCTGCCATAGCGGGACAGTAGCGATTTAAGTCGGAAATAAACTCCAAAATCATTTTATTCTGCAAGTTTCGACCTTGAGAGCTAGGAGACAACCCCAGGTGCTTTCTTGACAGTTTTCCACCATTCTTGAGGCTAAAGGTAAGGTTTTGACTCCCCGAATCTGTTTTTTGATCCGTAGAATGTAAATTCGTGGGTGATTATCGATGGGGGAGGGTTTTGAACTGGAAATTATGGTGAAAAAATCCCTAATCTGGGTATTAGGATCTTGGGTTGGTCTAGGATTATTGGGTTTGTTATAATCCGGATAATTAGACCTTTGATTGTTGATCCTTGCATATATTAATTGTTTGTCGACCTAGAACAAGCGGAAAGAATCCAGAAAGGAAAGATTCAAGTGTCTTAGGGGATTCAAGCTTGGATTCGAGGTAGGTGATGGTTGTGATTTCATGTTGGTGTGATACATGTTTGTAATTGCTCATTTTATATAATGCATGTATGTATGCGAATGTTGCATTATTGATCACCCTAATCGTAAATGAGGACAATTGAATAATTGTATGCCATGAATCACCTCTTGTGTATGATTTGAGAATATACATTGTGATTGTGGTTTGTTGATTGGATTGGTTGTCACGTTCTGACATAAAATGAGATCGGTTGCCACGTTTTGGCATAAACATGGGATTGGTTGCCACGTTTCGGCATAAATATGGGATCGGTTGTCACGTTTTGACATAAACATTGGATCGGGTACCACGTTCCGACATAAATAAGTGATCCGTTGCCACGTACCGACATAAACATTGGATCGGGTACCACGTTCTGGTATGCTAACAGTTTGGGTGTGGGTTCCGTGAGAGGACCATTGAATTGGGTTCCATGAGAGGGCCATTGAATTGTATTGTATATCTATTTGTGATGATTACGTTCATATCTTATGATGATTGATATTGGAAGGCTGTATGTTGCTCTAAATTGATAACCAATGTGTATTATTGAGAACATATGATGCTACATTGATCATGAAAAGTTGACTAATAATGCATATGTTCGGTATATGCCTGTTTTATAATGTTGTGGTTACTTGCATGTGTTTCACTTATTAGGATAGCCGTGTGATCCTATCAATACACTGTGGTTGTGTAATGATACTGCACTTGCTTGTTCTTTGTTGAGTACATGACATCTTCAGACGGCTATTGATAGACCTCAGTTAAGTGACTATTGAGCGTGACCGAATTCAAGGGTGAGCCAGTTCTTTCAGGCTGCCATGAATCTCTCTTGTTTAAGTCCATTCTTTTCGGACTCAGACTATTTGTTTAAGGTGTTTGTTTAGTTTCGGGGTTGTGTCCATTGTTCTTAGACTTGTCGTTAATAGAGTTTTGGTACAATGACTTTCAAGTTCTAAGGGTTATTCTTCTGCATTAGTTTGGTTAAGTTATTTGTTTAAAACTTGGGGAGTTTATGGGAACTCCGTATTTCTTTTAGTCATTTAAACTTGCGTTCGTATCTTTAAATGCTTTAGTTTTCATTAAGTTGTTTAGTTTGGGTTGTAGTAATGGTTCTCCCACCGGAGGGTTAGTGTGTCACACCCCAAAACCGGATGTGATGGCACATGCCCAAACCCCACCGGACACGTTAGCCTAACACCCAAAAACCCGACGATACAGAATTAATAAAACAAGAATAAGATAGCAAGATAAGCGGAAGTCTTTAAATAAACTCAACATAACCCCAGAATTGGTTGTCACATGTACAAACCTCTAATACAGAATCTGAATAAAAAATACAAGTCTCATAGTAAAGTTCTAGAATAGAACAAAACAATAAATATAGATAACTTGAGGGCACATCTGGAATGAACCGCTACCTCTCAAGTAAGTCTGGAAGCTCTAATCTGAAGATGAGTAATAAGTCGGATCTGATAGAGCTGTCGACCTACACAACTGTGTAGAAGCAAGGGTGAGTACCAAAAGCAACAGGTACTCGCAAGTAACACTAAACTAAGCTAAACTAGCAGCTACAAACAACTCCTTTCAATCCCAACCGAACCACTGAAACTTCATTCTAACAGCGAACCAACAACCTATACTACACAATTCATAATCAACAGATATATCCAACAGTGTCTCAACATCAACCTCATATCCTCATGTAAGAGCAAATAGATCATATATCACATGAAGAGGGGCAAATAGGTAAAATCCACACACCTCAGACAAAGATGAAGTCAAATGCGATGCAAATGCAATAATAATGTCATGTAGTCATGATGCATGTCTGTCCTACGATACATATCTGTTGACGTAATCAGTCCGCGCTGAATACTCAAATCAGAACCCATGGGGGCCACACATGGACCATGTATCACTGCCGGAACCAGATCCCATCGGCATCCAAATCGCTAGCCGAAGCTAGTCCATCTCATATATCTCTAGCCGGAGCTAGTCTCAACTGTGTCTCATATCCATCCATCCTCATATCAGTGTCTCAGAACTCATGCAATAGATAGTTCACACATGGGATGAATAATGAATAAACACATGTCATCAATCACAATCATATCACGATCACATCATAGTATTACACATTATCTGTCTCAATCACAATCATATCACGACCACATCATAGTATTACACATCGTCTGTCTCAATCACAACCATATCACGACCACATCATAGTATTACACATCATCTGTCTCAACATCAAACACATCATAGTATTACACATCGTCTGTATCAATCATAGCCTACTCATGCTCTTCTATCCCCTCAATATCAGTTATCACATGACTTATTCAACAAATTCAAGTCACATATAACACATTTAACTCATTTTATTCCCCATCTTTCAATTACAACAATTTCAATCAACAAATAAAACTCATCCTCAATCCCCATTACTCCCCAACACAATTAGAAAAGTAGTCATGTGTAGTCTAAGAGTTTAACAAAGTTTAGAAGACACTTGCCTCAAAACACTTCAACTAGTAACTCAAATTTGAGTTTTACCCTTCCGAGCACGCTCCAAATCACCACAATCTATTCATAAATGGAATCTCACAATCAATACGAATCTAACAACACCAATATTGTGAAATTTGGAGAAAAGGGTAAAATGGTCAAAAAAAATCTCGTTCCGAAAAATATTCTTGAAATCTGGAAATTTTTAGTGAAAAATGTTCCCCAAGAAATTTAGAATCCAATAGTGAAAACCGTTTCGAAAAAGGAGTTGAAATGAGTTCACAAACTCAAATTTTCTATTAAATTCGAATTAGGCAAAAACCCCCAAATTTTACAGTTGAGATCTCAAATTTTGATGTTAAAATCCATAAATAATCGATGGAAATCAAAGATCTAAGTTGGAAATAACTTACCCAATGAATTCCTTGCGAAAACCCACTTGAAATCACTTATTTTCGAGCTCTCAAAGTCTAAAAATGGAGAAATGGGTATTTTTCAAGTTGGGGGAAAATAGTTACTGGTTTTTGACTAAAAAAGACTGCTATTGCAGCTGAAACACAACAATAACACCAAAGTTTAAGTCCCCGTTGGACCCTCGGGATTCGTTCGGAATCTCGTGCACACAAATTAAATATGTACCCCCACTAAATTCGACGTTCCGGACTTAATGGAACTGTCGGAATTTGAATTCGAGGACTCCTTGACCCGAAATTCAATAAGATGCCAAGAAACTAGTTTAATGCCAAAAAAAAATTCGAAACTCAAACGGAGCGTCTAAAAATTCAACCAAGACTCATTCTATACTTAGAATCGCCTCTCGAAACCAACGATACTCTCGGAATTTCAATCTGAGCCTCGGAACCTCATATGTTGACCAAAGTCAACTCTTTATCAAAATTTCACAACTTTAGCAACTTAGGACCTCAATTCTTCGTTTCAACTCCAAATTCGACTCCGTAACTTCACACAGACCCGTTTCGACATTCTAAAACTGTCGGAATCGACGGAAATCCGATCCGAGTCCCGAAACTCCAAATGACTCGAAAAAGCACTTTTTAACCAACTTTAACTCATAAAAACTCAACTTCTCAAAAACTCAACTTTTTACCAACTTTTCCTCAAACCAACTTTACAACCACAAAACATGGGACTCGGGGCAACTACCGAAAGGGCAAAATAGTCATTTCCATGAAAAATTACCAAAATGACCTTTCGGGTCATTACATAGTGTTAGTGTCAATCACGACGGTCTGGGTCGTGACAAAGTTGGTATTAGAGCCTTAGGCTTGTTGATCTCATTGTACTAAAACTAGTCTAGTAGAGTCTTGCGAAACGGTACGATGACGTTCGTACTTTTCTTTGAGAGGCTATAGAAATTTAGGAAAAACTCACTTCTTTCTACTCCTTCGTGCTATGACTTGAATCCAATTGGTATCTGGGTGATACAAATTGGTATATTTCCTTCTTCACTCTATGGTCTGAGCTAGATCAACAACAATGGTAACACCATCACTAGTAAGAGAGGATGTGTATAGACTACCAACAGTTGAATAAAGTCACCATTCAGAACAAATATCCAGTGCCTCGGATAGATGACCTTTTTGATCAATTGCATGGTGCATCGATTTTCTCTAAGATTGATTTAAGGTCTGGTTACCATCAGTTAAAGGTTGATGCGGTTAAGAATTGGGTTCAACCAAGTTCTATGATTAAAACCAACAGTTTTGTGGGGCTCGCTAGCTACTATTGTCGCTTGTGGTATGAGTTGAGACCAATTGGTATCTCAACGAAGTGAACTAGACGTCATAGTCCCGACTAAAGAGACACAAGCAAGTTAATTGGAACTGAGAAAGTTTCAATTGGTAGCTGGCCTTATCGGCCGTATATGGCATAGATGATCAGTAATGGCCGTTTATGGAACGAACTAATTAAAGAATTTGGACTTGTCTGCAAGTTGTAACTGCTTGAGTGTCGTGAAACTTGTTGTGAAAAGAAAGTCATCACGAGATTAGGTACAATGTCTAGATAAATTATGATGTGGTTCGTAAGCGAGAAATTTGGACGTGCGTTGCGACCAACTGAAAATCGTATGAGAGTCTGGGTGTATCTTGGGGATATGTGTGTGGTAGTGTTGAAACTATGTAAAAGGATTCTAAAGTGCGTACTTCGTTGGGTTGAACGGGGGTAGACAATGATTGCCCTAGCTAAAGGGATTTTCTTAAATGCCTAGTTATAGTCGGGAAATCTAGGGGAAATATAGAAAAAAGAGGAACCCAGAAATTGTTCGTAGGGGTTCTGTTTTCGTCGAAGCCGCTGGGGTGAGATAAACTCGCCAGCGCGAGACTGCCAGTACGGGATTTCTCCTGCCAGAGCGGGACAGGGCAAGACAGAATCTCAGCCCTATCTCTCATATTTTCCCATAGTCACAATTATGAACCCCAAATTGTACCCGAATTAACCCTTGTGATCTAATTTAGTGTTCAACAATCTAATATAAATTATAAAATGTGTTAAAATTGTTGAGAACTTAGGCATATGAGGAAGAAATCAACGAGACCGTAGAGGCCGGGGAAATGGTAATGCAGGCAGATGTGTAGTGTAGCCAGGCGAAGAGG
The DNA here is from genome assembly GCF_900185275.1 of Solanum verrucosum. Classification (NCBI taxonomy): domain Eukaryota; kingdom Viridiplantae; phylum Streptophyta; class Magnoliopsida; order Solanales; family Solanaceae; genus Solanum; species Solanum verrucosum. Next base: position 698,206 of record NW_026020415.1, read on the forward strand.
TTGCCCATCAAGATTACAGGGCTCAGTTATATGCTTTTTCGGGCAAAACCAAGTTTGAGGTGTGTGATGTAGTGGTCACTAGTGCTACTTTTGTTTGTGCCCAGATGACTATTATTTTGTTTGATCCGGTTCTACTTATTCATATGTGTCAGTTCAATTGCCTTGAGATTTATTGTGGTTTGTGATATACTTGATGCCCCCATCCATGTTTCTACTCCAGTTGAAGAGTCAGTCACCCATGTATATCGTGTTGTCCTATTGTGTTTATGGATTTTCAAATTTTGGTTGATTTGGTTATGCTGGATATGACTGACTTGATATAATCTTAGCTAGGTATGACTTGGTTGTCCCCCTATTATACCGAACTTAATCATAATACTAAGTCGGTAACTCTAGAGATCCCCGATAGGGAAATATTAGCATGGAAATGGGTGTACAAGCCTAAGTCAGCTAAGGTCATATCTTTCGTACGGGGTAGGAAACTGATAGGGCAAGATTGTTTGGCGTAATTGGCTTATATTTGGGATGTTGAAGTTGTTGACACCCAATTTTGACCCTCCTTTCTTCTAATTTATTATTTTTGAGCTTCTAATTTAATAACGTATAAAATTATCCTTTTCACAATTATTTTTACTACTACGACTATTTATCTTCTAAAATTATTAGTTTTATTATCGAAATTACTAATATTACTTTTTATACCTCTTTTCCTTAAATAATCGATTGTCATCAGTTTATTTCATGTTTCGTATTTTATTGAATTAATTATAAGTTGATATTCTTAATCTTTATTTTATATAAGTGTAAAGTCGTAATATTGTTAGTTTTGTCTTACCATATATTGTATTAGTTATCAAGTTAGAAGCCATAAATAAATAATTTAAAAGAAGAAGGAAAAGGCCTATGATTCAAGCCAATGTTGCAGCCCATTTACCCAAGAACTCAGCCCAAAATCCACTCAAATATTCAGCCCAAACGTGAGCCCTAATTCTAATTCGTACATGCAGCTGCGCCTGGTCCAAAAGAGCAGCATCGTTCTTCCTCTTTGAGAAAGTTTCAGAGATCTTTAACATTATGCAGAGCTTGGTGTCTCCATTTTCGTGCAAGTCTTCTGCAAAAAGCCAGCGCCCTCTTCCCCTTCCTGATTCACTCTTTCTTCTTTAATTTAGTCAACAAAAAGCCAAAATACTTTTGACATCTCTGATGAAGCATCATATGCACAGTTTTGAATTCAAAACGGCTCTTTACTTCTTCAAATCCCGCCCAAACTTGAGCCAAGAACCCTAGTTCATGGCTATAAATATCAACATATTCCACTCGTTTGAGGGGGACTTTTTGGACCTTGATAATAGCCTTGACATCCATTCTTACGAAAAGAAGTTCTTCTGCCTCGATAGCGTCTTGAACTATTGTCTTTTGCTCTCAAAATTACCTTTTGTATTTTGTTGCGATCTCAGCCAAATCTCTGGTTGTAAGTTTGCTCGAGTTAGTCGTGGTTTGAGCTTACCTTCGATCGAAGCACCTCGTTCACTGCCCCGCAACAGGTTATACTCGCCTCCCATGTTTTCTCTGTTTCTATCTATATGATTTATAATGTGCTCTTCTATTTTAAGAATGTCGTATATCAATCAATTTCTCTTAGTTAGTTATTATAAAACTGATGCTCTCCTTTCACGTCTAGTTAGCTTAACCTTTAAAAGTGATTGGAATGAGTCAGCTGCACGAAATCTTTTTTTTTTTTAAAAAAATTAATTATCTTTTGGTGTGTTAAGAAAATTTAGCTCATTGGATTATATGCAGAAACATTGCTTAAGGGATATAATTTTACTTTGTTTTAGTTTAAAAAATAAACTGTAAGTCATTATTATTCCTTAATATTTGCAATCCTCTATATTCTATATCCATAAATATGAGTTGTTGAATTTCTCTTAGATTATGTTACGTGTTTCCTTTAAAAATTGTAAGCAGTGGCATGTGTAAAAAAATAAAAATCTTGTTTGATTTTATATAGTGCTTAAATAATGTTTAAAATATATAGTTGCTTTGATGTTGTGTTCGAAAATCACTAATTACAAAAGTGATCATATTGTTTGGCTCTCATGCTTATTTACGTGTTAAAATAATGTAGTTGAAGTGTAACCTTACTTAGCTCTATCTATTCTTATTTGGTATATTGTTTAAAGTTGAATAGTCTTACTAATCTTTTTACCCTCTTTCTACTTGCATGAACTTTTGGAGCAAAAATGGAGTCCCGATTAAGGACTCTCGCAAATTTAGAGTCTAATGGACTCAACATCATCATACCCACACATGAAGTCGATATCCTAGACTATCCAAATAGCAAGCAAAATTCATTTGGAGGGTCACTTTTACTTATTACTATTTAGCATTTATTTGTTTTAACTTGCTTGTGTGTTTTGGATATGTGCTAATTTCTTGTCAACTAACTTGATATAGTTTGTTTGGGTTTGGGTACATCTAGTTAGAAACAACCTTTGTAGTTATTTTAGCTTTTTTTATAAACTTCATATGACAACTTTTCTTTAAAACACTTCATTTTGCACCATTTTTAACTCACTAGATTTATTAAGTTTTGTTCAAACTTGACAATGTCTCTTAAAAGACAAAAGATATTTTGTTCTAAACTCTTATTTTTCTAAAACTTTTCTAAAGGGAGCATTTTGTCAATCAATGAGCTAATTCTTTTTTTTAATTACCTTTTTTTTAAGCCATGGATTTGTCTAAATTGATATAAAGAAATTACTCCTTTTCATTCTAATTTAATTGCAAAAATCTTTTAAAATAAAAAATGTTTTCCAACTTGGTTACTCAATTACTTAACCTTTAGCACTCTTTTCATTTTTAACCTAAGTTTGGTCGGTAATCGTATTTTTAACGAATCTTAAAGGATGCCTTACCCCTTCCCTTTAGGATAATTAGAACTCTTACCTAGAATCATGCAAGTTAAGTAGACCATTCAATTGAAGTCATTTTAGTATTACTTAGTTAAATATTTAGGTGTCCTAATTCACCATAATTAATTAGGTGGCGACTTCTTAAGTTAATTAATTTGGAAATCACCAATATGTTGTACACGTTTTGACCTCGAGTTAAAATGGGTATAACAGCTTGGCGACTTCACTGGGGACTTTAGGTTCTAAACCATAACAGACTTAGGTTAATAATTATGTTTTTAACATTTGCTTGTTTCATTTTTTATGTTTGTTTTATTTTAAATGCCTAAATGATTTACTTATCATGCTTATGTGATATTAACTAGCTATTTGTTACTGTTTTATATAAATTGTTTATTTGTTATTTCTTTGTATATATTGTCATTCCGTTCATACTTCTTCCGATTCTGGAAAATTCTCACTTTCACATGTACACGCGAGGTGTGTTTTGCGCACCCGCAAATTTCTTTTAAAATCCCAAAATTTAGAAGAGTTGGCATATGCGCGGGGTGTCCGAATCTTTTTCTGTGTGACCACGTAGCCTTCTCACTCGAGTTGTCCACTCGGGAACCTTGTGTCTAGTAAACCCACTCTTAATCAACCTAGGATAGAGCTAAACCAACACATTTTACGGTACATGCATCATATAAACCTAAGAGGCTTAATACCCTTGGTGTATTAAGTTCATTAGTCAACTTTATCCAAATGTCCAAGTGGGTTCATGACCCCGAGTGACTTATCATATATGTTGCAGTATTTGAAAAATAGTTGTGCCAATATATGGACTGTTGGTCCTAAATTAATTAAACTTAGGAGTAAGGGTGGCAACGGAACCGGGAGGTTCCGATTCCGGTTCCGTCTCGGTTTCGGATAGTTTCGGTTAGATCCGGGCTTGTTCCGGTCCGGGAGGGGTAACGGGGCGGAAACCGGGATTTACCGGTCCGTCCCAGTTCCGTCCCGGTCCGGTTAGTCCCGGTCCGGTCCGGTTAGTCCCAGTTCCGTCCCGGTCCGGTTAGTCCCGGTTCCGTCCGGTTCCGGTCCGGTTCGGAACTTTTTTTTTTTTTTTTTTTTTCTGAAAATTTGAAAAATAGCCGTTGAGAGCCGTTGGGCAACGGGTTTTGGGCCCCACCAACGGCTCTTTCACTTCATAACCCCCCATTTACACCTCCCTACCCGCCAAACTTTTTTTAATATCCCAAACTTCTTAAAACTACATTTTCAACCTTTTTTTAAAACTATAAATACCCCTAATCTTTCATTCTTTTTCACTCACAAAAATATCTTATAATCTCTCTACTCTCTACTCTCTAAATTCTCTTATTCTCGACTTCTCGTTAAAATTACGAATTTGATCTTTGGAAATTGGAGCTTCAAAATTCAACTTTCAATTTTCGCCTTCCGGTCATACACGTCTACTTTTTTAAGTAGACGTTTGGTACATTCGTTCCAACTCACTTTTCATTTAGTTATTTATTTGTTTACTTTTAATTATTTATTTTGTGAGTAATTAATCTCTAGTCTCTACTTATTTAGTTGTTTATTTGTTTAAAACTTTGCTAATCATTTTCGTATTATATATAATTTGCTCACTTTTTATATTTTGAATATGGATTTTGGAAAAAACATTATTGAAAAGGGTAAAACAACCATAGTTAATTCGTTCACTAATTTATCTAGCTCAAAATCCAAGAAAAATAAAAAACCGATAGTACTTCTCAATCTAAAACTAAAAAAACTTCTCAATTAAGAATAAATACGGATGATTATACGCATGTTGATGAAACTGTTTTTAATATTGATAGTAATAGTGGATTAGATCCTTATCATGAACATTTACAAAGAAGATTTGGTAATTTTGAAGAGGAATTACCTGAAGATGATGAACATGATGTTAATGATTATGTTGATAGTTTTGATAATAATGTTGATGAATATGATGATGATGAAACTGAGCCACCGTCGGCTATTAGTCCCCCTCCAATCCCTTTTCCCCGGCTCCCGCTCCCTTTCGTTGTCCTGCTCCCATTCCCCCTGTGCATCCTAGGACTAAAATTGTGTATAATCCACATTTTAAAGGTTTTACTAGAAATACAATTAAAAAGGCTATCTTTGATTATCAAGCTCAACATTTTCAATATCTTCGTTGTTTATTTTATTATAACAATTGTAAAATAGCTATTACTTCTGATATGGGCTGTAGTGTAAATGGTAATGGTTATTTCACAATTACTGCGCATTGAATTGATGAAAATTGGACTTTGCAAAAAAGAATTTTAGGTTATAAATGTTGTGAAATGCATAAAACCGGTAGTTATATAGCTCAAACAATTATAGATGTTTTGCAAAACTATGGAATTTGTGATAAAATAAGTAGTGTCACATTAGATAATGCTTCTAATAATAGTAATGCTGTTGAAATACTAAAATCGTCTCTTTGCCCTATTTATATTGATGGTTTTCATATTAGGTGTGCTGCACACATATATAATTTGATTGTTAGAGATGGTATAACAATATATGATGATGGTTACACAAAAGTTGAAACTGCATGTCATTTTATTTTTAAATGTCAAGTTAAGTTTAGACGTAGAGATTTTGAAAATCGTTGTCGTGAATTTAATCTTCCACCTAGAAAAATTCCAAAATCAGTGTGTACAAGATGAAATTCTTTATTTGAAATGCTTGAAGTTGCTTATGAATATAGGAAACCTTTACAAATGGTTTGGAATGCTCATAATTCAAATATGACATATAGACTTGATGATAATGATTGGAATGACATAAAAGAACTTATAGAATTCTTAAAAGTTTTTTATTTAACTACAAAAAAATATCTGCACTTTATTATCCAACTATTTGCTCTGTTTTACCTAATATTTGTGCTATTTCTAATAAATTTTATAAATTTAAGAATAAACCAATATTTGAACAATTTGTTAAGTAAATGATTGAAAAATTTTAAAAATATTTTATTCCTATTACTCAAATTTATTTAACTGCTTGTTTGTTAAACCCACATTACAAAGATGAAGGTGCATCACGAATGGTTGATAAAATATATTTTAATTTGGGTATTGATAGTGAAGATGATGAAACACCTAGTTGTCAAGATGTTAAAGATAGTATAAAAATTGAAGCTAGAAAATTGTACGACTTGTATAATTCTAATATAAGGAATGTAGTACATAACGAAGAGCCTCAAAGTTCTAGGAGTAGATATAATAATGAAGATGATATTGATGATATGATAGATTGTATTATTGAACTTTCTCATAATGATAGAAATGATTTTGATGCATATATTAATCAAAATACAGAACCTACTACTATTGATCTTCTAGAATGGTGGAGCAATCGCGGCAAAGGATTTCCAAATCTACAACCGGTTGCTCGAGATGTGTTAGCTATTCAAGCATCTTCAGTAGCTTCGGAAGGCGCTTTTAGTGCAGCAAAATTTCGAATTGGAGAGCATAGATATTCATTAGCAGCAGATAGCTTGGAGATATCCGTACTATTTAGAGATTGGATTATTAATGGCGAGAGAAGGAGTTATGGTCGTCCACCTCTATCGACCAAATTTGAAAATGACGTTGATGAAATAATGCTAGATTTTAGTGATGACGGCATTGATGCAATGTAAGAACTAGCTAATCAACCAATTCCAGAGCATGTTACTGGAGAAATGTTAAATGATTTAAAAAAAGATTTCCTTGGTAGCATTAACTATTAAATTTAAATGTCTATTAGTATGAGTATAATAATTCGAGGTCTAATTCAAACAGAACCCTTCCTAGAAGGTGGCTGTGTAGATTAGATTTTTTAATACTCTACTAATATTTTGTAACTCAACTTGTACTATTTAATTAATATTAATAAAAGTATAGGCTATTCGCCTTAATTTTTTTTTATTATTGTCTTCAAAAGTTCAAATTTAACTTTTAAAGTGTGAAATTTAAACTTTTATATAGTTTTAAAGTTTGAATTTAAACTTTAAAGTGTGAAATTTAAATTTTTATAGTTTTATAGTTTTAAAGTTTATAATTCAAATTTAAATTTTCAAACTTTTAAAGTGTGAATTGTGAAATTTAAACTTTTTATAGTTTTAAAGTTTGAAATTTGAATTTAAATTTTCAAACTTTTAAAGGGTGAAATTTAAACTTTTATAGTTTTATAGTTTGAATTTAAATTTTCAAAGTTTTAAATTGTGAAATTTAAACTTTTATACTTTTAAAAGTTTGAAAGTTTGTATTTAAAACTTTTAAAGTATAAATTTTTAAGTGTAATATTCCTAATTTTTTAATTTTAATAAAAAAATATAATTTATAACGGTTGGACCCGGTTTCCGGTCCGGTCCGGTCCGTTACCGGTCCGGGACGGGTACATGTATTTTTTCCCGGAATTACCGGTTCCGGTCCGTCCCGGTTCCGGTTCGGTTCCGGCCCGTGGTGCCCGGTTCCGTTCTGGTTCCGAAACGTCCCGGTCTGGTAGTTTCGTTACCGGTTCCGTTGCCACCCTTACTTAGGAGGGAGGGCATTAACCCTTTTGTGATGAAGAAAGCTATGAAGAGCGCAAGTTTTGGGCTATGGAGATTAGACCACGAGGCCATGAGAAGAAGATGCATAGATGCGATGAAGAACTTTATTTCTTTATTGTTTTTTTTTTAGATGTAATAAAGATTAAGACTATTTTTGTATTTAATTTGGGGAATAGATTCGTTTAAACAATTAAAGAGCAATGGAATGACATATTTTGGCACATTTATTTTTCAAATACGCGTTAGGCCTACCTCTGGCATAAAGAGGTCCTTTATATATTAGGACGCATTGTTTGATATACTTGTGTAACCTGCTTATTTGCTTACTTGCTACGTGACTTATAGTCATTTATTTGCAACATGATTTAATTGATTATTACTAACGTCATCTTTGTTTTTCCTATTTTTCAGAAAGAGAAATTATTTTGCCTTTATCATATTCTTAATTGATACATGTTGCATTTTTACAGATTCTTATGTCGTGTTCATAAATTATTTAATATTATATTAATATTTTTGCGTTCAATGCATTTTTATAATTCTAAAGCATCGATTAGGCTCATAATCATCCTAGGCTTGCGCAAATTTTAAATGACCTTGTTTAAAATTTTCTAAGGTAATATTTTACAAAACTCACTTACTTCCTTCAAAATTTTAAAAATGTTGATTTCCTTCCTTTGATCTTCTCAATATTTGTATCCGCGATTTGCTTTAAGAATTTTCCTCTTGCTTTTCAAAAATTGTCATAATTGGTCAAAATTAGGTGTGATATTTTTTACCCGTTAACATTCCAAATTTTTATAGACCCGTGCCAAAATTACTCTTATAAATCTTTACCTTCTCAAGCTTTTACGGGAATAATCCTATCTTTCTAGCGATAAAAGTCTTTTTCACTAGTTCTGCATTTCGTAGAATCTATTTGGCATTCGATCTACGTTATGGAGCTTTTACTTTTGCTTTCAATTTCTTTCAATTTTCACATCATTTGTTACTCCTTAAATTGGTAGATTCGTGCAATCTACCAAATAGCACGTGTCGATATTTGTTCAGTTTTTCTACATCAAATGCAATGCTTCTTCAATTTAAGATAGTCGCACCATTCTTTTACGCACTATTTCCAAGTATCGGCATGCAAGTCGAGGGAATCTCATAGGTCTTTCAATTGTTTGACATTTTCTCCACCCTTGACAATTTTAAATCCGCCAAATACTAAAATAGAGCTTAGGGTCATTCAACCTTCCAATTTATCAATTTCAACTCTCGTGCGCTCGATTAACCTTAATTTTCTTAATCTCGAGCCTTTCCATCAAGTTTGTTTTATTATTTATTTATTTATTTTCTTAAATGATATCCCTTATAGGATTAGATCCCCGTTGGTTTTTAAATGCTCTACTCTTGACCTTTCGCATACTTACTCCTCGCTTACCAAATTTTTCATTTTCCTTTCAAAGGTTGACTTAAGTTGAGCATCAAAGGGACAAACAAACTCAAGGACGATATGGCCGATCGAATTGTGATCGACTTAGTTGAAGATGAGTTGAATTGTGAAGAAGGCGAGTCGTACCAGGATAAAATTGCTAAGCTTGAGGGAAGAGTGGCAAAAATGGAACAAGAAATTGATGGCATCAAGGAAACGATAGCCGATCTTAAGAACTCCTCCTATGAAAATTCATTGGATTACGACCTTAGGGACTCTTTGGATGAAGATCTAGAGGGATACTCTCCTATTCGTGCAACTGGATATGCCAACTTTGATTGTAATGCTCAATACTTTTCAAACATGCATCCACTTTCACATAATGAGGCATTTGGGAATTTGAGTGAAACAAGCAAATATGGAGAAAATGGTGGAAGATATTTTAATACCGAGACTAACCAAATTTCCTTCACAAATGAGCATGCTTCACAACTTGGGACAAATTTGGTTGTGATGGAAAGTGAAAACGAGACACCTTATAATCTCGTTCATATTCCAATGTATGATGGGACAGGTCTTCCCCAGAACCACTTGAAGGCATATCTTGATTGGTTAGCAAGCATTGGACAAGACAATGAATTTAATATGATACTTTTTGTTAGGACGCTTATAGGGCCAGCCTTGATGTGGTATGAAAGTCAAGACACAAGGAAATGGTTCTCTTGGGTCGATATGACCAAAGATTTTATTAAGCAATACGGGCCTCCCAATAGGGCATCTAAAGGGTGTGAGCTTTAAATGATCAGTTATTTGTATGTTTTAAATTTCTTTTTATGTAAGGCGAACTATGCTTGACCTGATTTCCTTGGTGGATACGTAGGCAGCCCACATAGGGACTCGGTCATATTAAATTAGAAAATTCAATATCTTTTGCATGTAATTGGAACTACGTTCGACCTGATTTCCTTGGCGGGTACGTAGACAGCCTATATAAGGCTCGATCGATTTATTCTAAAATTTTAATATTCCTCTGAAGAAGCTGGGGCATAATTTTGGCACATAACCGAGTTGGAAGCATGCACAAGTTTACAAAGGATAAGGATCAAGTTGAAGTCAAAATTTGATGCTCAACATGAGTCAACCTTTCTCCAAATTAATTTTTCTACTCCAAATCAATTTCCTTTCCTTATATTTCCAACGTCAGAGACCACTAGCTAATACCTTTCTCTCGTCCATTCATTTTAAACCTTAAAATCGTTGTCTTAAGCCTAAAGTTCATATTTTACAAAAGCACATGCATAATCTATTTGATCTAATATTTATTATTTTTGCATTTATTTCATATATTCTCATGCACTAACAATTTTTTTTTAGTTTGTTTCTTCTTTAGAGGTTGCCTAGCATTAAACACTGTTTTAGCTGCGAATCTATATAAAGGACGAAGCTACAATGGAAAACGAATTGAAAGCATTCAACAACGGCATGAAATTTGTGTAAGCACAAAATGATGATTGTAAGAAGAATGTGGTTCAAAGAAATAATTTAGTCAATTTGGAAACTACTTTTAGCCTTCTTCCTACCATTACCAAAACTTCCAGCTCAACTCAGAATATTTGTCTAACCATATCTCCTCACCCAGCTTCTACCTATGCAATCCCTCCACATAGGCCATCAGTATACACTATCAATCCCAATAACTGTCAAGTCACCATGATGCCAAATTTCCATCCTCCCGCAATTGTATTTCCTTTAAATGAAAACAAGCATGACCAATTAGCCACTCATCTATATTCTAGATGTGAGAGAGATATTCAGTCAACTTGCCATGAAGATTTGGGAAAAGAGCTCTTCAATCTGAGAGAAGCTTTTGATGAGGAGTTGCGCTCAAGAATTTGTCAGAGTTTAAAGTACGAGAATTTATGTGTGCATCCAAATATTGAACTTCTGCCAGGGTATACGGTACCTAAGTTCAATACTTTCAATGGGAAAGGAGATCCCGTCGCTCACTTAAAGGACTATTGCAGCAGATTAATTGGTATTGGACATGTTGAAGCCATACGAATGAGATTATTCATTCAAAGTTTATCAGGATTGGCACTTTCTTGGTACACTAAGCAAGACTTTAGCAAATGGCATACATGAGAAGATATGGCTTGCGACTTTGTAAAACAATATGAGTTCAATAAAGGAGATGATTTGCATATAGCTGATTTGCTCAAAGTGAAGAAATTGTCGCATGAATCTTTTCAAGAATATGCCATACGATGGAGGTTAGAGGCGTCAAAAATACATCCTTCATTGTCCGAAGAGGAATTGATCTCAACCTTCATCCATGTTCAAGAAGGACTATATTATGAAAAGTTGCTTGGAACTTGTGCACACAACTTCTCTGATTTGATCAAGGTTGGCAAAGAGATTGAAAATGGTATTCAATGAGGAAGAATTGTAAGCAACTCACTAGCAAAAGTTGTCCAACAAACCTTCCAAGCAAAAATACCAGTAAATCTGCAAAGCAACATGAGAGAAAACAACTCAATTTTCATGACTATGCAACAACCGCAACACTATCCAAGTGATCAATTTTTACAATCTCATGCTACTTCCAACTATTGCAATATACGTCTCCAACATCCTTGCAAATAACAGTTACATCATGCACAATCTAGCTCGCAACCACAGAAGACGGTGAAGTCTTTCTCCTTCACTCCTTTGGATGAGCCATATGCAGTTATTTTTGAGAGATTGAGAGTAAATGGACTTTTACAATCAAGAAAATGATTCATTCCTGAGTATACTCCTAAGCACTTTGATCCATCTAAGAATTGTGCTTACCATTCAAACATTCAAGGACATGACATTGAAAATTGTCCTGCACTAAAATTCAAGATTCAAAGCATGATTGAAAGTGGCAAGATAAAACTACAATTAGATCCTCCAACCAGCGATGGCGATATCAGAAGCACAAGCACAGTTGTTGTTAAGGGTGATCCATCAAAATTGGCACCAAAGTAGTTGAAAAGAAAGCGTGCAACTAGTCAAGAAGTCTAACAAAGACATTATCTCTCCAACTTTTCCTTTTTAAGAAATATCTACCCTTTTGCAATCCTTTTTAGCCTTTTGTAATGAACTACGTATGACCTGATTCCTACTGATAGTGGGATACGTAGGCGCCTATTTCGGGTTCGGTCTCAATATAATAAAAATTTCATTCTCCCCCAAGATCAAAGACTGGGACATTTTTGCAGATGGCCTATAATTATTCAAAAGGGGCAGAAGTTGAGATCACAAGCCATATTCGCCATCAAATTGCTTCAATGCCATAGCAACAAGAAATGCAGATTCAAAGCCAAAACTTCATGGTTCAATGCAAGGCAACCATTTTCTTTTATACTAATAAATTTTCTTTGAGTAACGGTAACTCTACAAAGCTCAACATCAAGTCAAACTTGCAAGATTCAGATGGTGCAACATCAACAAGAATCAAATTTAAAATTCATAATTTTTCTTTAAGTGCAGAATTTACAAGCATCAAATTTTCATCGGAGTTGAAACTCCTAAGCTATGGCACCATACGCACTATTGTAAAATATTGCATCAGGCACCGCATTTTAAATATTCAATATTGCAAAGGCACTGCAACAGGCTCTTCATACTAGGTTATGATTGCTCGCTACCGCAAAGAAATCGCACCAAGATCATTGCATTGCACAAAATTCATATTTAATTTACAAGCTGTAAATTTTCATATGGGTTGAAGTTTCTAAGTCATGGGCATCATAAGCACTATTGCGAAGTATTGCATCAGGCACTGCATTTTAAATATTCAATACTGCAAAGGCACTGCAACAAGTTCTTTATACTAGGTTATGATTGCTCCCTACCACAAAGAAATCGCATCAAGCTCATTGCATTGCACACAATTCATATATGTAAGTTTGCTTCGCATTGGGTTCGTCCACCCTAAAATAGGATACATTGGGTCCTTCCACCCTAAAATAGGATATAACGGGTCCTTCCACCCTAAAATAGGATACATCAGGTTATTCCACCCTCTAATAGGATATATTGGGTTCATCCACCCTAAAATAGGATACATCGGATTTTTCCACCCTAAAATAGGATATATTGGGTCTTCCACCCTAAAATTGGATACATTGGGTCCTTCCACCCTATAATAGGATACTTTGGGTTCATTCACCCTAAAATAGAAGATATCGGGTTAGTCTGCCCTCCAATAAGACATTTTAATCTCATCTGTCTCTAATGGGACATCTCGCAATACTTTAATTATTTATTTATTGCACTGCATGCTATTTTTTTAAAATTTTTTTCCTAAAAAGCTTATACGAGACATCTCGCAATGCTTTAATTATTATTGTTATTTATTTTTTATACACATGCACTACATGCTATCATTTAAATTTCTTGCAAAACATAGTTGTCTCTAATGAGACATCTCGCAATGCCTTGATAATTTATTTTATGCGTACGCACTGCATTCTATCTTTTAAATTTCTTGAAAAGCTTATCAGTCTCTAATGAGACATCTCGTAATGCATTAATTATTTATTTTGTCTCATTTTGCAATGCATTAATTATTTATTTTATACATTTGAGCGACGCATGCTACCTTTTAAATTTCTTGAAAAGCCTATCGGTCTCTAAGGAGATATTACACAATGTCCTAACTATTTTTATCATGCACTGCAAACATTTTAAATTTCTTGAAAAAAATGAGTTACATATATATGAGACTTGCAGGTACATAATTTAAATGCAATATATTCGATTAATTTCATCTGGGGCTTTGGTCCAGAAAGGACGCATCTTTCTTATGATATTTGTCATAAGATACTTTACTATATTTCTAGCTTTATATTATTTCCTAACAATTTTATCAAGATTTTGGCAGAAAGCACAATCCGCATGCAGCAGCAAGAGACACAATGCAACGTGGAACTTTATCTAAGCAGTGAACTGGGGCAATATGTTTAGAAAGTTAAGCTTTCCAACAAAGGTCAAAGGTCTACTCAAACTTGCTCGACTCCACTCTCGAATACTTTCCTCGATCACAATACCCAGTAACATCATAATTCAATACTGGGGCAACTAAGCTTGCGACTACCTTGTTCTCAAAATCCTCTACCTTTTAAGTCATCCAATGCTCATATTGTCTTTTCTCGGCTCCAAGGTCACATTTCTTGGTCGGGACAAAATTGGCTATTACGTCAACTTCTTTGCCCAAAAACTCTTCCATCGTCTCTGGTCAAAGAGGGACAAGCTGTTGACACCCAATTTTGACTCTCCTTTCTTCTAATTTATTATTTTTGAGCTTCTAATTTAATAACGTATAAAATTATCCTTTTCACAACTATTTTTACTACTACGACTATTTATCTTCTAAAATTATTAGTTTTATTATCGAAATTACTAATATTACTTTTTATACCTCTTTTCCTTAAATAATCGATTGTCATCAGTTTATTTCATGTTTCGTATTTTATTGAATTAATTATAAGTTGATATTCTTAATCTTTATTTTATATAAGTGTAAAGTCGTAATATTGTTAGTTTTGTCTTACCATATATTGTATTAGTTATCAAGTTAGAAGCCATAAATAAATAATTTAAAAGAAGAAGGAAAAGGCCTATGATTCAAGCCAACGTTGCAGCCTATTTACCCAAGAACTCAGCCCAAAATCCACTCAAATATTCAGCCCAAACGTGAGCCCTAATTCTAATTCGTACATGCAGCTGCGCCTGGTCCAAAAGAGCAGCATCGTTCTTCCTCTTCGAGAAAGTTTCAGAGATCTTTAACATTATGCAGAGCTTGGTGTCTCCATTTTCGTGCAAGTCTTCTGCAAAAAGCCAGCGCCCTCTTCCCCTTTCTGATTCACTCTTTCTTCTTTAATTTAGTCAACAAAAAGCCAAAATACTTTTGACATCTCTGATGAAGCATCACATGCACAGTTTTGAATTCAAAACGGCTCTTTACTTCTTCAAATCCCGCCCAAACTTGAGCCAAGAACCCTAGTTCATGGCTATAAATATCAACATATTCCACTCGTTTGAGAGGGACTTTTTGGACCTTGATAATAGCCTTGACATCCATTCTTACGAAAAGAAGTTCTTCTGCCCCGATAGCGTCTTGAACTATTGTCTTTTGCTCTCAAAATTACCTTTTGTATTTTGTTGCGATCTCAGCCAAATCTCTGGTTATAAGTTTGCTCGAGTTAGTCGTGGTTTGAGCTTACCTTCGATCGAAGCACCTTGTTCACTGCCCCGCAACAGGTTATACTCGCCTCCCATGTTTTCTCTGTTTCTATCTATATGATTTATAATGTGCTCTTCTATTTTAAGAATGTCGTATATTAATCAATTTCTCTTAGTTAGTTATTATAAAACTGATGCTCTCCTTTCACGTCTAGTTAGCTTAACCTTTAAAAGTGATTGGGATGAGTCAGCTGCACGAAATTTTTTTTTTTTTTTTAAAATTAATTATCTTTTGGTGTGTTAAGAAAATTCAGCTCATTGGATTATATGCAGAAACATTGCTTAAGGGATATAATTTTACTTTGTTTTAGTTTAAAAAATAAACTGTAAGTCATTATTATTCCTTAATATTTGCAATCCTCTATATTCTATATCCATAAATATGAGTTTTTGAATTTCTCTTAGATTATGTTACGTGTTTCCTTTAAAAATTGTAAGCAGTGGCATGTGTAAAAAATAAAAATCTTGTTTGATTTTATATAGTGCTTAAATAATGTTTAAAATATATAGTTGCTTTGATGTTGTGTTCGAAAATCACTAATTACAAAAGTGATCATATTGTTTGGCTCTCATGCTTATTTACATGTTAAAATAATGTAGTTGAAGTGTAACCTTACTTAGCTCTATCTATTCTTATTTGGTATATTGTTTAAAGTTGAATAGTCTTACTAATCTTTTTACCCTCTTTCTACTTGCATGAACTTTTGGAGCAAAAATGGAGTCCCGATTAAGGACTCTCGCAAATTTAGAGTCTCATGGACTCAACATCATCATACCCACACATGAAGTCGATATCCTAGACTATCCAAATAGCAAGCAAAATTCATTTGGAGGGTCGCTTTTACTTATTACTATTTAGCATTTATTTGTTTTAACTTGCTTGTGTGTTTTGGATATGTGCTAATTTCTTGTCAACTAACTTGATATAGTTTGTTTGGGTTTGGGTACATCTAGTTAGAAACAACCTTTGTAGTTATTTTAGCTTTTTTTATAAACTTCATTTGACAACTTTTCTTTAAAACACTTCATTTTGCACCATTTTTAACTCACTAGATTTATTAAGTTTTGTTCAAACTTGACAATGTCTCTTAAAAGACAAAAGATATTTTGTTCTAAACTCTTATTTTTCTAAAACTTTTCTAAAGGGAGCATTTTGTCAATCAATGAGCTAATTCTTTTTTTTAATTACCTTTTTTTTAAGCCATGGATTTGTCTAAATTGATATAAAGAAATTACTCCTTTTCATTCTAATTTAATTGCAAAAATCTTTTAAAATAAAAAATGTTTTCCAACTTGGTTACTCAATTACTTAACCTTTAGCACTCTTTTCATTTTTAACCTAAGTTTGGTCGGTAATCGTATTTTTAACGAATCTTAAAGGATGCCTTACCCCTTCCCTTTAGGATAATTAGAACTCTTACCTAGAATCATGCAAGTTAAGTAGACCATTCAATTGAAGTCATTTTAGTATTACTTAGTTAAATATTTAGGTGTCCTAATTCACCATAATTAATTAGGTGGCGACTTCTTAAGTTAATTAATTTGGAAATCACCAATATGTTGTACACGTTTTGACCTCGAGTTAAAATGGGGTATAACAGAGGTCGAATTCCCCTCTATTGAGTCTATTCCTGTGGTGTCAGAATTGAGAGAGCTTAACGCTTAAATCCAAGGGCTTCTTGATAAAAGTTTCATCCGTCCTAGTGCTTTCCCGTGGGGTGCTCTTGTCTTGTTTGTTAAGAAGAAGGAGGGTAGTATGAGGACTAGTGATTTTACCTTAAGCCATAAATGGGTGGATTCATACCGCGATGACAAGCTTATGGATAAAGAAAGTCCCATTGAGTGTACTTGGGTGAATGAAATTGAAGTATTTAGCAAGAAGGTGCATATAAAACTGGGTTAATCCTTTGAATTTGATGAGTTTACCTAAGTTTGAGGCATCATGTTTATGAAAAAGGTTGACTTTGTATTGATAATCAAGGCTGATAGAGCGTAATGATAGTAAGAGTTCATCATGGATTGTGACGGGATGCAACTACATAATTAAAATGTTGGTTAAGTGAATTTTTGTATAGTAATTACGACTTGCAAGTATCCAAGGTCGTGGTTTTCTAATACTTGGTGAGTAACGTGGTTGTATGGAAAATTATAAGAGATGGTAGGACTCTACTCGAATAAAATGTTAAAGAGCTAGAGTTATAATGAAGGAAAATATAGTAGAATATAGTACAACCTTTAGAGAGAGGCGAGAGCAAGAATATTTTATTGGATTCTTAAGGCTAAAAAAGTATCTTCAGAGGGGTAGATAATTGGGTTTAGAGACGCCTTATTTCATTGTTTTGTTGTGGTTATGGTACTGTCATGGGTCCATTAGATGGGTTAAGAACTATTGAAAAAGGACTTGAGAAAGGATTGTGCAGACATTAGCTTGAGCGTGATGATAAGTGCGTTGGTTTTGTTTTTGAGTTTAGTAATTAGTACGATTGAATTGTTAGCAAAGGATATTGTAAGATCGATGGAGATGCGATCGATGATAAGCGGAGATCCATAATTTCATAAAAATGTTCAAGGTATAAGCTAATGTTGATAGATAAGGGATTGTGTTATACAGTTGAGTTACAATTCAGAGTTTCCATTGTAAGTCTACATTCGGGGTGATATATTTGTCGAGGTACGAATTTGTAAGGTGAGAAATGATTAAATGTATCAGCTAGTGAACCTTTGAATGATTTACACTTGGTTTGAGTCGTAAAGTTTATTACTTTTGATTGTTAAAATATCTAAGAAAGGGTTTCATTTAAAAGTGTTAGTTTTGAGAAAGGTAATAGTCGAAGTGTTCATGATGGTTGTGAGTATGATTCATTTGCTAAGCACATATGTGTTTTCAGTTTGTGGGTGGATCCCTAGTGGTGGATCAGGTGTACCAATCCTACGATGTTCTCTTGGTTGAATGAGATGATTTGGGAAGACGTGGTTATTTCAGATGACTTATGTGATGTTGTCTTGGAGTTGTAAAGTATCTCAGTGGTTTTATGTATATCACCTTGCTTATGAGAATCCATAGAAGAGTTACCCTGCGTAATTTATAGTTGTCCGGCAATCTTAACATTCATATAGTCATCGAGGTCATGTATTGATTGTGTGTGGTTGAATGTGGGGATCACTGGGTCTAATTCTACTGTTCTTAAGAGGTAATCTACAATTGCTAAATCCAACATTCGATAATGTGGTTAGAGGGCTTGTATGCTTGGACATATCCATCGATGAGTATTTGATGTTTAAAGATCAAATGTTTATAACTTAAGCTCATGGGAAATTGGGTTGTGAGATGGAGATGTTGATAAGAACTATGATTGGTTGGGTATTATGATTGTGTGTTGGTTGGTTCAGGTTCACCTCTAATTGTGGCAAGTTTTGATTTAGGATTTTATCATGGTTATGTGAGAAATGATTCGTGCTGATGTTTGTGTCAAAGTCCTTGATAACATGTTGTAGACATGTGTACGATCAACTTGGTAGTTATTGGGAATAACTTTGTGGTTAGCTAAGTGTGCACACAACAATAATTATCACTCGACTATTGTGATGACTTAATTTAGGCATTGTATGAGAGGATGTATAGGTATTCAATTGGTTGGCTCGGGATAAAGATTATATCATAGAGTGAGACTCAGTGTTGTTAAAGAAGACCTTTGGTGTGAGGAAGAACCGGTTGAAATTCTTGATCACGATGTCCGTAAGCTAAGGACATACGAGACAAGTATCTCAGTAATTCGACGATTCAGATGCTACTCTACCCTTACTTCAGCCAGTCTTCCCTAGTTGATCGCTTGGGGATGAGTGATGGGTAAATTGGTATCTATTGTAACAACTTTATTTCGTCGTTAAGGAAAAGCCAATGGGGAAAGAAATGAACCAGAAAAACTTTTGAGTAATAACTTGAAATTGCCTAGCCTAGTCTAGATTTGGACGAAATTGGTATCAGGCGAGTATAGAAAAATTTGGTAATGAATGAGAAGTGTAATAATAAAATTGATTATATGAGTGTATACCTAAGACGTTAAGGAACTCATACGACTTTACGGAATTGAATTCGGGAGAGTAGAACTCCCAAAATTGATCTTAGCGTGAACGAGTGTTTTTTTGAGTGTCGTGTGGTGAAGGTGTGTTGTGAAATGGGGGTTTAGAGCTCTTAATTCGACATTCTGTTTCCATGCAAGCCGTTGTGATGGGATTATTCCCGCCAGGGCGGGGCCGCCATAGCGGGACAATCACGATTTAAGTTGGAAATAAACCGCAAAATCGTTTTATTTTGCAAATTTCGACCTTGAGAGTTAGGAGACGACCCCAAGTGCTTTCTTGACAGTTTTCCACCATTCTTGAGGCTAAAGATAAGGTTTGAACTACCCGAATCTGTTTTTTGATTCGTAAAATGTAAATTCGTGGGTGATTATCGATGTGAGAGGGTTTTGATCTAGAAATTATAGTGGAAAAAAACTCTAATCTGGGTATTAGGATCTTGGGTTGGTCTAGGGTTATTAGGTTTGTTATAATCCGGATAATTAGAGCTTTGATCGTTGATCATTGTGCATATTAATTGTTTGTAGACCTAGAACAAACGGAAAAAAGGGAAGATTTAAGTGCCTTAGGGGATTCAAGCTTGGATTCGAGGTAAGTGATGGTTGTGATTTCATGTTAGTGTGATATATGTTTGTAATTGCTCATTATAATGCATGTTTGTATGCGAATGTTGCATTATTGGTCACCCTAATCGTAAGTGAGGACAATTGAATGATTGTATGCCATGAATCACCTCTTGTTGTATGATTGTGAGAATATACATTGTGATTGTGATTGTGATTTGTTGAATGTATCGGTTGCCACGTTCCGACATAAACATAGAATCGGTTGTCACGTTCCAACATAAACATGAGATCGGTTGCGATGTTCCGGCATAAACATTGGATCGGGTACCACGTTCCGGTATTCTAACAGTTTGGGTGTGGGTTCCATGAGAGAACTATTGAATAGGGTTCCGTGAGAGGACTGTTGAATTGTGTTGTGTATCTACTTGTGAGATTACGTTCATATCTAATGATGATTGATATTGAAAAATTGTATGTTGCTCTAAATTGATAACCAATGTGTATTGCTGAGAACGTGTGATGCTACATTGATCCTGAAAAGATGACTAATATTGTATATGTTTGGTATATGCATGTTTTATAATGTTGTGGTTACTTGCATGTGTTTCACTTATTGGGATAGCCGCGTGATCCTACCAGTACACTGTGGTTGTGTACTGATACTGCAGTTACTTGTTCTTTGTTGAGTACAGGGCATCTTCAGGCGGCTATTGATAGACCTCAGTTAAGTGACTATGGAGCGTGACCGGATTCAAGGGTGAGCCAGTCTTTCAGGCTGCCATGGATCTCTCTTGTTAAGTCCATTATTTTCAGACTCAGACTATTTGTTTAAAGTGTTTGTTTAGTTTCGGGGTTGTGCCCCTTGTTCTTAGACTTGTCTTTAGTAGAGTTTTGGTACAATGACTTTCAGGTTCTAGGGTTTGTTCTTCCGCATTAGTTTGGTTAAGTTATTTGTTTAAAACTTGGGGAGTTTATGGGAACTCCGTATTTATTTTAGTCATTTAAACCTGCTTCCGTATCTTTAAATGCTTTAGTTTTCATTAAGTTATTTAGTCTAGGTTGTAGTAATGGTTCTCCCACCGGAGGATTAGTGTGGGTGCCAATCACGACGGTTTGGATCGTGACAAAAATGTAAAAATAATTCCTCATTTTATCCTTAGTAATAATTATTTTGAAGATTACAAATACCTCAATAACGTAATATCTAATGAAAAGAGACTGCATCTTAAAACATGAATGAGGGTATAATAGTCAACAAAAAAAACTCTTCCATTAATACTTTTTAAAGGGACTTGTAAAAGAGCAACACAACTATAATATGAAATGAAAGGAGTAATTGTAATTTTAGAAGAAGATAAAATAAAAATACTTATTTTATCATTAGCCGTAATTGTTCTTCAAAAATATAAATACATCTGAAGATGATACATAAATTAAATAAATATTCAATAAGAAAAGATAATATTCAAAGATATATAAATAATAATAAAAATAATTAAATTTTAAAAAATATTATTTTAAATAGTGTAAGGTAAAGTAATATGCAAATATAATTTGAGATGGAAGAAATAAATCACTATTGTGTCTCACTTTCTCTCTTTTATTATTGGAAAATCGACCGCAAATTTCAAGTGCTCATGTATTCAGAATGGACTACAAAAAAATTGTTCCATCAAGATCTTTTTTAATTCAAAAAATAAAAAATAAAAGATACTATACATATTAGACATTTCAAATTGATAAAATTGGAAGATATAATTAGTGGATGGATATTTTAATTTGTCGGCATCATTTCTTGCTCTCATAACCAATTAAAATATATGTATTTTATAAAACCTAAACATTCAATAAATTTTCAACTGCACATGATTTCTGTTAAAAGATATTATCAACTCACCAATTATAAGAATTTTTTTCATTTATAATAGAAGTATTCTTTTAACTAATTATTTCTTAGTCATAATCTTGAGAATTCTTTTTTGATTATCAACAACAAAAATGTAATGGAACTGATAAGATATGAGTACTTGTAAGATCATTTTATATATAAAAAAAATTATTTATTTTACAGTTGATTTTTTAAAATTTCTCATCCGGTGTTTCAAGTCCGCATTGGAGCCCTGACTAAATTCAGATTACGCACTGCAGGGTCCATTCGAGAGTGACGCTCCCAACAAATTTTTCTCCACATCCAGAACTCGAATCTGAAACCGCTAATTAAGTGTGTAATAGTCTCACTTTTGCACCACAACTCATATTGATTATTTAATATTTACTTTATTATAGTAGAAAGATAGCATAAATAAAGAGATAGAAAGTTATACTCCACCGGGGGTAGGGGGTGGGGTGGCTAATCCGCCGACAATTTAATTACGTCCAATCGATTAACCGAAGTGATAATGACGTTAAGATGTGATTAAAACCATTTACTTATTTATTACACTTTAATCTTGAAAAATATTGTAATGTTCAAAGAAAATGATTGTAAAGATACAAAAATAAATAGATGAAAAGTGGAGGATTAGATCATAATGCTACAAAAGGTTTGATTAATTCATAATTAAATGACAAGATTATGATCAAATTTTATACAAGCCTTCGTTGACAAGTTTTCTCGCGTGGATAGGAATATAGACAATGACTTCAATTGACCCATTAATTAGAATAAACCAACAATAGTCCAATAATATTTGCCAGCTATTGATTTTTCATATTTATTAAAAAATTATAAATAGAAGGATAATTTTATTATATTACCTTTTGAATATACTGAAATAAAGAAATAACTATAATTAATGATAAGCGTAAATTAGAAACTAAGTACTCCTAAAATAATTACCATTAATTTCATAAAGTTGACAAGTATTGTTGGACATCCTAAAATAATATAGTGGACAACTATTGTTAGACAGATGGAATACTAATTACATCAATTATTGTGATTTATAAAATAGATGTCTCAATTCTCGAATTATTTGTCATTTTAAAGCTATAAAGAAAATGAATTATTTTTCCGTTTTATACGTAATAATAATTGTTCTGAAGATTACAAAGTCACTTCAATTATGAGAAGATGACGTATAAATAGAGTAAATATTCAATGAAGAGAAATTATATCTTTACATATAAATAAGAAATAAAAAAACCAACAACACATCTTAATTAAAATATTGTTTTTACAAGACGTGTGAAAGAGAAACATGACAAATAATTTGAGACGGAGAAGCTGTTAATTTATCTCGCTTCTCTAACACGATGACTAGGAATGATTGAGATTATATTAACTAATCTTTCATTAATCCCACTTGTCTAATCGATATAGTTGTGATTAAAATATTGGAGTAAAAATTAAACGTAAGCTAACTAGCATTAGCAAAGCTTCCACACCCTTAATCCAAATATATATATATATATATATATATATATATATGTTTGCTTTTTATCTATGGACAACCATATAACTTTAGTGTGAAAAGAAAAATATCGTAGAGCAACTGATGTTTTCTCACTCAAATTCTTAAAGTCTGGAATCAATAGTAGTTTCACTTGGAAAAAATTGTATGTCAATTAATTTTAGGTAATTTATATATCTTTATCATTTTAAAGTACTGATTTACTTGTAGAAATTTGTGCATCAAATATAATCTGAGATATTTGGTATAATGCCTACCAATTGTTGCAAATATCATCGTTAATCATAAACATACTTATTGAAGGAATAACTTAAAAGTAAAGGATAGTGTGAGAAACTAAAAATTAGTTACAAGGTTAGTTAGGTAAAGTATAGTTAGTTAAACTAGTGTAGTTAGTTAGAATCAAGTGTAGTTAGTAGGTCTATATAACTAGACTCATAATCTTCTTGTATGTATTGGGAAAAAAAAGAATGAAAGTAACCAGAGTCTAAATCTGTTTCTTCTTCTCTCTAATCTCTTCTCTTACCTTTTGTTCTCTTCTCTACATTATAGTAGTTGAATTCATTCTTGTCTAAGTTCTTCATACAATTTCATGGTATCAGAGCCCACAACAATTAGTTAAACTGATTGGAAGGGTTGATCAACATATCAAGGTTAGAATCATTCGATTCAATTGAAAAGAGATTGAAAATTGTCTATAGCTTCAATTCTATTCAATTGAAAAGAGTTTGAAAATTCTCTATAGCTTCAATGGCAGTGGATGGAGAACAGTCTACACAGCCACATACAATTGAATCTGGTCAGAAGACTACTGAAATTGACTACAATCATCCTCTGTTCCTTTCGTCGACTGATGTAAGTGGTACACAAATCATTTCGTTTCAGTTAACTGGAGTTGAAAATTTCTCGATTTGGTATAGATCAATAAGAGTAGCCTTGCTTGGAAGGAATAAGTTGGGAATGGTTGATGGTTTGTGTAAAAAAGAAGTGTTTCCAGAACAGATGTGGAATCACTGGGAGAGAGTGAATGCAATGGTGTTATCTTGGCTGATGAATTCAGTGGAAAAAAGTCTGTTATGAGGTATAATGTATGCCTCACAGGCTCAAGAAGTATGGGATGATCTTTGTGAAAGATTTAACAAGGTTGATGGATCAAGAACTTTCAATCTGCACAAAGAAATTGCTACGTTGACTCAAGGTACTGCTACAGTTTCTACATATTTCTCTAGATTGAAAAATTTGTGGGAAAAGTTTGAAGCTCTTGTCCCAAGTCCGGGGTGTAACTGTGAAAAATCCAAAGGATTTGTAGTACATTTGCAAAAATTAAAATTGTTTCAGTTTCTCATGGGGCTTAATGAATCTTATAATCAAGCAAGAAGTCAGATCTTGCTCATGAGGCCTATGCCCTCTGTTAATCAGGCGTATGAAATGATAAAAAGTGATGAAAGACAAAAGTCTATAAGTGCAAATTCTGGAGTCTTGGGTGCTAACCCTGAATCAGGAAGTAATAGTTTTGATATGGCTATGGTTACAAGGAATGGGTCTATGAGATACAAGAAGAATTACAATGTACAATGTGAGTATTGTAGAATGAAGGGACACACCAAGGAAGTATGTTACAAACTAGTAGGATATCCATCTGATTATAACAAGTTCAAGAAGAAGGAGTACATGCAGTGAATAATAGTTACACTTCGTGTGCAAGGGCTCACAATGTGATTACTGGTGATCATCTTCAAGATTCTGAACAGTGTGATATGATGGGTGAAGCATTTGAGAATGTGGCTGAAGGAAGTAAGGCAGACTACAAAGGGAAAAGAATAGCATATAAGTCTGACTCTCTTTCACAGAACAGAGAATCTGAAGTTGGATTGTATCCTTTTACTAAAGAGCAATATGGTCAGATTGTGAATTTGTTGAAGAATATGAGTGACAACAATCTGTGTGCAACTGCAAACTCTGTGCCTTCAGCAAATGTAGCAGGTATTAATCAACCTAATTACTCTGTTAAAGACATACATAAGTGGATAATTGACACTGAGGCTACCAATCATATGGTAGCAGATGTCAACTTGTTAGATAAACCTGCTATAGTGTCTAGAGAAGTGTATTTACCTAACGGAGCTGTTGCTAAAGTTGCTCATGCTGGATCTAGTAGTATTACTCCAAGAACATCTTTGACTAATGTGTTGCATGTTCCACAGTTCAAGTTCAATTTAATGTCTGTGTCAAAGTTCACAAAAGAGTTAAGATGCTCAGTAAGTTTCTTTCCCGATTTTTGCCTCTTTCAGGATCTCTCCAATGGAAGGGTGAGGGAGATTGGTAGAGAGGAAAATTGACTGTATGTTCTGTCTGGAAGTACAAAGTTGCAACAGTCTCAAAATAGTGGATGTGGTTTTGCTGTACAAGAAAGTCATGTACATGAGGAGAATGCAGATGTGGAGTTGTGGCATAAAAGGCTCGGACATGCTTCTTCAAGGTCCTTGAACCAACTTAAATCTGTTAAGACTGAAAGTATAGCAAATATATTGAATAATTGTACTGTGTGTCTTTACGCAAAACAAGTTAGGAATACATTTCCTACAAGTAGTATACAAACTTCAGCATGCTTTGATCTTGTACACATGGATGTTTGGGGTCCCTACAAAGTGCCTACATTTGATGGTAATAGGTTTTTTCTCACTATAGTGAATGGTTTTTCAAGGTTAACTTGGGTATACTTGTTAAAGTTGAAGTCTGATGTGTGTGTGGTCATTAAATAGTTCATTATGTATGCTAAGACTCAGTTTGGTAGGTGTGTTAAGGTCATAAGGTCAGATAATGAAACTGAGTTTGTTAATACAATCTGTAAAGATGTGTTTAAGAGGTTTGGCATAGTGCATCAAACTAGTTGTGCCTATACTCCTCAGCAAAATGGAGTAGCTGAGAGAAAACACAGACATTTGCTAGAAGTAACAAGGGCTCTAAGGTTCCAAGCTGATATACCTATTAACTTGTGGGGTCTGTGTGTATTAGCTGTAGTACATATAATAAACAGGCTACCTAGCTCAGTTTTACAGAACAGATCTCCTTATGAGAGGTTTTACAACAAGAAGCCTTGTCTTTCACATTTAAAAGTCATTGAATGTCTCTGTTATGCTAAGGTAATACAGGAACATGATAAATTAAAGCCAAGATCTAGGATGACAGTACATATGGGATATTCAATGACTCAAAAAGGATACATTCTATATGATCTAGAAACAAGGCAGTTAGGTGTTAGTAGATATGTTATTTTTAGAGAAGATATCTTTCCTTTAAAAAACAACAACAGTGGGTCAGATAACAAACTATTTGTTCCATGGGTTAGTGAGTATGGTATGAAAGATATGGCTGAAGTTAGTGTGACACATGAAGAAACAACACCTGAAGTTCATAACACACAGTCAGAAGAAAATAGACAAGTGGAAGTTTCTGTGACACCTGATAGGGGTACCAGGAGATCTACTAGGGATAGAAACCCTCCTATCTGGTTAAAAGATTTTGTTTTACTAAGTGTGAATGACACAGTAGACTATCCTATGTCTAGATATGTTGCTTGTGCTCATTTGGCACCAAGATACCAAGCGTTTATTGTATCTATTTCAACATCCACAGAACCTAAAACTTATTATGAGGCCATTACAGATCCTAGGTGGGTGGAAGCTATGAAAGAAGAAGTTAGTGCTTTACAACAAAACAACACTTGGGAGGTAGTGTCTCTGCCTGAGGGAAAAAAACCCATTGGATGCAGGTGGATTTACAAAATAAAGTACAAAGTTGATGGTGAAGTGGAAAGGTTTAAAGCTAGATTGGTAGCCAAGGGGTACAGTCAGAAAGAAGGGATTGATTATCAAGAAACTTTCTCTCAGTAGTGAAGATGAAAACCGTTAGATCAGTGCTTGCTATTGCAGCAGCAAGACAGTGGCATATCTATCAAATGGATGTGTTTAATGCCTTTTTACAAGGTGATCTATTTGATGAGATTTACATGGATTTACCACAAGGTTTTCAGAGTCAGGGGGAGACTAAGACAGTCTGTAGACTCAAGAAATCCTTGTATGGATTGAAACAAGCTCCTAGGCAATGGAATGCTAAGCTAACCGAGGCACTTCTTAAGTTCCAATTTCAACAAAGTCAGTATGATCATTCATTTTTTACTAAAAAGAGTACAGAAGGCATGACAATTGTTCTTATATATGTGGATGATATGCTCATCACAGGAGATAGTTTGAAGTTAATCAATGAGGCCAAAGGGTACCTACAACAAGCATTCAAAATGAAGGACTTATGAGAGTTAAAATATTTCCTTAGTATTGAGTTTGCTAGATCAGAGGAAGGTATTCTAATGCATCAAAGGAAGTATGCATTATAATTGATTTCTGAAATTGGTTTGGGGGCTGCAAAGCCAGCTATGACTCATATGGATGCAAATATAAAGTTAACATCGAAGGAATATGATGATCATGTGATCGAAGCTCAAGCAGAGCCTATGGCTGATCAATGAGCTTATCAGAAACTCATAGGTAAACTTTTGTACATCACTATGACCAGACCTGATATCTCTTTTTGTGTACAGACTCTGAGTCAATATTTACAAGCTCCTAAACAGTCTCATATGGAAGCAGTGATTAGAATAGTCAGGTATCTAAACAAAGAGCCAGGGCAGGGAGTTTTACTGTCTAGCAATGACAACATTGAGATTTCAGCCTATTGTGATGCAGATTGGGCTGCATGTCCAAACTCTAGGAAGTCAGTAACAGGGTATGTAGTTAAGCTTGGAGACTCTCCTATTATCTCTGGAAGTCTAAGAAACAGACTACTGTATCTAAGAGTTCAGCAAAAGCTGAATATAGAAGCTTGGCTTCAACAGTGGCAGAATTGATGTGGATAATTGGATTGATGAAGGAACTTGGTATAGATGTTACTCTTCCAGTTAAAGTATATATTGACAGTAAGGCTGCTATGCAAATAACTGCAAACCCAGTCTATCATGAAAGGACTAAACACATTGAGATAGATTGTCATTTCATTAGAGAAAAGATTATGCAAAGAGTGATTTCTATTAGGTATATTTCAACAAATGAACAACTGACAAATTTATTAACCAAGAGTTTATTCAGAATGCAGCATGAAGTTTTGAGTTCCAAGTTAGGTACTAAAAACATTTTTAAAGTATCTAACTTGAGGGAGAGTATTGAAGGAATAACTTAAAAGTAAAGGATAGTGTGAGAAACTAAAATTTAGTTACAAGGTTAGTTAGGTAAAGTATAGTTAGTTGAACTAGTGTAGTTAGTTAGAATCAAGTGTAGTTAGTAGGTCTATATAACTAGACTCATAATCTTCTTGTATGTATTGAAAAAAAAATATGAAAGTAACCAGAGTCTAAATCTGTTTCTTCTTCACTCCAATCTCTTCTCTTACCTTTTGTTTCTCTTCTCTACATTATAGTAGTTGAATTCATTCTTGTCTAAGTTCTTCATACAATTTCAGTACTAATGAATTTTTATTTTTGATGATAGTAGTAACTAGAGTCAAATTCCACACACTTCAACTAATTCTATGAATATGCTATACTTATTAGCTTTTTATCTCGAAGTATGTCTATATTTAGAAAAATAGATATTTTGTAACTAGTCTTGTTAGCATAAAAGAGTCAAATCCACACGGATATATTTTATTGAATAATATAAATAAATTAAAATTTTAATATTTTAATTAACTTGTGACATTAAACTTCTTTTGCGATGATTCTTTAATTTTGTTAATCTTATCTAATTTTCAATAAGTTGCTGACAATTGTTACTATTTGTCACGACCCAGACCGTCGTAATTGACACCCACACTAATTCTCCGATGGGAGAACCACTACTACAACCCAAACCAAGCAACTAAACCAAAATTATGGCATTTAAGCTACGGAAGCAAGTTAAATACTAAGAAAATAAATAGAGTTCCCATAAACTCTAACAAAAGTCTAACAATAATAAACTAACATTGCGGAAGTAATGCCTAGAACTTGAAAGTCAATGTACCAAAACATCTAAAGCTCAACAAGCCTAAACAAGAAGAGATGCAACCTCAATCTAATGAACTAATCAACTAACTAGAAAGTAGTCTAGGTCCAAAAATGGTGGACAGAGACGAAAGAGAACCCATGGCAGCTCGAAAGAATTGGCTCACCCTTGAATTCGAACGATCATTGATCTCCTAAGCAAGGTCTGTCAGTAGCCGCTTGAAGATGTCATGTACTCAACAAAAATAAGAGCAAATGCAGTAGTAGTACACAACCACAATGTACTAGTAGGATCACGCGACTATCGCACTTAGTGAAACATACATAAGTCAAACAACAATATAATCACATGCATATATCGAACACATACAATATCATCAACATTTACGAACAACAAACAACTTCACATGTCTCAAAATACACAATTATGACAAGTCATTGGTCCTCTCATGGAACCCAAACCCAAACAGTTAGCATACCGGAACGTGGTACCTGATCTAATGATTATGTCGGAACGTGGCAACCAATCCCATAATTATGTCAAAACGTGACAACCGATCCAAGTTAGTTATGTCGGAACGTGGCAACCGATCCATTCAACAAGCCATAATCACAATCACAATCACAAGTATATCCTCAAGATTATACAATTAAGTCATGATAACATGGTAACCATCATTCATCTACCTCATTACAACAAGTGTGATCAATAATGCAACATTCATATACATACATGTATCATAATGAAGCAAGAACAAACATACATCACACAATCATAGAATCACAACCATCACCTACCTCAAAACAAGCTTGAAACCCTAAGAAACTTGATCCTTCCCTTTTCGAATTCGTTCCGCTTGTTCTTGGTCTACAAATAATCAATATAATACGGGAATCAATAAACAATCACTAATTACCCGGATTACTAACAATTCTAACAACCCTAGATCATACCCATGATCCTAAGTATCCAAAATAGGGTTGTTTCCACCATAGAATCTAGATAAAAAATCTTCACCATCATTAATTGTCCATTCTATTACGTTCTACGAATTGAAACACGGATTCGGGGAGTGAAAAACTTACCTTTAGCCTCAAGAATGGTGGAAAATTGTTAGGAGTCGCCTGTGGTTCGTTCTTTAGCTCTAAAAATCGAAAAGTGAAGAATGAGGTCGTTTAGGGGTTTATTTACAACCTTAAGTCGCATTGAACCCGCATGAGCCCTCATTCCGCTTCAGTAGCCTCGCCAGAGCGGTCAAAACCCCCACCAAAGCGGCTTGCACGAACTAGTGAGACATTTAAAGAATTCCAAAATACCCATTTCACAACACACCTCTAACTCATGACGCTCAGAAAATATCCTTGATGCTAAGATAGATTTTGGGAGTTCTACTCGCCCGAATTCAATTCCGTAAAATCGTACGTATTCCTTAACGAGTTATCTAACTACTCATGTGATTAAAAGTATAATTAAATCCCCCAATTGTTACCAGATTTTCCTACACCTTAAAGACTATGATTTTGTCCAAAGCTGAACTAGGTTGGGAAAAAATCTAAATACTACGAAAAAGGTTTTTCAGCCTCAAATTTTCCCCCGTTGGCTTCTCTATAATGACGGAACTCGATCGTTACAATAGGTACCAATTGACCCATCACTCGTCCCCGAGTGATAACCTTAGGAAAAAAAAGGCTAAGAAAAGAATGAAGTAGTACCTGAATCGACGAACAATTGGGGATACTTGTCTCGCATGTCCTCCTTGGTTTCCCAAGTATCTTCCTTAACTGGACAATGCTTCCATTGAACATTCACGGACTTTATCTCCTTGGTCCTCAACTTGTGCACATCACAATCAAGAATTGCAATTGGTTCCTCCTCATATTAGAGGTCTTTTTCTAACACAATTGAGTCCCACTTAATGATATAATCCCCGTCACCATCATACCTCTTCAACATGGACACATGAAATATCGGATGAACACCCAATAGATTAGGTGGTAAAGCCAATATATACGCTATCGGTCCTACACATTCAAGAACCTCAAATGGACCAATATATCGCTGACTTAGCTTGCCCTTATTGCCAAATCTCATCACCCATTTCATGGGTGATACCTTAAGAACAACATTCTCACTTGTTTGAAATGCATGTCTCTTACCTTATGATCTGCATACTTCATTTTTCTACTCTGGGCTTCTAAAAGCTTAGCATGAATACTCATCACCTTATCTTGAGCATCCTTTACTAAATCAACCCCCAAAGGTTTCACATCCCCAGCCTCAAACCATTCTATGAGTGATCTACATCCCCTCCTATAGAGTGCCTCAAATGGTGTCATATCTATGCTGGAATGATAACTATTATTATAGGAGAATTCACATAAAGGTAGGAACTTCTCCCAATTCCCTCTAAAATCAATAACACATTCCCTCAACATGTTTTCTAACACTTGAATAGTCCTTTCTGACTGCCCGCATGTCTGTGGATGGAAGGTTGTACTAAAGGTGAGTTGTGTGCCCAATTCATCATGTAATTTCCTCCAAAACTTGGATGTGAATTGGGTACCACAGTTTGAGATGATAGAGAGGGGCACCCCATACAACCTCACTATCTCTTTCACATACACCTTAGCTAATTGTTCAATATTATAATCTATTCTTACCAAAATAAAATGGGCTGACTTAGTTAATCTATCAACTATTACCCAAATAGAATCAAACTTACCCAAAGTCTTGGGAAGACTAACCACGAAATCCATGGCTATCCTCTCCCACTTCCATTTCGGAATTGGCATTCTTTGAAGCAAACATGTAGGCCTTTGGTGTTCATATTTCACTTGTTGACAATTTTGACACTTCGCCACAAACTCCGCTATGTCCTTCTTCATGCCTGGTTACCAATAAATTCGCTTCAAATCTTGGTACATCGTGGTCACACTCGAATGGATAGAATATCACGAACCATGAGTGTAACATCCGGCAATTTGAAATAACTATGAAAAAAACTTGAAATGGGAAATAGTCATTTTTGGAAGGAATTCAAAAATCTGGAAAATTTGGCTAAGTGTGGGAAATCAGTGAGTTTTAACCAACTTTGAGCAGTCATAACTCCTAGCTCAGGATGAGTTAGGACTAGTTCCAGTTATGTTTGGAAATCCCTTGGAAGGATCTTTCCAACGCCGCCGAGTTTGCTCAATTCTGAGTTTGTATGAGCGAGTTATGGCCATTGAAAGTTGAGCAGTTGGCAGGGAATCCGTCCGGAAATTTTAAGGGCATTTTGGTCTTTTCCCTAGCCAATTCTTTTGGGATTATATTATGTGTTAGGCTGATTTTGGATCATTTTTATCCCATTTTAAGAGAGAAAGAGTTAGGGTTCTTGAGTGAAAAAGAGAAGAAGAAGAGGAGATCAAGGAGTTTCCGTCAAAGATCGTCGTGAAAATCGTCGGGGGTGATCCCTACTAGGTATGTGAGTTCTTAGTGTGGGTTGATCCTTTCCCCCACACACCCAACTCATTTTTCTTGAGAAAAGATTGGTTATGTTGTTGAAGTTGTTGTTGTTGAGGTTGTTGATTGTTGTTGAAGTTATTGTTGGTTGTGAGACATGATTTGGTTGTGTATTTAAGTTGTAATCTATTGTATGTTGAGAGATTGATGATCCTTAGTGTTTGGGGTTGAATCCATTGAAGTAAGGGTGGTTTAGAGTTGGCAAAACAAGGGAGAAAAATCGAGTTTTCTAGGCTAGAGATTGGCGCATCGCGCCTGCCAGCGCCCCCCAAAGGGGACTCTGAAGTCCAGCTCTTGGGGTGGCGCGCCTCTCAGAGCGCCAGCAAGTGCCCTCTGAGTTTCGAGGGCTGGCGCTCCGCGCCTTACAGAGCGCCAATGACGTCATGTTCTCATTTTCTTTCCACACTTTCTCATGCATGTTCCTAGGTGTTATACCTATGTTTCCTAGTTATTTCCAACATTCTAATGTACATTCAAACCTCCCGAACTCATCTATAAACATGCGATTATATGTCTTGAATCCATAATCCAATTCAAGGCGAGTTAGGATCAAAGTTAAGGGAAGTTAGAGTCAAGTCAAGCAAGATTTAAGACCAAGTTCAAGTAAGTTTTTAAAGTTATTCAAGAGTCTTTATTGAATGCTTTAGCTTCATTTAAGGCTCAAGTTTCCAGTCAAGTTAAGTCAAGAGTTTCAAGTTCAGTTAAGAGTTTCAAGTTGAGTACATTTCTCAAGGTTATTAGGGAACTATGTATTCCCAAAGAAGTTTTAAATAAATGTTTTTACATTTAAACAAGGTTGGAAACTGAGATTTCCAAAGAGCCTTTGGGCTAATTTTTGAGTGATTATCTCATATCAGCAGGAAGAAATATGTTTTAAAAACATAAGAGCCAATACATTTTTGGGAGTAGTATCGAGCACCGAATTGGGGGAGCGTTCAAAGAACCCACAGGCCCCAAAGAACTATGTTAGCCACCATGGGTAGAAAATGATCATACTTTTTAGATGAATCCTTTTTCCAGTTAGACTAGTGGATCCATTAGGCAGTTCAGGTCTTATACCTTTGGCCGGGTATAAAATGCTCTGGCAGCGTGAGGTCGATCGCTGTATCATCACTATAGCTCTCATGTGATGGTTGTCGGTTAGAGAAACTCTCACAGCAGTCATTGTATTTTCATACACAAAAAGTATTGTATTTTATATGCATCAGTTCAGTTGTATTTCTATATACATCTCAGGCTTATTATATCTTTGTATACACACAGAGTTTATAGCAGGTTTTAAACAGTCTTTCTTTATATCGTACTTGTTTTAAATTGCCTTATATTGAAAGAAATCAGTCAGGTTGAGTTGAGTTGAGCCAGGTAAGCTATTCAGTTTCTACCAGATCTCCTTCTAGCCTATGTTGCTTAGTTTCCAGCTTGCATACTCGTACATTCCATGTACTGATGGCAGTTGGCCTGCATCTTATGACGATGCAGATACAGGTACCCCAGATTAGTATCCTACACGTCGTTGATTCAGCTAAGCACTCTAGAGTCAGTGGTGAGCCTCCTTGCATTCCGGAGGACCCAATTATTTTGTGTACTTAGTTTTGTTCTATTAGGGTGTTACGGGGTCTGTCCCAACATCCATCTCAGTATACTAGAGGCTTCATAGACAGTCAGTCAGTTAGTTTTGAGTCTCTTATCTATGTATACATGTAAATATTCTATTTTGAGACCCGAGGTGCCTTGTTGGCCAGATTTGTATCAGTTAAGTTGTCTCATGACTTTGCTTTGCATGAAGTTATTCTTTGAGTTAGGTTTTCACTGAGTTAAGAAAGTCAGGCCAAGGATTCGCTTGGGGCTAACAATGGTCTTTGAGTGCCGATCCCGCCCAGGGTGTAGACTCGGGGTCTGACAATGAGACTCTACCAATAATTTCTCAATCAAGTCATCTACTCTAGGGACACATAATCTCCCTTTAAAATTGAGCATACCATCTGCATCAAGAGTGGTCTCTTGTGCCTTACCAATCGTAGTCTTCTTTCTAAGCTCTTCCAAATTTTCATCCTCAAATTATTTGGACTTGATCTCATCAATGAATGTGGCCCTCACTTCAATGCTAGCTAACACCCCAACTCTTTCTGAGATGCCCAACTGCATGAAATTAGACTTTAAGGTCTGAATTTCCTTAGCCAAAGGTCGCTTGAATACACTCAAGCAAGCTAAACTATCCATACTCATCGTTTTTCGACTCAAAGCATCTGCCACTACATTAGCTTTACCCGTATGCTATTGAATAGTGACATCATAATCTTTAAGTAACTCCATCCACTTTCGTTGTCTCAAATTCAGATCCTTTTGAGTGAACACATGTTGCAAACTACGAAGGTCAGTAAACACTTCACACTTAACTCCATAACGGTAATGTCACCAGATCTTAAGAGCAAACACTATTGCTGCCAACTCCAAATCATAGGTTGGATAATTCCTCTCATGCACCTTCAATTGACGTGATGCATAAGCTAAAACGATCTTATCTTGCATCAACACATCACCCAAACCAGAATGTGAAGCATCACAATAAATAATAAAATATTTACCTTTAATCGGTAATGCCAGAATAGACACGGTGGTCAAGAGAGTCTTGAGCTTTTGGAAGCCCTCATCACATTTTCAGTCCATTCAAATGGTATCTCCTTTTTCGTCAAGCTAGTCAAGTGTGTGGCAATAGAAGCAAAGTTCTTCACAAATCGACGATAGTAGCTAGCGAGCTTCCGTTACAGAGGTAGGCCGAACCCAATTCTTAACCGCCTCAATCTTTTGAGGATCTACCATTACCCCTTCTTTCAAAACTACATGCCCCAAAAATACAATCGATTTCAACCAATCACACTTAGAAAATTTAACATAAAACCTTTGATTCCCAAGAATTCCCAAAACAATACGAAGATGGTTGGCATGTTCTTCCTTACTTTTCGAATAGACCAAAACAGCATTAATAAAGACTATGACAAAAGAATCAAGAAATGGCTTGAACACCACATTCATTTAACTCATAAAAGCTGCAAGCGCATTGGTCAAACCAAAAGACATAAACAAAAACTCATAGTGCCCATAGCGAGTCCTAAACGCCGTCTTGGGCACATCCTCAAGCCTAATTTTGAACTGATGGTAGCCAGACCTTAGATCAATCTTAGAGAAAATTGATGCACCTTACAATTGGTCAAAAAGATCATCTATTCGAGGCAAATGATACTTGTTTTGACTAGTGACCCTATTCAATTGTCGATAATCTATACACATTTTCATACTACCATCTTTTTTCTTAACAATCAAAACTGGAGCACCCCATGGGGAAGCACTAGGACGAATAAATCTCTTATCAAGAAGCTCTTGGATTTGAGCATTAAGCTCTCTTAATTCTGCCGGAGAGCCATGCAATATGGAGG
Source organism: Solanum verrucosum (assembly GCF_900185275.1). Taxonomy (NCBI): domain Eukaryota; kingdom Viridiplantae; phylum Streptophyta; class Magnoliopsida; order Solanales; family Solanaceae; genus Solanum; species Solanum verrucosum. The sequence goes on from NW_026020415.1 coordinate 734,413, forward strand.
GATAGAAATGGGATAAGTACCAGGCTCTAAATCAATGAAAAAATCTATATCTCTATCCAGAGGCATACCAAGCAAGTCACTAGAAAACACTTCTCTAAATTTTGACACCATAGGAATAGACTCAATGTGTCACGCCCCGGGCTACCCCCGAGACGCGGACACGGGACCTAGGACCACAAGTGATCCCAAGCTAACCCTGCTGGCATGATCATGAGCATACTAAAGAAAATAAACTGATGCGGAAGCTAAATCATAAATAAATCTGAAAAGATAGGGAATACCCATATACTATAACTGAATATATGAAATCTGAGAGTTTAATACAAAAGAAATATCAAACTCAAATACTAAGCTGAATCTAACTATGTCTGAAATAAGCCTCTAAACTGACTAAAAATGATGGGACAGGCCCCAGCTAAGTCTAGCAAAACTGAAACTAAAGGACTAAAATACTGAAAGAAACTCATGACTATTGTCCCCGAAGAATGAGGACTCACCAACTGATTCTGCTGAACTGAAGATCGAGAATCGATCTAAGCGCGATCTGGATGCTGAGACCTGAACCTACATCACGAGAAGATGTAGCGCACGTATGCGTCAGTACTTGAAAGGTACTGAGCATGCAGGATGGAGTAAAGCTGAAATAACATATAACTGAACAAAGCATACTGAGCAATGATATAATCTGAACATGATATAGATACTGAAATACTGAATACTGAGCTAACTGAATACAATGACCAATTTATAACATGCTGACTGAATACTTGAATGAACTGTAAATGTGGTCAATGCAATAGAGTCTGACTGAACTGTGGGAGCTACTAATAACCGACATAAAACCACATGAGCTAAATGTGGAGTCCGATGTATACGCCCCATCGAGAGGACCCAATATACCCTGCCAGAGGTAGAGAGGCATGCTGGCGTGATCACTAAACTGATGTTGCCCACAGAGGGGACTTACACCTACGTGGCTCGTAGTTTTGGGACTATATGGGTACGCTGAAACCCTAGTCCAACTCGGTATTATGCTACTCCCAATGAATTAAGTAGTTAACTGGTTATGACTGAATTTCTGTAAATACTGGATAGCTCGAACTGAACATGCAAACTGAGAATGCAACAATTAATCTGATAATGATGCATTCATAAACTGAGGCATGTATAACTGAATACTGAAATATCTGACCTAGCATGTGTAATTCAAGAACTAAAGAAATACATAGCTAGGGTTCTGAAATTCATGCGATAAACTGAGCAATAACATGATAATCTGATTTGGAACATTTAAACAACTAATTCATGATGATCTGCTATAATTCTAGAAACCCTAGGTCTGTTCATAATCATGGAATCAAGAAACTGACTGAATTCTATGGACCTAATGGGCGAAAGGAACCCACTAGTGAAATCCCACATACCTGGTGACGAATTCCACGGAGAAATCTTTCGATTTCGGGGCTCGAACTGATGGATCCTTACTGCGTTCTTGAACTAGGGTTCTTGACCTCTTTTCTCCTTTTAGCGTTCTAATTCTTCTAAGTTTGATTAATGATTTGACTTAGGTAAGTTCTAGTTATGTTTCTAGACTTAAACTAATTAAAACCTCATGATTTAGGGTCTAAACGACGTATCTTAGGGGTTAAACGAAATAGGAAAAGACCAAAGGACCCCTGAATTAACTGTTGTCGGAGTGACCGACGGTTTGGACCTACGGGCCGTAGGTCAATCTACGGTCCGTAGATTGGGTCCGTAGTTCGAGTCTGCCCGACAGGTCTTCACTAAAACGGGCATAAATTTTTACTCGGAGGTCGGAATTTAGCAAACTCGATGGCGTTGGAAAGGTAATTCAATTATCTATCTAACCATAGGTCATGGAACACATAATTCATTTTGTGATAAAAGTTATGACCATCTGAAGTTGACCCATCAGAATTTTCAGCTAACTGGCTGCTATCCTTCGATCTATGGTCAGACCTACGGACCGTGGATCGAATGACGGTCCGTGCTGGTCGACCGTAGTTTGTGTCAGAGGCTGGTAAAAGAGGTCTTGATCCACGGACCGTGGTCTGATATACGGACCGTGGGTCTGTCCGTGGGTCGAGACTTAGCCAATTTTCTAAGCTGGTTTGGGGAGGGGTTGCAGTGGTGAACCACGGTCCACCAGCACGGGCCGTGGTCTAACCTACGGTCCGTGGATGGTGACCGTAAGTTGCACCTGCAACTTCTCAAAATCTGCATTTTCGTCTGTTTCGAATACGGGGTGTTACATTATCTCCCCCTTGGGACCATTCGTCCTCGAATGAAGACTAAACTTGCTGAAATAGAGGGAGAGGGATGCAATCCCTACCACTAAACACTGAGAACTGAATTTCTAACTGAACTGAGTTCCAAGAACATGCAAATACGCTGAAAATGCAAGTACAAACTGAAGGAACATGATTCTAAGACTGAATTTTCGCATGAATGACTGAAAAACTGAAGAGGAACTATTACCTCAAGCTGGAATGGGATCGGAAGGAAAGAGGTGAGGATACTTGGACTTCATGGCTGCTTCTGCTTCCCAAGTAGCTCCCTCTACTGACTGACTCCTCCACAAAACCTTGACTGAAGCGACTTCTTTATTTCTCAACCTTCTAACCTGACGATCGAGAATCTCAACTGGTACATCCTCATAAGAAAGGCTATCTTTCACGGCCATACTCTTTAATGGCACTATGGATGTTGGATCACCCACACACTTCTTCAGAAGAGAGATGTGAAAGACTGGATGCACTGCTGCCAAGTTTGCTGGCAACTCTAACTCATAAGCCACTTTACCAATCCTTTTCAAGATCCGGTAAGGGCCTACATATCTGGGACTGAGCTTCCCTTTCTTGCCAAATCTCATCACCCCTTTCATAGGTGACACCTTCAAGAAAACCCAATCATCAACTTGGAACTCTAGTTCCCTTTTTCTCACATCTGCATAAGACTTCTGGCGACTCTGAGCAGTCTTAAGTCTATCTCTAATGAGTTGCACTTTCTCCATAGCATCAAGGACCGAATCTGGTCCTATCAAGGCTGTTTCACCTACTTCAAACCAACCAACTGGAGATCTACATCTACGCCCATATAATGCCTCATAAGGGGCCATCTGAATGCTGGAATGGTAACTATTGTTGTAGGCGAACTCAATAAGAGGAAGGTGATCGTCCCAACTACCCTTGAAGTCGATCACACAAGCTCTCAACATGTCCTCTAAGGTCTGAATGGTACGCTCTGCCTGACCATCCGTCTGCGGATGAAATGCTGTGCTAAGATTAACCTGAGTACCAAGACCTTTCTGAAATGACTTCCAGAAATGAGATGTAAACTGAGGACCTCTATCTGAGATGATAGACAAAGGAACCCCATGCAACCTCACAATCTCATTAATGTAAAGCTTGGCGTAATCCTTCGCCGAATTTGTAGTCTTGACCGCCAAAAAGCGAGAAGACTTAGTAACCCTATCAACAATCACCCAAATAGAGTCATATTGTCTGCGAGTACGAGGTAAACCTGTGATGAAGTCCATGTTGATCACTTCCCACTTCCAAGTAGGAATGTCAATCTCTTGAGTCATACCTCCTGGTTTCTGATGTTCTACCTTGACTTCCTGGCAATTGGGGCACTTAGCCACAAAATCTGCTATATCTCTTTTCATACCATTCCACCAATAGACTTCCCGTAGATCGCGATACATCTTAGTGGCGCCTGGATGAATAGAATATCTGGAATTGTGGGCTTCTGCGAGAATATGTTGTCTCAATTCACCCACATCAGGAACACACAATCTACCTTGATAGCGAAGTACACCATCTCCCCCTTGGGAGAAAACCTCCACTCTCTGATTGTGGACTGCACCCTTAAGTTCAAGCAAGATTGGATCACTGTCTTGATTTTCCTTAACCTCTACTACCAAAGAAGATTCTGCCCCATTCTGAACTGTTACACCACCATCTGATATGCTCATAAGATGAACTCCTAGGCGAGCAAGTCTATGAACATCCTTTGCTAGCTCTTTTCTTTCTTCCTCAACATGTGCTACACTACCCATAGATAGTCTGCTAAGGGCATCTGCTACTACATTTGCCTTACCAGGATGGTAATGCACACTCATATCATAATCTTTGAGGAACTCTAGTCATCTTCTCTGGCGGAGATTCAACTCTTTCTGGGTGAATACATACTGGAGGCTCTTATGGTCTGTGAACACATCTACATGAACACCATACAAATAATGTCTCCAAATCTTAAGTGCAAACACCACTGCTGCTAGCTCGAGGTCATGAGTTGGATAATTCTTCTCATGTACCTTAAGTTGTCTAGAAGCATAAGCTATAACCTTACCTCGCTGCATCAACACACAACCTAGGCCGACTCTGGATGCATCACAATAGATCACATAACCATCTGAACCTTCTGGTAGAGTCAAGACGGGAGTTGTAGTCAACCTAGTTTTCAGTTCTGCAAAGCTTTTCTCACAATCATCTGACCATTGGAACTTAACCTTTTTCTGAGTTAACTTAGTCAATGGAGAGGCTATGGATGAAAATCCTTCCACAAACCGTCTGTAATAGCCCGCTAGACCTAAGAAACTTCTGATATCTGTAGCAGAGGTAGGTCTGGGCCATTGTTTCACTGCTTCTATCTTCTGGTAATCTACTTGAATTCCTTCACTAGACACAATATGCCCAAGGAAGGCAACTAATTGTAACCAAAACTCACACTTGTTAAATTTTGCATATAACTGGCGATCTTTGAGAGTTTGGAGAACAACTCTCAAATGACTTGCATGTTCTTCCTCATTCCTAGAGTAAATGAGGATATCATCAATAAAGACGATAACGAACAAGTCTAAGTACTGCTTGAACACTGTTCATCAATCCATGAAAGCTGCAGGAGCATTGGTTAGTCCAAATGACATAACTACAAATTCGTAATGACCATACCGAGTTCTGAAGGCTGTCTTCGGAATGTCATTATCTCTGACTCTAAGCTGATGATAACTTGATCTGAGGTCTATCTTTGAGAAATGACTAGCACCCTGAAGTTGGTCAAACAAGTCATCAATCCTGGGGATGGGATACTTATTCTTGATTGTGACCTTGTTCAACTGCCTATAGTCAATGCACATTCTGAGAGAACCATCTTTCTTCTTCACGAACAACACTGGTGCACCCCATGGCGAAATACTAGGTCTGATGAAGCCCTTATCTAGAAGGTCTTTCAACTGCTCTTTCAATTCCTTAAGCTCAGCTGGAGCCATTCTATAAGGAGGGATAGAGATAGGCTGGGTATCTGGAAGGAGATCAATTCCAAAGTCTATTTCCCTTTTGGGAGGAACTCCGAGAAGATCTTCTGGGAACACTTCTGGAAACTCACTGACTACAGGAACTGACTCAAGAGTTGGGGATTCGAAACTAGAATTCTTAACCTGAACTAGATGATAGAGATAACCCTTAGAGATCATCTTTCTGGCCTTAAGGTAAGAAATGAATCGACCCATAGGCGCTAAGCTACTACCCTTCCATTCTAAGATTGGTTCGTCTGGAAACTGAAAACGAACAATCCTAGTTCTACAATCAACTGAGACATAACATGAATGTAACCAATCCATGCCTAGAATGACATCGAAGTCTACCATTTCTAACTCTACAAGATCTGGTGAGGTGACTTTCTGAGAGACTGTGACAGGGCAATTTCTTTATCCCCGTCTAGCTATAACTGAGTCACCGACTGGAGTAGAGACTGAGAAGGGTTCTGAGAGAGTTTCTGGACTGACATCTAAGATTACTGCTATAAAGGGATTCATAAAAGATAAAGTACCCCCCCTGAATCTTTCCACTGAGTGTACCATATGTGTGCCACATCCTTAAGCTGGTAGGATGCCAACTCAACCCTACCATTATCAGTCACTTGCATCACTCCAAAGATTTCCTTAACCTCATCAATGAAGTTCTATGGGTCTTCACCAACTTGCGACCTTAAAAACTCAGGAGGATTCATCCTTACAAAATTTAGAACCCTATCTGCCACTGATCCACCATTTCTATTAGTAGGAACTGGAACTTGTTGATTGTTCTCGTTCGTCATACCTGAGCCAAAAGCTGAATTGGCATTTCGAAACTCTGCATTCGAAATTTCCTGATCTGGGACTAGAGGAACTGCATTAGCATTCCTTGCCTAAGCTCTATGAGGAGGCATGATCTTAAGCGCATAACGATGGATTAGAAAGGAGATCATACCAACGCACGATAAGAATATCAAGAAAGTGAAGTTTTCCTAAAACACTTCATAGCCTCCCACTCATTAGATGTGGTGCACTTCACACCCATGAAAATGACTCTACTTAGTGCGGCTTTTCAGACATCGTAGGACTCTTAAACCTAATGCTCTGATACCAAGTTTGTCACGCCCCGAGCTACCCTCGAGACACGGACACGGGACCTAGGACCACAAGTGATCCCAAGCTAACCCTGCTGGCATGATCATGAGCATACTAAAGAAAATAAACTGATGCGGAAGCTAAATCATAAATAAATCTGAAAAGATGGGGAATACCCATATACTATAACTGAATATATGAAATCTGAGAGTTTAATACAAAAGAAATATCAAGCTCAAATACTAAGCTGAATCTAACTATGTCTGAAATAAGCCTCTAAACTGACTAGAAATGCTGGGACAGGCCCCAGCTAAGTCTAGCAAAACTGAAACTAAAGGACTAAAATACTGAAAGAAACTCATGACTATTGTCCCCGAAGAATGAGGACTCACCAACTGATTCTGCTGAACTGAAGATCGAGAATCGATCTAAGCGCGATCTGGATGCTGAGAACCTGAACCTACATCACGAGAAGATGTAGCGCACGTATGCGTCAGTACTTGAAAGGTACTGAGCATGCAGGATGGAGTAAAGCTGAAATAACATATAACTGAACAAAGCATACTGAGCAATGATATAATCTGAACATGATATAGATACTGAAATACTGAATACTGAGCTAACTGAATGCAATGACCAATTTATAACATGCTGACTGAATACTTGAATGAACTGTAAATGTGGTCAATGCAATAGAGTCTGACTGAACTGTGGGAGCTACTAATAACCGACATAAAACCACATGAGCTAAATGTGGAGTCCGATGTATACGCCCCATCGAGAGGACCCAATATACCCTGCCAGAGGTAGAGAGGCATGCTGGCGTGATCACTAAACTGATGTTGCCCACAGAGGGGACTTACACCTACGTGGCTCGTAGTTCTGGGACTATATGGGTACGCTGAAACCCTAGTCCAACTCGGTATTATGCTACTCCCAATGAATTAAGTAGTTAACAGGTTATGACTGAATTTCTGTAAATACTGGATAGCTCGAACTGAACATGCAAATTGAGAATGCAACAATTAATCTGATAATGATGCATTCATAAACTGAGGCATGTATAACTGAATACTGAAATATCTGACCTAGCATGTGTAATTCAAGAACTAAAGAAATACATAGCTAGGGTTCTGAAATTCATGCGATAAACTGAGCAATAACATGATAATCTGATTTGGAACATTTAAACAACTAATTCATGATGATCTGCTATAATTCTAGAAACCCTAGGTCTGTTCATAATCATGGAATCAAGAAACTGACTGAATTCTATGGACCTAATGGGCGAAAGGAACCCACTAGTGAAATCCCACATACCTGGTGACGAATTCCACGGAGAAATCTTTCGATTTCGGGGCTCGAACTGATGGATCCTTACTGCGTTCTTGAACTAGGGTTCTTGACCTCTTTTCTCCTTTTAGCGTTCTAATTCTTCTAAGTTTGATTAATGATTTGACTTAGGTAAGTTCTAGTTATGTTTCTAGGCTTAAACTAATTAAAACCTCATGATTTAGGGTCTAAACGACGTATCTTAGGGGTTAAACGAAATAGGAAAAGACCAAAGGACCCCTGAATTAACTGCTGTCGGAGTGACCGACGGTTTGGACCTACGGGCCGTAGGTCAATCTACGGTCCGTAGATTGGGTCCGTAGTTCGAGTCTGCCCGACATGTCTTCACTAAAACGGGCATAACTTTTTACTCGGAGGTCGGAATTTAGCAAACTCGGTGGCGTTGAAAAGGTATTCAATTATCTATCTAACCATAGGTCATGGGACACATAATTCATTTTGTGCTAAAAGTTATGACCATCTGAAGTTGACCCATCAGAATTTTCAGCTAACTGGCTGCTATCCTTCGATCTACGGTCAGACCTACGGACCGTGGATCGAATGACGGTCCGTGCTGGTCGACCGTAGTTTGTGTCAGAGGCTGGTAAAAGAGGTCTTGATCCACGGACACAGACCACGGACCCGTGGTCTGATATACGGGACCGTGGGTCGAGACTTAGCCAATTTTCTAAGCTGGTTTGGGGAGGGGTTGCAGTGGTGAACCACGGTCCACCAGCACGGGCCGTGGTCTAACCTACGGTCCGTGGATGGTGACCGTAAGTTGCACCTGCAACTTCTCAAAATCTGCATTTTTGTCTGTTTCTGAATACGGGGTGTTACAAGGACCATTATCAAGTAACCTTAAAAGCATACAAGTGCAAAACATGAATAACATCCCATAATACTACCCAAGCCAAGTATCCCTTTTTGGTCATCTTAATCATAGTCTATATACATGGTCTAAGTCTCTAAGCTTTTCTACCATACGGGAACCATAATCCTAAGTAACCTCAAAGCACACTTGTGCAATGTATGAAAGGCATCCCATACTACCCTTCACACTAAGCATAACCTTGAAGTCATCATAGTCATATTTACCCTACATTGGTCTCATTCTTAATTTATTTCATAAAGACAAAGAGAACTATCACCTTAGTCAATCATATCATGTTAAGGAAGGAAACTATAGCACAATCCTATCTAAACATACATCACATAAGAGCAAACATCTCATGAGTCACCTTAAGGCAAGCTTGTGCAATGCATGAACAAGACCCCATAAGCCTACCCATGCTAAGCTAGACACTAGGTTCATTATTAATGTTCATCATCTCTTAACATCATAAAGACAAGGGTAATCACCTCTTAGTCATGCATGAAGTGGAGAGGTATCTAGACCTACTATCCCAAACTAGTCATGCTCATGTTCATAAATGAAAGGGGGAAGTCACCTCAAGGCATAAATGTTTAGTTCATCATGAAGAACAAGGGTAGTCACCTCAAGCCACACATATAATGGAATCATAAATTCAAGGGTATTCACCTCTAGTCATACCTATCAATGAATCATAGGTATTCGCCTCCATGTTCATTATTAGAAGAATATAAATATTCTCCTCCATATTCATTTTTAAGGTGATATAGGTATTCACCTCCATATCAATTTTAATGTGTATTGTAGGTATTCGCCTCCATATAACCACATAAAGATCATATGTAATAGTCGTCATGACCAACTTAAAGGTTAATGGGTAATCACCTCTTGCCTTGGGAGTCACACATACAAAGGGTAATCACATCACACTCCCCCACACTTAATTAATTAGGAGTAAGGGAACGCACCACACATTCCTATCATGTAAAGGTCATTTAGGGGAATCGCCACAAGCCTCATCACATTTAATAGTTTTAAGACTTAGATTCATTTTAGATGAGCAAACCTTTCAACCTAGAATCATTCTATGTGAGAGAACCTTTCATGTCATATCATACTCATACCTAAAACCATATCTAGAATTCTATATTAGACATTGGTATCATCATGGATCAAGTGAGTCTATCACATTGTGCATCTAAGCCTTCATAATGTAAACTAAATAGGTATAGGCCTTCTACCACAATTCTATACTTTAATCTTCTAATCTCACATATAGACTCTACTCTCAAAGCCTTAACATTCATAGTTCAATCATAGTGGATTTACCTTCAAACCCTAGTGATCAACATTCATTACTACAAGCCTTACATTCATGCTTTACTTCTTGTAACCTTCATTCATACCTAGATTTCAAGGAATTCTAATCATATTCATCATTACTGGATGATTCTAGTCATAATTGATAATAAATGTTAAATTTTATTTTTACATGTCAAGATTCATCATATACAATAGAGTCTAGTTCAATTCATGATTATCTGATCTAACTTTGATCAATTACTACACATAACATTGAATTAGGAAGATGACCTAAGAACTTTCAACTTTGCCTCTAATGGCATAAACCCACAAAGATTACATTCATCAATTTAGATTAGGATTTACCATAGAAGTCACATGAAATGATCAGAATATCATTAAAAAAAAGCTAAATCAATCATAATTGGGTGATATCCACTAGATTGGACTCACATTCAAACCTTACCCTTAATGCAACCACAACCCTAGCTAGAATTGGGTTTTTGAGTTCACAATTGGGGGAAACTATGGGGGCTCTATGGGTGTAAGAACACATAGATGAATAAGCTTAACATACCTTGAATCAAATCCCTAAATAAAGCTTGAATCAATGGAGAAACACTGCCCTCTTCTCTTCTCTTCTCTTCTTCTTCTTCTTCTTCTTCTTCTTCTTCACTTTTAGAGAGGGAATAGTTGGAGAGTAATTTGGGAGTTCTAAGATTAATGAATTAATTAGTTAGTTTAGGGTCCTATTAAGCTCATATAGGAGGTAAATTAACTAACTAACCGACCTCCCTAATCTCCTAATTAATAACTAAGTTAATTCCCAAACCCCCAACTTAAAACTAAAATGTCAAAACCTTGCAGCATCTACAGATCACCCATCCACGGACCGTGGATTGGTTGACGGGTCGTCCTGTGGTCTCGTGGTTTGCACCTGAAGCTTGTTATGGCAGGCCTTGACAGGCCTTTACCTAGTCCCATGACCTACGGGTGTGGTTTGGTCTACTGGCCGTAGATGGCCATCCGGAGGTCACAAATTTTTTCCAGATTTAGGGACTGTTTTGGGGTCTTCCTCAAAAACCCCTTTGGTTGGTCCTTGGGGAGTCGTACCCGGACGTTTAACCCCTAAAACCCCTATTATATGTATGGAAACCATTTTTTACAAGTTTTAATCCTCATACAACACTCCAAACTCTTACGAAAGGCTCTAGAACTCACTAGTCCAACTTACTAAATTACGGGGTGTTACAATATCCCCCACTTGCTAACATTCGTCCTCAAATGGCACTTTAAACACTTCTTAAAGTCTAAAATCTAACTTATAAGCCCATTATGCATGAACTACATGTAATATGCACACAACCAAGCAAGGAAACTTCAAATTCAAAACGAAACTCATCCAATGCAACATAAGGGAGTAGGGCTACTTCTACCAACTAAAAAATTCATCAATTCTATATCTACTCTTTTTAAAGGAGAAACTAACATCTCCTAGCTAAAACTTGCTCATCACATACTCATGGAGCCTAAATGCACATTACTTCTCAAAAAACATTCATTCATTGAGGAAATCATTCAACTGCACAACTTGGGCATGCTCACTATCAACTCATGAAGCCTATATGCCAATCTATACAAAGCACTACAATATGAGAAAAAACAATGCATATAAGTCATTTCTAACAAGACCTAAGCATTTTCATGAACATGCATATAAGGAAATCATGGTAACACATAAAGCACACAATAACCCTACTAGATAGGCACACTATCCCCCACTTGGGAGTAAGCCTACAAAACCTTTTCTAAACATCATACATACTTACAATAACTTTAAAGTCCAACATAACAAGTCACAAAAGACAAGAAATCCAGAAATTTAATAAAGCATAAAACACATACCGGAAGGAACATGAGGAGATCACTCATGATCTTCCCTAGATTGGAGAGTTTAAGATCTATTCTTCTTTGGAGCCTTGCCACTCAAACCAAGTGGACCGAAGGAAGGGTAGGGTTGGGACCTACGACGACTATCCTCTTCATTTCTAGCAATCCTAGGACAATGTCTTATCTTGTGGCCCAACTCACCACAACCAAAACAAACATTAGAGCCCGCTAAGCATTCACTCTCATGCCTCCTATTACACTTACTACATCCCGGTAATAGAATATCACTACCATGATCTTGAGACTTGGGGTTAGACACCCTATTTTGGTTGTAATGTTTTTGTTGGGTCCTAGGTTGACCATACCATCGGATCTAGCATTGGAGAAATCCCCTTCATCGGTCCTAGCCCTTTTTACCTCCATATTCCCTTGCTTGAGCTTTTGTTCCTCAATTTGTTCAACATGAACCATAAGACGTGAAATATCCATACTTGGGATGAGCATTGCCGAACGACATTCATTAACTACCAAGTCGGATATCCCTATAACAAATTTGTTCATCTTGGCCCTAGAGTCCGCCTCTAAGGTTGGAGAAAACTTAGACAATTGGGTGAACTTAAGGCTATACTCCTTCACACTCATACCTCCTTGGCGAAGGTTGATGAATTCTTGATTTTTCGTTCCCTCAACTCTAGGGGGGGGGAACCTATCAAGGAAGGCTGACTTGAACACTTCCCAATCAACCGGGCCTGCTCTTACGGGTCTCTCATCCTTCCATGCTCATACCAAACTTGAGCCACGTCTTTCAATTGGTAGGCGGCTAGTCCCACCTTTTCTTGAGAAGATACTCTCATATCATCAACCACCTTAAACACTTCATCTATAAAGCCTTGTGGGTCCTCATCCACTTTAGAGCCATATAATGTAGGGGGATTTATTCTTGTGAAATCCCTAATCCTTGAAGCGATTGTACTTGCATTGGGGTACACATAAACTCTAGCATCCCTAGTGACTTGAGTCGCTAAAACATGGGTCAAAGTTTGGAGAGCCGACCTTATCTCCACATTAGTCTTGGCCCCCTCATCATTAGGAACTTAAGGAGGAGCTTGTGGAGGAACTTGGAGAGGAACCTCTTTCTCCTCATCACCTTCCCCATTTCTCCCAGCATTAGCCCTCATATTAGCCATACCCTAAAATCCATAGGGCATGGATTAGAAAAGGGCCTACTAAAGCCAAATTCTAGGTCACGACCTAAAGAATGAAGAAGTGAGATTTTCTAAGCATCCAATAGCCTCCTATTCATAAATGTGGCACACTTTACATTTATGAACAAGACTCTACTAGACGTAGTTTGAGACAATCCTAGAACCATTCCAAACCTTAGGGCTCTGATACCAAGTTGTCATGATACCCCCTAGGCATAACATGATGTACTTGACCCCGAAGGGGTCTCATACAATCCCTTAGCATCATAACATAGGTAATAGAAAAGTATGGAAAATTTAAAACTTCTTTAAGACCATACAATCGAAAACATCTTTCATAAAAGCAAGCGGAAGTCCTTACTAAAACCTTTGTCTCAAACCATCTATTAAACTCTTGAATACAACTCTTGGGACGCAGTCCATACAAAGTCCAAAACATAAAGAAATGACATAAAGGAAAACATGGGTTTGTCCTCAAAGCTATGAGGACTCACCAGTTCTTCAACTCTTCTTGCACCTTTGGAAACCTAGCCTTAAACAAACTCAATCTCCAAAACCCTACATTTGATTAGAATGTAGGCAATATGCGTTAGTACAAAATGTACCAAGTATGAAAGCTATCACAACATCATAAAAGCATTCAAAATGGTTAGTCAACATAAGACATAAGCATAAGAGATAGTAAGATAGTCATAGCATAATCTCCAATATAAGCATCATAAAAACACAAGTCAACATAAAACATAGTTAATGAGCATAGGAGAAAAATCATAATCATAATAAGCCAAGACTTCATCATAGGCATCTCATAAGCATAATTGACACTTGGTCACCTTTACCATAATAGTACCATTCTTAAGTAACCTCAAAAGAATACAAGTGCAAAGCATGAATATCATCCCATAATACCACCCAAGCCAAGTATCCCTTTTTGGTCATGTTAATCATAGTCTATATACATGGTCTAAGTCTTTAAGCTTTTCTACCATAAGGGAACCATCCTCCTAAGTAACCTCAAAGCACACTTGTGCAATGTATGAAAGGCATCCCCTACTACCCTTCACACTAAGCATAACCTTGAAGTCATCATAGTAATATTTACCCTACTTTGGTCTCATTCTCAATTTATTTCATAAGGACAAAGGGAACTATCACCTTAGTTAATCATATCATGTTAAGGAAGGCAACTATAGCACAATCCTATCTAAACATACATCACATAAGAGCAAACATCTCATGAGTCACCTTAAGGCAAGCTTATGCCATGCATGAATAAGACCCATAATCCTACCCATGCTAAGTTAGACACTTAGGTTCATCATTCATGTTCATCATTTCTTAACATCATAAATACAAGGTTAATCACCTCTTAGTCATGCTTGAAGTTGAGTGGTAACTAGACCTACTATCCCAAACTAGTCATGCTCATGTTCATAAATGCAAGGGGAAGTAACCTGAAGGCATAAATGTTCAGTTCATCATGAAGGACAAGGGAAGTCACCTCAAGCCACACATATCATGAAATCATAAAATCAAAGGTATTCACCTCTAGTCATACCTATCAATGAATCATAGGTATTCGCCTCCATGTTCATTATTAGAAGAATATAGGTATTCTCCTCCATATTCATTTTTAAGGTGATATAGGTATTTGCCTCCATATTAACTTTAGTGTGCAATGTAGGTATTTGCCTCCACATCACCATAGAAGGATCATACGTAATAGTCTACATGACCAACATAAAGTCTAATGGGTAATCACCTCTTGCCTTGGGAGTCACACATACAAAGGGTAATCACATCACACTCCCCACACTTAATTAATTAGGAGTAAGGGAATTCACCACACATTACTATCATGTAAAGGTCATTTAGGGGAATCACCACAATCCTTATCGCATTTAACAGTTCTAAGACTTAGATTCATTTTAGGTGAGCAAACCTTTCAATCTAGAATCATTCTAAATGAGAGAACCCTTCATGTCATATCATACTCATACCTAAATAATATATATAATTCTACATTAGACATTGGTATCATCATGGATCAAGTGAGTCTATACGTTTGTGCATCTAAGCCTTCATAATGTAAACAAAGTAGGTATAGGCCTTCTACCACAATTCTATACTTTAATCTTCTATCTCACATATAGACTTTACTCACAAAGCCTGGATATTCATAGTTCAATCATATTGGATTTACCTTCAAATGCTAGTGGTCAACATTCTTTATTACAAGCCTTACATTCAAGCTTTACTTCTTGTAACCTTCATTCATACCTAGATTTCAAGGAATTCTAATCATATGCATCATTACTAGATGATTCTAGTCATAATTGATCATAAAGGTTCAATTCTAACTTTACATGTCAAGATTCATCGTATACAATAGAGTCTAGTTCAATTCATGATTATCTGATCCTAAATTGATCAATTACTACACATAACATTGAATTAGGAAGATCACGTAAGAACCTTCAACTTTGCCTCTAATGGCATAAACCCACAAATATTACATTCATTGGTTTAGATTAGGGTTTAGCATACAAATCACATGAAATCATCATAATATCATTAATCAAAGAATAAATAAATCATAATTGGGTGATATCCACTAGATTGGAATTCACACCTAAACCCTACCCAACAATGCAACCACCAAAACCCTAAGCTAAAATTGGGTTTTTT